>NC_134140.1:78037040-78342617 GCF_033958435.1 Carettochelys insculpta
CAGCCTGATATTTCTATGAATATTTTTTCACATAAGCTACGTCTACATGTGAAGCCTACATCGAAGTAGCCTATTTCGATGTGGAGACATCGAAATAGGCTATTTCGATAAATAACGTCTACACGTCCTCCAGGGCTGGCAACGTCGATGTTCAACATCGACGTTGCGCAGCACCACATCGAAATAGGCGCAGCGAGGGAACGTCTACACGCCAAAGTAGCACACATCGAAATAAGGGTGCCAGGCACAGCTGCAGACAGGGTCACAGGGCGACTCAACAGCCAGCCGCTCCCTTAAAGGGCCCCTCCCAGACACACTTGCACTAAACAGCACAAGATCCACAGAGCTGACAACTGGTTGCAGACCCTGTGCACGCAGCACGGACCCCCAGCTGCAGCAGCAGCAGCCAGAAGCCCTGGGCTAAGGGCTGCTGCACACGGTGACCATAGAGCCCCGCAGGGGCTGGAGAGAGAGCATCTCTCAACCCCTCAGCTGATGGCCGCCATGGAGGACCCCTCAATTTCGATGTTGCGGGATGTGGAATGACTACACGTTCCCTACTTTGACGTTGAACATCGAAGAAGGGAGCTATTCCCATCCCCTCATGGGGTTAGCGACTTCGACGTCTCGCCGCCTAACGTTGATGTTAACATCGAAATAGCACCCAACACGTGTAGCCGTGACGGGCGCTATTTCAAAGTTAGTGCAGCTACTTTGAAGTAGCGTGCACGTGTAGACACGGCTATAGAGAGCTGGGGCTGGATCTTAAGGCTAGTTGGTGTGCAATATGGTCAAGGGCCCTTGTCTGACTCCTTCACTAAAGCTTAGTTGATGAGTGAAATTCTTGAGCCTGTGTTATGCAGCAGTCACACTAAAATGACTGGGATGGGGCCTGTTGATGCTTCTACGCCTGAGCCTCCTTCTGGAAATCCCCTTTACTGATATCTGGAATGTTACAAGCATTAATGTTCTGAAAGCTCAAGCAACCAAATTTTAGATGCCTCCTTTAAAAGTTTACTGGGCCTTGATCTTGCAAGGCGCTCAGCATTCTGGCAATGCACCACCTGCTTAACTCAAAGAATCTGTCTCCTCCCATTTTAATGGAGCTTAAAGTGGAGCATGTGCTCTGCACAGGTCTTGGGATAGAGTACTTTGCAGGCTGAAGCTCCACCTTGGTGAAGGCACCTCTTCTGGCCTCCCTCCTCCAAGTACCCCTGCAGGGAAATCACTTGTTAGTCAGATTTGTAACTAAAGAACCATAATTATGTATGGGAGTCAGAAAAAGGGCTTTGAAAATGTGGCACCCTTAGTGGGGTTGGGGGAGGGAAATGGCAAACCCATGCCAGCTGGGGCTCAAGCAGCAAGTCTGCCTGAGTTCCAGCTGGTGTGGGGTTCATCAATTTCTCTGCCTGTGGTGGCTTTCTGCAGAACCACCATGAGGGAAAATGCCAGCTCTGCAGTATGCTGCTGTCATCAGGAGGCAGCTGCAATGTTGCTTCCCAGCCTGAACAAGCCGATGGGGAGCCTGCTTTCAGTGCTGACTCATCTACTCAACATCCCTAGCATGGCATTGAGCAGATTTTGAAAATATATCTGTGCTTGATGTCTAAAATGGTGTATTCTGTGGTGGATTTGAAACATTAATGCATTTGATCCTCGTTTAGCTTGTATGCGCTACTGTAATGTAAACCTCGCTAGCAAGACTGTAACCATAGTAAATGTGACATTTATGAGCAATCAATTCAGCTGAAAAAAGTGGGTGTATTCTCAGTAGTGACAGATGACAGGACAAGGAGCGGTGGTGTGATGTTACAGGAGAGGAGTAGGTTGGCTATTAGGAAAAACTACTTCATCAGGGCTCGTAGCAGCTGCGCAAGTGACATCCAAAGAGGGGCTGCTCATGGATGGAGGCTGAAACTGCAGGACCTCCTTGGACTGTGTGGGGACAAGGAGGTCCCACTCCACACAGGAGTGTGGCACTGGAATGTGAGAAGGCTGGCCAGGGGGCTCACCACCTGGGGCACCCCATCTGGATGAGGGAGCAAGTCTGGATGAAAGTCAATGAACTCCACCAGGTGTATTGTTGTGCCTGGGACACCACCAGCCACTCAGTGGCATGGACCACCCACTGCCCCCATTATGAGGGAGCTGCATCACCTTCTGGGGCCAAAGGAGGTGCCACCACTGCATCACCTGGTAGACACTTCTGGCTGCCCCTCCACAGACACAGAGGAGGAGCCGGGTCCATTGGTTGCCACTAGCCCCCTGCCAAGGGCCCAGGGCACTGAGGACAAAGGCATTGATGATGGGTCCAGTGACGGAAACCTCGTCATTGCCCTCCCCTCCGGGACAACCAGGTTGACCTCCTCAACCTGTGTGTCACCTGAAGTCCTGGAGGTAGCAGATGGTCGGAATGGGGTGTTCAGGATGCCATGGGGTGCTGGGATGGGGAGCCCATGCCCAGCTGCAGCCAGCAGGTGGTCACACACCCATACAACAACTGGGCCCCCCATTTAACAGCCCCACAGTCCATGCTACTGCGGAAGAGTGGGCACCAAATCTGGCCTGACTCTCACCAGGTGGGAGCCCCTCTGCACCCAGGATCTCATGGTGCCCCCCCAGGCCATCAGACAGCAGGGGAGTGGAGTGGGAGCCAGCAGAGTGAGGGTCGCAGCCCCTGGAGTCAGGACACAGGACTCACAGGCTATCCCCCTGTCCCCTTCTGTCTCCACAGGTCCACCATCTGGGAGCCATGGAGGGCCAGGAGTCCACCTCCTTACCCCAGCCCACATCCCTGCAGGGCTGTTGCCAGGCCAGATGACTATGATGACAGGCGAATGAGGAGGCAGCCACCAACTGGGCAATCATGCAGGAGATGACTGCTATGCTCCAGGACTGGCTGGCGATGGAGCAGGAGTTGTGGGTGCAGGTGGCTGACAGCCTCAAAACCCTGACCCAGGCTGTGGCCACCCACCTCACCCAACCTCCCATTCCCTTGCCAGCCCCCTCTGCAGTGCCTTCTCCCCTCTGCCGCATCCACCTACCTCCCAGCGGACCAGTCCCTGGCTGACCAACTCAAACTGACCGGGGGGCTCATGGCCAGTGCAGGCACCCTGGCAGTGGCCCCTGTGGCCCCTCCATCCCACCCTACACACACTGGGGAGGCTGAGTCCACAGTGCCCCTGCCTTGCCCATATCTCCTTGTGGTCCCGGGTCTATCCCAGCCTTACAGGGGGCCAGGGTCGTAGAGGCACCCACAGCTGCCGTGGCTCCTGACCCTCCACCTTGGTGGACGAATGAGCCCCCACCCACCCTGGCCCCCTCCTCCCAGTTGGATTCCCTCCCTCAAAGCCACCGCTGGATCCCTCTAGTATATATTCCCCCCACCCCATATATAGTTGTACACACTTGTTTTGTTTAGAGGTTTATACACATTACTTTTATTTAGAAAAGTAAATAGTGACGGAGAGGTAGCTGTGTTAGTGTGTTTCTGCTTCTTTATTTTGTTAGAAAAGTAAGGTTAACGTTGCATCCCTTTCCCCATGTCCCGCCTGTGTGGTGGGGGAGGGATGGGTGGTGAGGGAGGGTCATTGCAGGCCCTGGTCAAAAGCCTCCCACAGGCCTCCCTGAACCACACTCCGTCTCTTTGTGCCTGGCGGCATGGGGCAGCAGGCTGCTGCTCATACCCAGCGGTCTCGGCAGTCCAGCCCTAGACAAAAGGGCTCGTGTTTGCTCTCCAGGATACTATGGAGAGCGTAGCAGGCCATGACCACTGCTGGCACATTCAGGAGGCTGACCTCCAGCCTTATGAGGAAGAGTCTAAATCACAGCATTCCTGGAGTGGTTCAGGCATGTGTTGAAATGGTCCTGGGATTGGCCGGTGCATCTGGTATAGGGCCTCGTGAACCACGGGTGGAGGTGGTACATGGTGTCAGCCATGATGCAGGTGGGCATGGTGATGTCTCCCATCAGTAACTCCCGTTGGTGGGGAGATAGGTACCATCCTTCAGTCTGTGAATGAGCCATAAACTCCTGAACACCGGGGGATCCTGGGCCCTGTCAGACCATCCCACGCAGACATCCATGAACCTGCTAGTGGCATTGATGAGGGCCTGGGGGACCACTGAGTGGTGCCTCTTTCTGTTTAGGAAGGCCCTCTCACTATGGTCTGGGGCACAAATTGCTATGCACATGCCATCCAGCACACCAAAACAGTTGGGGAATCCCAGGTTCATGAAGCCAGCCAGAGTGACATCCAGGTCCCTGACAGGGACCACCTGGTGGAAAAGAAGGGTGTTGATTGCCTGGCCAAACTGCATGGGGTGCAAGACAGATGGGCCCATGAGTGTGTGGCCCAGTGGTGCAGGGCCCCCCTCCCTGGCCCCATGCAGGGCCACCCCTTGCCAGGTGCACCCACCACAGTGGGTGTGTGGCGCCATCCTGGCTTAACTCCATCAGGACTGCCCCAACAGTGGTTTTGCCCACCCCAAACTGATGTCCAATAGAGTGGTGGCTGTCTGGGGTTGCCAGCCTCCGGAAGGCAATGGCTACCTTTTTTCACAGGGGAAGTGCAGGATCTCTCCTGGTGTCCTGGTGCTGAAGGGCTGGGGCAAGCTAATGGCAGAGCTCCTCAAAGGTCTGCTGGGTCATTCTGAAGTTTTGCAGCCACCGGTCATAGTTCCATTCCCCCAGCATGAGGCAATCCCACCAGTCAGTGCTGGTGGGAAGCCCCAGGGTCACCGGGTCACCAGGGTGGGGTGCAGCCACAGCCTGTGGCAAAGGGCCTGCAGGAGGGGGCCTATGCACTGGCCCTGTGTTGCTGCTGGAGGACGGCCACCTCGGGGAGCTGCTGTGGATCCACGAAGCTCTCTGCAGTGGCTCTGCCGTGCGCAAAGTGTCTGCTGTGCTGTGGACAGCCTGGCATCCCTTAGCATGTGCAGGGTGAGGGTTGTTGGGAGGGGTCCTTTAAGAGAGCAGCTGGCTGCAACCCTGGAAGGCCTTGTTGGCCATGCAACCCCTGTCCAGGTGTTTCCTGGCCTCTTATTTCAAAATTAGGCCATGGGTGGGTAGATGCTTTCTTTTGAAGTACCAGGACACTATTTTGAAATAGCGGATGGGGGATTTGTGTGTGTTTGTGTGTGTGTGTGTGTGTGTGTGTAGACTCACAATTTTGAAGTCTGTTATTTTGAAGTTGGACTTTGAAATAAGCAACTTCAAAGTTACTGTGTAGTGTAGATGTCGCCCCTGTGATCAGATGATTCTGTTTGAAATGTACCCAAATGAGAATATTCCATATGAAAACTGTTCAGGAAATAGCACAGGCAATTAAATTTATGGGAGAATATAAACTGGTCAATGTGACAAGATTAGCACCTAGTTCTGAAGACATGTGAAGTTGATCCTAATGAGATGCACATGCTTTGCTGACTAAACCTACTTCATGTAGTAGTGTTATAGGTATGTTTGGCCTCGAATGCTGGAGAGAGAAGACTGGTATGGTCATATCTTTTGTTGGGCGAAAGTCCTCTGGTGCAAGACAAGCTTTTGCACTAAACACAGCCCTTCTTCAGGTCTGTCCTTATTGACGGTAGTTGGTCCAATGAAAGATTTCCTCACTCACATTAACTCAGCTACCGGGGAAAGTGAATTTCAAAGAATAGAGTAAGTGGCTCTTCTTTATCCCAATGGAATTCTTGACAACCATATAGGCAGCTGAACAAATGAGATGTAATGTCTAAAAATATATTAAATGTGTCTCCATGTAATTTTTTAGCAGAAAATTTTCTTGCCAGAGTTGTCCTATATACTCTTCTTTAAGATAAAATGACTTATGAGGACGGAGCCATGTAGGCTCCTAGAAGGACTTGCAACTTTTTCTAGCCCTAATGTGCCTCATGCTTATGAATGAGGATCAAATGACATATTTTTAAAAAAAAACTGACCTGAATCTTGATATAAAAGTAAACTTGTTGCAAATCCTGCTATTGTGACGCTCACTGGTCTTTAATATTTTACTGGTAACTAAGGCTGCATCTATACTACAGCATTCTGTTGACAGAAGTCACTGTTGACAGATATTTCCTGACAACCTCTGTCGACAGAACACATCCACACCTAATAGAGGCTCCCCCGTCAACACTCTCTGTCAATGCAACAGGCAGCCAGAAGCTCTGCAGACAGGGCTACCCGGTGAACTGGAAGCCCTCTCTGTTGACAGAGGGCCCTCCGGAGCTTCCACACTATTTTTTTTTGTTGACATAATCGTCAACAGACCTGTTATGCCTTGAACGGGAGTGACAGAACTCTGCCAACTCAATTGCTGCATGCTGTTGACAGTTTCTCAACAGGTCATGTTTGTAGTGTGGTTGCACCTTGTGTTTTGTGGACAAAACTCTATAGCGTACAAGCAGCCTCAATGTATATTAAATATGGACTGACTGTGGGCAAGGTGGGATGGGTGGGGCTTAGGGCAGCCAGCCTTACTTCCCCACACACCATGTGCAGAGCACAGCACAGCACTCCACAGCCTTTCAAGGAGGTCTGGAGCTCCAGTCACTGCTTCTGCTACTGAGGAGGTGGCTGGACTTCCAGGCCCCTTTGAAATGTTGGGCCTGGTGGCAACTGTCCCTCTGCATCCCCTTCAACACCTGTTAGCATGCCTGGCTGGAGATGACATCTCTGAGATAATATCCTCCTCTGTTTAAAATCCTAGAGCAACCCAAAACCTTAATACACAGTGGCCGTGTCTACACTAGCCAAAAACTTCCAAATGGCCATGCAAATGGCCATTTCAAAGTTTACTAATGAAGCGCTGAAATACATATTCAGCCCCTCATTAGCATGCGGGTGGCCGCAGCGCTTCGAAATTGATGCGGCTTGCCACCCCCCGGCTCGTCCAGATGGGGCTCCTTTTCAAAAAGAGCCCGGCAACTTCGAAGTCCCCTTATTCCTATGAGCAGATGGGGATAAGGGGACTTCAAAGTAGGTGGGGTCCTTTCGAAAAGGAGCCCCATCTGGACGAGCTGTGCAGTGGCGAGCTGCGTCAATTTCAAAGTGCCACAGCCACCCGGATGCTAATGAGGTGCTGAATATGTATTTCAGCGCTTCATTAGTAAACTTCGAAATGGCCATTTGCATGGCCATTTCGAAGTTTTTGGCTAGTGTAGACGTAGCCAGTAGCTAATATTGCAAATGAGATTTCTAAGTGAATACATGAGCTTTCATTCTAAGAAATTCTAACACAGAGATTCTTAGAGAGTATTCTAGTAAGTATTTTGAGTGCACTATATTTTTGCATTACCCCATCCAAAATCCAGCACTAAACCTAAACAGCCAAGCAGCCTTTCAGCTCAGTCCTTATGTCTCATAATTTTGAGTCAGATGGAAGCAACTTCCTGTAATAATGAATTTGTTACATATGGCTAAAATGTCTATATTCTTCAGTACTGTAAGAAAGAGTGAAGTAACGTAATTGAAATCCCATCAGTGGTGATGACAGACCATAGTAGTGAATTTGATGGCTCTTTAGAAAACCACATTTTAAACAACTGGCATTTGATAAATTACTCTAAAGTGCTTCTGAATAGAAAGGGAAGAAGAGATGTATGGGTGGTACTGCATTTCAAAAGTACGTAAAGTACTGGGGACGGACTACTTGAGAATGAAGTGTGATTCTTTTGGTAGTAATATAAGGGGTAAAAGGTAAAGAAACATTAGGCATCTGCTTTAAGCTATGAGGATTGGAGACGTGATCAAATACCATAAATGGACCAAGACGTGAGTTCAAGTGCAGCGAACAGTGACAGACCCAGGGAGCCAGATTTTCCTTGCTGTCATAAAACCAGATTCTCAGCCTGGGTGTGGCTTAGATTAGCTCTAGGTGACCATACCCAGTTGGTATCATTCAGAATGATCGCCCCATTTGCTCTAAAGTGCAGCATAGCTGAGAACCAGTAAGCTGGAACTGGTGATTGGGAAAGCATCTTACTCTCTGCTGCTCCATATGAGAGCTGGGTGCAGTAGAGAAGGGAAGACAGCAGCACCAGAAAGGGATAAATGTCCAAGCGGCATCAATTCCTCCTCTCATCTATGGTTGCAATCGAGCAAAAGTAGACTCTGCAATAATATGGGTGTAGAAGAGGGATTCATTAGGTATCCTGTCCATTTTACCCTTCTGGTCTTCAATCCACTATCCTACATAAAATACACATATACAGAAAGAGCCACACATGCATAAAACATATTTGAGTTATGATTATTGACATTCAAAAACAATTTTCCATAAAAAACATGGATGCATAGTGTGTCGACACCCATTTAGCATATATGTAAATGATGAGGCTGTAATGAATCAGTCCCAGTAATGACAATAAGCTACCCATCTCTCTTTCTGGAGTCATCTACAGCTGGGCCGGGGTAGGAGGAGGGAGATATGGTTTCTCAATTGCGACATTCTGAAACAAGAATCTTGACCTAATGAATCTGTAAGAAATTGTTATGGGTGAATATCCAATTCTTGGCAACAATTCGTAAATGTGTATATAGCTTAGGCATGATTTCTCATTTATACTTCTGCCTAGTCTGTTTAAATACTGACCTTGAAATGTGGGGCTAAAATTGTGTCCTGTGAAAATTGATGCAGTCTCCTCCCTTGTGGGAAGCAGCAGACTGTCTCCTAAACAGTGTTCTCATTTTGCAAAATTACCCATAGACTGAACTCTTTCAGTTACAGAACTTGTAACTGGGGACTTCTCAATTTAGAGAAAGAAGAAAATGAACTCAGCTGTATATCCCAACATTGCAGCATACTCTCGGGTAGTTACACCCTCTAATGAGCACCGTAATGCTTTATATTATAATATTATATGTTAAGTATGCTGTTAATTTGATTCAGATATTCAAAGTCTATATAATCAGACTTGGCTTTGACTAGGTACCAATTTATAATACACCTAGCTTTCTTTTAAAGGCATGTCACGAGTAGACATCAAGGTGCATAATGTGTTGCAGAGAGATTGTTCTCGGAAAATGATTATATCAAGCCAATGGAAAATCAAGGTCATCACACTCGAGAGGCAAGAACTAGGGTGAGTTTTTATAGCACAGTGTACAGGGGATTCTGCAGACAGTTCCCATTAAAGTTAATGAGACTCACACAGATGCTTAGGGTGACCAGATAGCAAGTTGGAAAAATAAGGGCAGAGGGTGTGAGGGTAATAGGCGCTTGTACAAGACCAAGATGCACATATTGGGACTGTCCCTATAAAATCAGAACATCGGCCACCTTACCATTGTTTGTGAGGCTTGTTTTCATGACCAGTGTGTGGTGCAGATACCAAATATCCATCGTCATCATGGTGATGATAACATAAGTCAAGCTGTATTTCCATTCATAGAAAATGACATATTACAACATTTGGCTGTGAATTCTATGTGCTTTTTCTCTTTCACTTTGCGACATAGAGAGGAGCCAATTGTACCATTGAAAAAGCTAAGAATTAAAATTTCCCAGTGACTTAGGAACCAAAATCTCACTGAATTTGAAAAAGGATAATATACTCTTAAAACATTGGTGCTTTTGAAAATGTGACCCTGAAGCAACTACTGATGTACTGCATGTAAAAATGTGTTGTTCTTTTTCTAGAAAAAATACCATGCTAACAACCTCTGTCCATTCTTTCTTCGACAGCCTTCCTGGTTTCGTTTCACAAACACCCTCTTTTGTCATCCTGCATAGTTTGAGACAACTGCTTTTAGTTTGCTTCTTTGCATTTTTCATTACCTGAAAAGCATCTTGCACATTGTAAATGCTAACAGAGAACACTAAATAAAAAGGCTGTTGTTAGTCTATGAAAGAGGTAAGTTAGAGTTCATGTTCTCGTAGTTCATAGGATGAACAGTCTTTCAGCTGAACTGCTGCCCTATGTGGAAGAGCTATCAATTAGTAATCAGTTGACCCATATAATTAGTTTGAAGGTCTTTTACCCTTTATTTTTCAGGTTAAATATGCGGTCAACCATTTTTGCTTAATAAAAATACTGTTTCATATAAAAATTAAATTGGGAAGTTTGGATATAAAAGGTGAGTGAACATGACATTGCTTAGGGTAGGTACATAAAAGCCGTGTCTACACATGCATGCTACTTCGAAGTAGTGGCACTAACTTCGAAATAGCGCCTGTCACGGCTACACGTGTTGGGCGCTATTTCGATGTTAACATCGACGTTAGGCGGCGAGACGTCGAAGCTGCTAACCCCATGAGGGGATGGGAATAGCGCCCTACTTCGACATTCAACGTCGAAGTAGGGAACGTGTAGTCGTTGCGCGTCCTGCAACTTCGAAATTGCGGGGTCCTCCATGGCGGCCATCAGCTGAGGGGTTGAGAGACGCTCTCTCCAGCCCCTCAGCTCAATGGTGGCCGTGTGGAGTGGCCCCTTAAAGGTCCCCACCCCCTCCCTTTCTGTGCAGGAAGCTGAGAGAGCGTGCAGGCAGCAGCAATAACACGTGGCTTGCCTGCATGCTCTTCTTCAGCCACCCAGACCCCCAAAGGATCTCATGGCTGCCCGGCAGCCCCCCCAGCGCCCTCAGGGAACCCCCCCGAAGGGGAGCCAGGGTAGCCAGGGCAGGAGCCAGGCCGGGAAGTGGCAGCAGCGTCCCTCCTCGACGGAGGCCGAGCTTCGGGACCTGCTGGGGCTCTGGAGCGAGGAGGAGGTGTGCCAGGTAATGGGTAGCAAGAGGCGGAACGCAGATGCGTTCGCTCGGCTGGCTGAGGGCCTGGCCGCCCGGGGTCACCCTGCCCGCACTCCGGACCACGTCCAGAGTAAAGTGAAGGAGCTGCGGCAGGGATACACCCGGGCCCGGGATGCGGCCGGCCGATCTGGGGCTGCCCCTGTCACTTGCCCCTTTTACAGGGAGCTCAGGGACATCCTGGGCCCCTGACACACCTCCTCCCCTCCGGCCACGCTTGACACCTCGGCTGAGGAGCCCCAGCAAGCCCCAGAGCCGGAGTCCGCCCCGGAGGCAAGCCCCGCACCCCGGGTGCCCCCCCTGGAGCCCACCCCCAGGGCACCAGAGCAGGCGGAGGAGGAGGAGGGGGACTCCTCCTCCACCGGCACTGGCCTCCAGATCCTCCTGCCATCCCGGAGCAGCAGCCGGGCGTCCGCCCCCCGGTTGTCCCCCGACTGTGGGAGTGGACCTACAGGTATGTACCCCCACGGTGCACACCCCCGGGGTTGAGGGGCAGGGGTAATAGATATGTGGCCAGGGCCCTCCACATGCCCAGATGACCATGGCCCCAAGGACAGCAGTGGCATGTCCCTCACAGCAGTGCATCAGCCCCTGCCCCCCCAGCACGACAGTGCCATGCCCCATCCCCAGGGCAGGGGGGAGTGGAACTGCTAGGGTCCCCCGGGAGGAGGGGGTGGGACACCCAGCAGCAGCAGCAGCAGCAGCAGCAGCAGCAGCAGCAGCATGTGATGGAGTGGGGGGAGTGCAAATGCGAGACTCAGGCTACATATGAGAAACAAGCTGAATAGCTCCCAGTCACTAAGGATGATCCTGGGGCTACAACTGGCAGGTTACACCTCTGCCCTTAACAAAGAGGAGGGAGGAGCCGAGCTGGGTTTGAATCGGGGGCAGCAGGTAGAGGCTAGGGGAAGGGAGAGCTAGAAGGCTGCCTGCCTGAGGAGGGGGAAAGCTACACCCCAGAGGGACACCCCTCGGGGTCTTCGCCCCAGGATGGGTTGGAAGGACTGTCTCTGACTGCTGTACTGTCACTTCTGGGAGAAACTGGGCATCTGTTGCCTAAGAAACCTCTCCTGTCAGACCTGCTGAATGAAGTGAGAGTTACTCCCGCCAGGGGATGGGGTGCAGTGCAGGGGGACCCTTGAACCCCATCACAGCAGCATCTCCCGGGGACGGGGATGGGGAACCTGCAGCACAGGGGTGAGGGGATAAGGGCCACAGCTTGGGGCCCACACTAACAGCTGTCTCCACTCTTCTTCCCGCCCTCCTGTGTTCCGCAGCTGCACCATCGGAAGGACCATAGAGCGCCGGCAATGCTTCAGTGGTCCTGGAATCCCCTCCAGGGCCATCGGTCCAGGCCAGCCCCTTGGCGGAGCAACAACCGGCCCCATGGTGGGCAAGACAGCGGACCCAGCAGCAGCAGCTGCCGGCGATGGACCCCCAGCTGCTGGCCCTCCACCGCCGGCAGGTGGAGGTTGCGGAGCAGCGGCTGCGGGTGGAGGAAGGCCATCTCCACCTGCAGGAGCGGGCGCTGGCCTGGCGCCAAGAGGCATGGGGGGCCTACATGGAGACATTCAACTGCATAGCGGATTACCTGTCCCCCCATGCTGCGCCAGCCGCCGCTGCGCCTGCCCTGCCTGCTCCACCTGCTGCGCCACCCGCTGCTCCTGTAGCTGCACCATCCGCTGTCGCCGCACCGTCCGCCACCAAGGGCCATTCCACTGCGGGAGACCTGGGGCCAGCTGACACTCGCCGGCAGTATCTTCCGGGCCGCCCGGCCCCCAGCCAGCCCCGGCCAGGGCTGCGGCCGAGGCGGGGATCCCGGCTGCTCACCCCCAGTGCTGGACTATAGGGGCGTGGGGCCCAGGATGTGGCCCCCCCCCTGTATATATTCCGCCCCCCCCCCGTTATGTTGTTCGGCCTTGTATATAGTTTGTATTTATTTATTTGTGACCCACTTTTTCATGGTCTGATCCTTCCCCCCCATGTAAATAGTTCTCCTCTTCCTTGTTATCCCTGTTTTTTTTGTTAATATATACATACATATATAATATTAAGTTACTTAGAAGTTCCTTTAGTTATTATTAGTAAGAAAAGAGTTGCAGTAAAGAAGTTTGATTTCACAAACAAGTGTCTGCTTTTATTTGTCCAAGAAAAGTGTGGGGGGGTGTGCTGTTGGGTGCTCCGTGGTGTGGGCGTAGGGGCAGGGAGTGTTGTGGAGGATGAGGGGGGCAGTGGGGGGCCTGCCAGCGTTCACCCCGCGGCCTCATCGAAGTGGGCCCCCAGGGCCTCCCGGACCTGGGTCCCTTCAGGGTCCACCTGGCGACTGGGGGCAGCGGGTGGCTGCACATCGGCCCTGCCGGCCTCCACAGCCCAGCCCTGAAAGAAGGCCTCCACCTTGCTCTCCACCAGATTGTGTAGGGTGCTGCACGCACCCACAATCTGGGGGACGTTGGTGGGGCCCGCATCCAGGCAGGTGAGGAGACACCTCCAGTGCCCTTTGAGGCGGCCAAATGAGCGCTCCACCACCTGGCGCACGTGGTTCAGGCGCTGGTTGAAGCACTCTTGGCTGGCAGAGAGATGGCCCGTGTATGGGTGAATGAGCCAAGGCTGGAGGGGGTATGCCGCATCTGCGATGACGCAGAGGGGCATGGTGGTGTCCCGCACAGGGATTTCCCACTGGGGGATGTAGGTCCCCGCCTCCAGCCGGTGGCACAGGCCTGAGTTCTGGAAAACCCCGGCGTCGTGGGTGCTGCCAGGCCAGCCCACATAAATGTCCTGGAAACGTCCCCGGCTGTCCACCAAGGCCTGGAGGACCACTGAGTGGTAGCCCTTCCGGTTGATGTAGCGTCCTCCACTGTGCTCCGGGGCGCGGATGGGGATGTGAGTCCCATCCAGAGCCCCAAAGCAATTGGGGAAGCCCAGGGTGGCAAAGCCTGCGATGGTGGCTTCTGGGTTCCCCAGCCTCACGAGCCTGTGGAGGAGCATGGCGTTGATGGCGCAGATGACCTGCAGGGGAAGCACATGGGAGAGCACCAATGAGGGGTGAGCAGGGTGTGTGTGGCCCTCCCCTGCCAGGGCCCCCCTCCCCTTCCCTCCCTGCCCTCCCCTGCCAGGGCCTCCCTGCCCTGCCAGGGCTGCCTCCCCACCCCCCCCCGGTGGGTCCTCTTACCTCCATGAGGACAGCCCCAACGGTGGCCTTGCCGATGCCAAACTGCTGGCCCACGGATCAGTAGCTGTCTGGAGTGGCCAGCTTCCAGACAGCGATGCCGACCTGTTTCTCCACAGAGAGAGCACGCTGCATGGCAGTTTCCTGGTGCCTGAGTGCGGGGGTGAGCCACTGGCATAGCTCCATAAATGTCTGCTGGCTCATGCGAAAGTTCCTGAGCCAGCGGTCATCGTCCCACTCCCCAAACACCAGCCGCTCCCACCAGCTGGTGCTGGTGGGGTAGCTCCACAGCCGGTGGCGTATGAGGCGGCGAGGGGGTCGGGGTGCTGCAGGGTTGGGGGTTGTGTCCTCCTCCCCTGCGGGCATCTCCTCCTCTGTGGCAAGGAGGTGCTCAGCTGCCTCCTGCATGGCATGGAGCAGGGCGAGCACTGCTCCTGCAGGGGCGGCTGGGTGGACCTCTGGCTGCTGCTGCTGCTGCTGGTGCTGCTGCTGCTGGGGGTCCATGATTGCGTCGCCCGGGTTCTGTGTGCCTATGGCTCTGCAGACCGCATGCTGTGCAGGCTGAGTGTGTCTGGGAGGGGCCCTTTAAGGGAGGAGCTAGCTGTTGCCCCGGAAGCGCTAGTCCGCCCTGTGACCCTGTCTGTAGCTGTGCCTGGCAGCCTTATTTCGATGTGTGCTACTTTGGCTTGTAGACGTTCCCTCGCTGCACCTATTTCAATGTGGTGCTGCGCAACGTCGATGTTGAACATCGACGTTGCCAGCCCTGGAGGACGTGTAGACGTTATTCATCGAAATAGCCTATTTCGATGTCGCTACATCGAAATAAGCTACTTCGATGTAGGCTTCACGTGTAGACGTAGCTAAAATGGGCAACAATGACACAAAACCTAGTTTGCACAGCAGTCTGTCTAGACTATGGCTTCCAGACAATTTTTTTTTAAGTCTCCATAAAATGGAGATAAGATCAGAGTCAATGTATGTACGAGATGGGATGTCTAGTAGCATTACCAACACTTCCATTGTCCCATAGGTCAACAAAGCTATTTTAATTGCCCCCCTCATGTCACACTTGTGAAGGCAGACTTCTATTACTTGAACTTGGACTGGGGAAAAAACAGGATGTTGTCAGGATATTACAAGTATATTAAAATTAAATCATGGCATTGAGCCCTTGCTGAGACTGGGGACTTATGGAGACTGGGACTTATGGGTAGACTGGGACTTATGGAGACTGGGCTGAGACTGGGGACTTATGGGGACTTATGGAGCAGTGCATGTCATCATCTTTTGGCATGATTCCTTCTTTCCTAGCACTAAGAGCTCCCGAGTCTTCTTTGGACCTTTTGGATTGTACTGCTCTGCTGAGCGAAGGGCACTGTAATTGTGACAGGCTCTTATGCAGGCTTTCTAAGGGAGAGGCTTTTTGGGTTAGTTTTACAAGCGGGCCTTAGGTTCCTAGGTGCCATTGGTATAAGTGACCATATTTCCCAATGTGAAATACGAGACACCTGCTAAATTGCTTGGAGTTAAGGGACTTCAATGACAATCCATGAGTACTATGCAGTACAAACATTCAAAATAACATTAAGTTGACTGAGCACCCATTTAAATCATATACTGCATTATTATAACAAAGATAGGTAAAAATTAAAAATATTTACCTACACTTGAGTGGTTATTGCTCTATAAAACTGCCTGCCTTGTCCTAATCTTGCTGTCCTGCAGCAAGTGGGCTGGTAGCATGAGAGAAACAGAGGTGCAGGAGGCTGGGGATATGTGGGCGAGGGCTGGGGAACGTGAGCAAGCTGCTGGAAATCAGGGCTAGGAGTGCATACAGGAGGGCAGGAGTCAGGATAGGAGGCTGGAAGTGGGAAGGACCCCTGGGACTGGTTCTGGAGCAGTGGAAGCCGTTGGATATTTTTGCATTTTCCTCCTCTAATTTCACTGCAGTCAGTGGATTTACAGCAGATAAACCCTTAGCTTCCAAAATGAAACAACATATTAGCCCATACCTGATATCTTTTAATACAGCACAGCGTACTTTCTAATAGTCATACACATTATGCCAAGTCCATTGCCAAACCTTCCAACCTTCCAACCTGCCACCAGTCTGTATACAATGGACCTACAGTCTAACTCCCCACTCTGTAAACAGGATTTTCAGAGCTTGTAATTTATAAGCGCCCATGAGAGGTATGGCACTGAAAGGCTGGAAATCCTCACCCTTTGCCCTGATGCTGCCTCCCACTGAAATCCCCCATCATGGGCTTATCTCTTCCATACAGTGACTTGACCTCCCATCTAGCTACTAGGCACAGCTCTTCCTCGCCACTCCAGAGATGCCAAGGCCACATGGTGCCTGTTTGTTTCCTAGTTGGTGCCTGTGGGCCTCTCCTTCCAGGGAGTGGGTCTGTCTCACAAAAGCTCATACCTAATAAATAATATTGTTAGTCTTTCAGGTGTTACAGGGTGGCTTTTGTGTTTTGTGAAGATACAGACTAACATGGCTATGTCTCTGAGACTCTCCTCCCTGATTCCCTAGGGCAAGGCCAGACTAAGATAAGGGCTTCAGCCTAATGGTTCAAATAGCCCTCCCCAGACAAATGCTAAATCTTGATGGAAATCACTTATTGAAATTCAAGTCTAATTGAAAAGTCATATAAATAGTTAAGTAACACAGGATAGTTTTTAGGGCTCCAAGGGCAGGAAAGATAGTCTGGGCTTTGCTGCTGCAGTGAGGAAGTCTCCCCCTGCCATTAAGATACCGGGGGCTTTGCTGCAGCCAGGGGGAAGGACCACCTCAACTGCTGCCCCAACTACTGCCCCCACCTTTGTCCATATCAGGCCTCACTGCTGCCAGGGAAAAGTTTCCCCCAGCAACTAAGGGGCTTGTTGCCGCCAGGGAAGGACCACTTCAATTGGTCCTACACTGAACTACACCCTCCTTGGCCCATACCTGGGCTTGCTGCCACCACGGAAAAGTCTCCCCCCGTGGCTAAGGGGTTTGCTTCCATTGGGGAAGGAATAGCTCAATTGGCCCCCAACTGCAACCCCCTTGGCCCATACTGGGGCTTGCTGACACCTGGGGAAAACCAACAATTTTTTTTCCTGCACTTTTCTAACCTCTTTCTTCTTAGTTTAACAGACAGTCCAGGACCCAGCACTAAGACCCTCCCCAACACCAATATAGTGTATGGGGAAACCAAAAATTCTTTCTTCCTACTTTCCTCTCAAATTAAAAAAAACATTTTGGGCCCCTGCATTATTTTCAGGGATCACATTTATGCAATGATGGGAGATGGGATACTCAGTGGACGGCTAGTTGAGAACACAGTTGTTGCATGGAAGCCTTATCGTGCACTGGAAAGCCAAGTATCCTCCCCAACACCAATGTAATGCATGGTGAAACCAAATATTCTTTCTTCCTATGTTCTCAATTTAAAAAACATTCTGGGCCCCTGCATTATTTTCAGGGATCACATGCAGGCCATGATGGGAGGTGGGATACTCGGTGGATGGCCAGTTGAGAATACAGTTGCTACACCTGTGTTGGTAATATAATGTGTGGGGAAAACAAAAATTCTTTCTTCTGATTTTGAGGGTCTCTGCATTAATTCCAGGGAGTGACAAATTTTCAGGGATCGGGAGGAGAATGATGAAGATGCAATGGGGGAAGATGACATCAAGACCAGCGAGCATACCCAGAATGCCACAGAGATGAGGGAACTGTGGGGTAGCTGCCCACAATGCACTACTGCAAAAGTCGATGTTAGCCAATGTGTGTGTGGGAGCAATGACTTGGCTTTGTGGGGAGCATGGTGGAAGTCAGGATGGCCAAAATCAAACATATAAATTCCAGTATTAGAAAATTGATATAAATACTTTCAAATTTATCTTGTAGTGTAGATGTAGCCTCAGATTCAAATCTTCATGCTGCCTTATTTGGAGTAGGAACTTGGATCCCACTCTTGGAGTGCCAGAACTATTGGGCTACACAGCGGGTCTCTTTGCTTCAGTGATGTAAGTCTTCTGTACACAACACAACAGCTTCAGCAAGACCCACCACAGAAAGCCCTCCTCTAGTCCAGCAGTTAGCAGACTTCACCTGGGTTAGCATTCTGGCTCTGAATCAGATCTGAATCTGTATTCACCATATATTGGGTGAGTGTTCTAAGCACTGGGCTATTGGTTAGAAGGGCAGCATGCCATTCCCCAACAAGACTAAATACTAACTAAATAAGCTTCTCCTCATAGGTCATGTGCTCCATCTCCCCTAGTCATTTCCTTTGCCCTCTGCTGTACCTGCTCCAATGCATCCATATCCTTTCTACACTGGGGTCCCCAGAACTGCATGCAATACTCCAGATGAGGCCTCACCTGTGCCCAATCCTCCAATTCATCTGGGTCACTCTGGACCCCATCCCTATCCCCCAACGTATCTACCTGTGCACCTAGTTTGGTGTCATCCACACATTTGCTGAAGGTGCAATCCATCCCCACAGACAAGTCATTAATATATTGAACAATATCAGCCCCAGAACTGATCCTGCAGGCACTCCACTTGAAACCAACTACCAACCAGACATTGAGCCATCGATCACTACTTGTTGGGCCTGACCATATAGCCAGCTTTCTATCCACCTCACAATCCAATTATCCAATCCACACTTCCTTAACTTATGAACAAGAAGATTGTAGGAGACTGTATCAAAAGCTTTGCTAAAGTCAAGGTATATCACATCCACTGACTTCTCCATGTCCGCAGAGCTACTTATCTTATGAGAGAAGCTAATCAGATTGGTCAGGCACAACTTGTCCTAGGTGAATCCATGTTGCCTACGCTTGATGGTTATTTTCCTCCTTCCATGTACTTCAAAGTGGATTCCTTAAGATCCTCTCTATGATTTTTCCAGGGACTGAGACCAATCAGCCTTATGTATTGTCCTCTGGATTGTCTTTCTTTTCTTTTTTAAAGATGGGCACTATATTTGCCTTTTCTCAGTCATTCAGGACCTCTCCTGATATCCACAAGTTTCCAAAGATAATGGCCAAAGGCTTTGCAATGACATTTGCCAATTCCCTCAGTACCTTTGAATGTATTAAATCCAGACCCATGGATTTGTGTATGTTTAGCTTTTCTAAATAGCCCTTAACCTTAAGAATGAAGCAAAAAAAGCATGGAGTACTTCAGCTTTTCTCACATTATCTTCCACCAGGCTACCTCCCTCACCCAGTAATGGCCCCACACCCTCCCTGATCTCCCTCTTATTGTTAACATACCTGTAAAAACCCTTCTCATTACCCTTCACATCCTTTGTCAGCTACAGTTCCAATTGTGCTCTTGCTTTCCTGATTACTCCCCTGCATTCTTCAACAATATATTTATACACCTCCTCACTCATCTGTCCAAGTTTCCACTTCTTATATGCATCCTTTTTGAGTTTAAGCTCAACAACAATTTCTCTTGTAAGCCAAGCTTGTTGCCTACCATATTTGTTTCTTTACTGCACGTTGGGATGGTTTGTTCCTGTGCCCTCCATAAAACTTCTTTAAAATACTACCAGCTCTCCTGAGCTTCTTTCCCCTTCCTGTCAGCTTTCCAGAGAATGCTGCCCATCAGGTCTCTCAGGGAGTTGAAGTCTTCTGGAATCAAGAGTCTGTATTTTACTGTTCATTTACTTTCTTCATTTTGTCAGGATCCTGAAATCCACCAACCCATGATCCACCACCGAGGTTGCCATCCACTCCTGTTCTTCCTACTAGTTCTTTCCTGTTTGTGTGCCACAGATCAAGCTGTGCATGGCCCCTGGTTAGTTTCTTCAACACTTGTACCAAGATGTTATCCCCTATAGTCTACAAAACTTCCTGGATTGTCTCTGTGCTGTTTTATTGGTCTCCCAACAAATGTCTGGGTCATTAAAGTCTCCCATGAGAATTAGGGCCCGTGATCTGGAAACTTCTCTTAGTTGTCCAAAGAAATCTTCATCTGCCTCATCTACCTGATCTGGTGGTCTATAGAGGACACCAACCACAACATCACCTCAGCTGTTTCCATCTGTTAGCTGAACCCACAGACTCTCAACTGGCTTTTCTCCCTTCCTCTACTGGAGTGCTGAGCAGTCATATTGCTCTCTCTTGCATACAATGCCAGTCCTCCTCCTTTTCTCCCCTGCCTGTCCTTCCTGAACAGTTTATATCTTTCCATGACAGAGCTTCAGTTATGCGAGTCATCCCATCAAGGATCCGTTATTCCAATTACCTCATACTTCTTTGACAGTGCCTCTAACTCTTTATACTGGTTATCTTAGCAATGAGCTGCTTCATGTGATTCCCCATGTTAGGTGCTCAACTACCCTATTCATTGAATATGGAGCCTGAGTGCCTAAACTGAGCTTTTGACTTCTACTAGGCAGCTGGGGGCTTAAAAGTTAGGTTTTACAATTTTCAACACTGCAGCTCCTAAGCTGTTTCTGCTGCTTGATGGAAGGGATAAACAAAGGAGGGCTTTTCAAAGACTGCCATGAAATGCATATCCTGATGGCTTATAATGCTGGAATTTTCTTCCACATAGTTTTCTCTGGCATCCATCAATTGACATCATCCTGCAGCTGAAGACTCCAGAACTTTCTGTTTTGTCTCGTTCTCCCTCCATCCTCCCCTAGGGAGGTTGATGATGGTTTTGTTTATTTGCATTTGTACATTTGGATTTGATTATTGAAATTATTTGGAGAAATTGTTCAGGTTGAAGCTCTCTAGTTGAACACCCTTGAAACCAAACTGAATAATTTGCTGAACCATGGGACATCGATATTGTCTAGCATCATTACCAAGACTTCCACTGCTTATTAAGCTCTTAGAAGACATTTGGGGATAAATTACAGCTAAATAACACAACCTGTGAGCCACGACTAGTGCCTGTAAATAAACTTTATGGGAATGTGGGTAACTTCGCCATACCCATGATAAGTGGACATCCAGCTAACTGAAATCATAGCAGATCATGAATGTTGCTGGACCTGAGAGTGCCAGATTAGAGACATTCAGCCTGTGCTAGTTGTGATACTAGTCAATGCCGTGACCAGGTTGTTTAGAAAAATGTGAATGTACAGTTTTGATTATATGTGTACTGACATAACTGCACACACAACTGACCCATCTAGTATTTCTTTGTATAGTATGGAAAACTTAACAAAGTTTTGTAGTGATCTGGCCACATATGGGAAAGTTCATGATGTCCTAAATGAGAATAGATTAAAGATCCCACTATGGACAAAACAATTACAGAAACTGAAGAGGAGAGATTAAGTGGCAAAGAATCCAGAGCTGGTGTCTAAAATTGCGCCTGCTTACAATAGCAACAGAAACATGAACACAGTTTCAGTCACTATCAGGCTGTGAATTATGTGCTTTTTTAGAATCAGCACTGTGACCCACTTTTTAATATAGTAATTAGATCATGACCTGGCAGCTCTTATATGTCACTGAATAATTATTTTTCTCCTCCATTTAAACTTGTACGTTTACTGCAGATATATTGTTGAGAGTTATTAGGATGGAAGTTGAATGACCTAGGATTTCTTGGTTCTATTCTGTGTTCTGCTACTAACTTTGTAGCGTAACCTTGGGCTAATCCCTCAACCTCTGTCTTTTCTGCTTATTAAATGAGGAAAAATAAAACAATGTGGGGGGAGGGAGGGGAAAACAATGAAGATTATTTCATGTTTAAAATTGAACAGTATTCTTTAGAGAATAGAAAAATAAACATTAATATAATATAATATAATATAGTAAGCTAGAGAAGAGTGAGCAGTTTTATTCATAATAAAAGAACAAAGTGGGGCACCAAATAAAATTGCAAAATAACACATTTAAAATGGATAATTTTCACATGTTGCATAGACATTTCCTTTTACCTTGGTGCTGTGAGTTACAAAGGACATCACTAAATTCAAGTATCAATCTATATTTTAAAAAGAAAGGAACACCTAATGATAAAGAAATTATCATCAACTAAAGTATTAAAGTTTAAAAATAAATTAAACCTGAAATTTGGATGCAATTCTAAATGCTCCACCCCAAAACTCTCATGGGTCTTAATTTAAACCCATGGGAGGTAGAAGGGTGGAAGGCAGGCACCAGAAAGAAACATTCTTGTTGCAGTAAATTCCATGACAGTCGTCTGCTACTGGCCAATGATGCAGAGAAAAAGCACTGTCACTTAGCATTTTCTAGTGCTCCTTTCTTGTTCAGTGCTGTAAAACCAGTTAAAGTATAACTGTAGAGGCAGTGGGTCTGTTTACATAGTGAGCTTCTCAGTCTAATCAAAGACTGTGGCCACACTAGCCCCTCCTTTTGGAGGGGCTATGGTAATAGGGGACTTCGGAAGATGCTAATGAGGCACATCTATGAATATGCCGCACCTCATTAGCATAATGGCAGCCACACATGCTTTGAAAGTGTCGGTTTCAAAACGCATGCTGCCCGGGTAGCCGGGGGCCTTTCAAAATGACTCCCCTGATTTCAAAAGCCCCTTCTTCCCAAAACCAAATGGGAAGAAGAGGCGTTAAAAATCAGCGGGTTGTTTCAAAAGGCCCCCAGCTACATGGGTGGCGTGCATTCCAAAAGCGGCACTTTTGAATCGTGAGCGGCTTCCATTATGCTAATGAGGTGCTGCATATTCATAGCAGCACCTCATTAGCATATTCTGAAGTGCCACATTACCATACTCCCTCCATAGCCTAACAGATTTGGGCTAGCAGGACTTACACTAGTACTCCAAAAACAGTTGGTTAAGCCAGGACTTTAAAGTGGCATCAGAAGATCCTAAATCTAGAGAGGGGGAGAGGCTTAAACTAGAAAGGCTGGGTACCTCATTAATTTGAAACTGACATACAAAATCTGTTTCTTTCTGGTATTTACTTTTTGTGATTTGTGACCCGACATACACCAGTGAAGTGTGTCGGTAACAGTTATGCCCACTGCAATGTGCACCATCACAAATGACACCATGTTGTGGCGGTTTTAGAATAAAAAAACTAGTTTAAATTGACGTGCTAAGGAGTTTGGCCTGGAGATTGCATATACCACACACAGTATTACTGTCATGATGGCAAGAAACAAAACATTGGAAAGATCAGTGGAGGCAGTAACTGGTGCGACTATGAATATGACAAAGTAGACTAGTCCAACCCCCCACCCCCATTTATGTCTGAAAAGAGGAAATAATTAGGGATGTTAAGAACAGATAAAAAAAGGGAAAATATTTTGAGAAGTGGCTTTGTATTTTTAGAAGCTGAATCAATTAAGGGCTTTTTTACATAATTATACCCATATAAGATAAAACATCTGTCCTCTTGGACAAGATGCCTGACATCTTAATACAGACGTGTGTACTGAAACTTTTACTGGTTTCAAATAAGAATGTGAAAACTTTATGCTAAATGATGGTCCGCTCCTTTCTCCTTTGAAGTCAAAGGAAGGCTTTCTCAATCCTTCACGTTGCACCCTTTTTTAATCACTCTCTCAACCAGCTTTGCCTTTGCCCCCAGTAGCACACTCAAAGTCACAGGGGCTGTGGCCACACTTGGCCAAAACTTTGAAAAGGCCATGCAAACGGCCATTTTGAAGCTTACTAATGAGGCACTGAATTGAATATTCAGCACCTCATTAGCATTAGGATGCTTCCGGCCACGGCGCTTCAAAAGCGCTGCTTTCGAACGCTCGCAGCTTGGCACAGCTACAGGGGGGTCCTTTCCGAGAGGACCCCGCACCTTTCGAAATTCCCTTATTCCTCTCAGCAAAATCCTCTTATTCAATTCAGTGCCTCATTAGTAATCTTCAAAATGGCCATTTGCATGGCCATTTCGAAATTTTGGCCAAGTGTGGCCACAGCCAGGAACATTACAGCAGATGCAAGAACTGAACTAGTGTGTTCCTTCTGACCAGGGAGGCTAGTTCACTGGACCAGTGCTTGTGTAACTGTCCATAGGAAGATGCCCTATAGCAGACAATTACTCAGGAAGTAAACATCAGGCAGAGAAAGGCCTCTGCTCTCCAACACCCACTCTTCCCCACATAGCATGAGCATAAGTGGACATAAGACAGCTTAGGCTGGGTCCCAGCAATTCCCAGGCACTGTTTTTGGGCTGAGTTGCCTTCAAGATGCTACAAATTATGTCCGGTATGAACCTTGCACGGAGCAGCCCCTGGATCAGGGAAGGGAGAGCATAGGAAAGCTTGGCTGTCCACTACCCTGGCATTATCCTTGCACACCCATCCTAGTTACTGGTGCACCTTTGTGGAAGCCAAGGTTGTGGCCCTGCAGTAACTTTACTGTGGCGCTTGGCATGATTACTTTAGAATATTGCCGTATTTTCCTCTAATGCCAAACCAAACTGAGTGCTGTTGTGTTGTGTGATACCAACAGTAATTTACTTGTATGTACTGTGGTTTAGTCAGAGACTGAGTGTCTCTCTTGTTAGTGGAAGCTAAATGTGTATTTATTGCTTTTAAAGTACTACATAGAATAATGAAAAATGGCATATTTAAACTGAAATGATACTTTTATGTAATGATGCACTCAAGTGGGTAATGTAATTTAGCAGTTGCTTACCGTGAATACTCTTGGGCTAACAAGGATACTTTTAAGTGAAGGAAAACAAGACTCTGATCTACAAACAGAAAAGGTGCCAATGCATTCCCTTGGGTTATTTTTGGTTTGAGATTCTACAGCTAACAACGACAAGGAATCATTCTTCTGTCTAGCTTCTTGTAATGCTATAAATAATGTTGACTAATTCTGGGAAACTGCCTAAAACAAAAATGTCTGGAGATGCAGTGGCATGCATGAGGCAAATTGCAAAAGTTTGTTATTCTCTTTTCCAGTCAGGAATAGCTAATACCAATATTGGGTACCTCTATTTTGATATAGTTGACTAATGCTCAGAAGAAAGGGAACTTCTTTCTCACCTACCAGTTTTTGGGTGGACTTGCATGTGTTTTGAGCATGCCCATCTGATCAGGCACTGCAGGCAAAACAAAGGGGATGCACCTCTGTTTGATCTGAGGAGTGGGCAGGGGCTCAGATGTCAGCAAGACATGAGAGGTAGCAGTGTGCATGCCTAGACACACAAACTTAAGCATGCAGAGAACTTTTATAGTAGAAATTGAGGTGCCCAATGAGTTTAGGTATAGTTACCATATTTGACCTCTCAAAAAAGAGGACATCCGCTAAGAGGGAGTATATCTGTGTCAGTATCTACCAGCTCACATTTTATTTGTGTTATAGCATACAAAAAAGGTGTCCTTTTTAATATGGTAACTCTAGTTTATGTTGCTTTAGTTGGCAACTGAATAGGGGTTTATGTATCCCCACAATGCCTGAAGCTGGGATTCTAGGTGCTTATGACCCTTTGTGAATCTAGGTTTACCTCCACAGATGTCAGCAAGCTGAAACAGTTACATTAGCCTGTAGAAAAGGCAGAGGAGAGGGGTGAGTTTTAAGAACCAGCCCTCTGAAGCAATCATGTGCCATTCACAGCCATGAACCCTCTCCTGGAATTTGGTGCCTATGCAACTCTGCTGTTGCTGCAAACTATCAGCCTTCCTTACATTTTTACCCATTAGTTTGGGCATTCCCCTTAATACATAAAGGTGACTGTAATGGACTCCCCACCTTGTCTTTGCCCTGAAAGGGCTAATGAAGACTGAGAAGAGGGCTAATTAACTCAACGGACTACAAATGAGAGAACTCAAGTAGCTAAGTGTTCCCAGGATTGAGGGAGGGAGCGCAGCTGGGGAGGAACAAGCTGGGCTGAGTTTTGCAATTGGAAACTGATAGGGGGCTGTGCAGAAACTTTACAGCATCTCATTGGGAGAAGGGAGGTGTATTTGGGACCTTGCAGACCCAGAGGGGAAGAAGTCAGGAAGGTAGGACAGGAGTCAGGGAAAGACCATAAGATCTGAGAGAACTGGCCTTGATTATTGGCTGAAAGGTCCCTGAGCTAGAAGCTAGAGTGGAAGACAAATATTGGTTCCCCTGATAGTGCTGCTCCTTCAGTGACTATGTGTTACTGAGTAGGAAAACTGCCTAGTATTGCTGAACAAAGACTTTGAAGCTCTGAAAGGGGGCAGTACATATTGTCACCTTGCTGGAAAACTGAGTCATGACAAGGTAGCAGCAGCAGTAGCAGCAGTCTATGGAGGGTTGCAGGCAGAGAGGTGGCCTGGAACTTTAGGAAGAGGTGTAGTCACTCTGGAGAATATTCCATCAGGTCTGGGAAGAGAGTTACTCCTTGATATGTTTTCTTCTCTGTATTATCTGAAGATGGGATTTGAAACTGGGTTTCTCTACCTAACAGGTGAGTGCCCTCAATACAGAGTTACGAAGTCATTCCCTCTGCCTCAACTTCAGCATGAGGGATTTAGAGACCCATGCCAGACTATTCCATAGATGTATATCTAAGATGTGGGAGACTAATTTTAAATCCCTTCCCATCATCAGGGTCACTTGAACATGAGTCTACCTTACTCTGGAAAAAAGTGCCATAACTGCTTGATGAAGGCAGAAAGCTCCCAATTCTGCTTTTCTGCGGTTGTGGTTGTGAGGGTTTTGGCATGTTTAGATAATGCTTACCAGATCAAGTCCCACAGGGCAAGGTAGACCAGGGAATGCCTAGTTACATTATTCTACTTGGTCTTCTGTATGAAATAGGGGGTAATATGCATCCTACCTAGTGGAAATGTAGGTACTTATGAGACTTTAATGCTAGGACCTTAGGCATGGTAATGGTTTAGCTGGCAGATGAGCAGAGGCCGAGGAACTCGGTAACACTTCAGTGCTTAAAATTTCTGTTTAGTGCCTACACTCTTTTGTGGATTAACTTTATGGCTTAGAGAATAAGCTCCACCATCACCATCACACTGGGAAGGGACAACATGGCAGATGTGGAGCAGCTCACCTACTTGGGGAGTATTATGGGCAGAAATGGAGGAAGAGATGAGGATATTGATGTCAGGATAGTGAAAGCAACAGCTGCATTCAAGACTCTCCCTCCCATATGGACTTCACAAATAGTAACTGTGAAGACAAAACTGCAGATCTTCAACACAAATGGGAAGACTGTGCTTGTATGGATGTGAGACCTGGCGTACTAGAAAGTCTGAAAATTGCAAGCTACAGGCATTCATGAACAGATGCCTGAGGTACGTCCTTCACATCAAATGGCAAAACTTCATCACAAATCAGGAGCTTTGGAACAGAGCAGGACAAGAACCAATTCTCTTTGAAATAAAGAGAAGAAAGTGGGGATGGCTAGGCCACACTCTGAGAAAACCATCATCCATCAGAGTCCATCAAGCTCTCACATGGAACCTGCAAGGAAAACACAAAAAAGGAAGACCTCTGACAATATGGGGAAGGTCTACTGAGATTGAAGGACAACAACTGGGTTACTCCTGGCACCAGCAAGAAGTTTTGTCCTAAGACAGAGTGAAGTAGAGGAGACTTGGAGATTACCTTTCCTCCCTGGAGAGTACAGGGGTTAAGTAGTAGTAGTAGTGTTGATATTATAACACTGTTGCAAGCAACTTGGTAGAGCATCAAGTTCCAATTTAAAAGTTCGAATTAAGGCCAGTGTTGCAATGCCATATCTTTAAATTGACTTTATTAGCCTCCAGAGGTGTCCTGTAGATATCCCACAATGCCCCACAGTTGTCCATTCTGGCATCTTCCATTTCTGCTGTTCTCCAGGTGTGCAGGAATTAGGTAACAGGAAGCCCATGAATAGGAATTTAGCACCAGGAAGCCTGTGGTGGCTAGGTTGTGGGGATCATGCTTGTATGAGAGGTTGAGAAAATTCTTTTTTTAATATCAGCATGGCGATTTCTTCATGGGTAGACATAATAGCCCCAACACAGAGTGGTGGGTTCTTCCCTGCACAGGATATAGCAGGAGAGGCTGAGATTATTCTTTTCAGAGCTGGCACCAACCCTTGCCCCACTGACCACGTGGCAGCTAGGCTACAAAGGTTGTGTTGTTTGTATGAGAGGCTAATGAATTTCTTCTCTGTGGTTCACATTTGTACAGGGCCAGCCCCCACACCCCCCAGGCGCCATGCTGTTGTGGCCTGTGTCATGCCTAACCACATCACATGGCTAGCCCCAATCCAATAAAAGCACGTGCCTGTGGGTTAGTGCAGACCATGCTGCCGGACAGCACCATGTCCTGGCTTGTGCCCAATAAGGGCTCCAAAGGGGGGAACGATTTTTGTGGGCTAGCTGTCACCAACGGGAAGTCTCTCCTCTCTGCAAAGATTTTTGGGCTCTTGCTGATGAGGGGAAGTCCCCCTCCCATGGCAAAGATTTCAGAGGCTGGCCATCACCACAGATCAAAGCTTGTGACATTCAGCACTCTGTGACATCCTTGGTGGGGTGTCTTCCACCCACCCACCAGCGCGACTTGCTGAAGGGACCCTTTCAACTGGCCTTTGAGCCTACTTCCCCCACCCACCCCTCAACACCCCTTATAGACTGGGGAGCAGGAGGGGCTGGATAGCACAAGCTGCAACCTGTTCCTGGAATATTTTCAGGGAGAATGTTTATCATTTCAGTTGACGTGACACAGCCACCTGGGTGATCCAGGGCAGTATGACAGTCCCCTGCCTAGTGTGCTACTTGGCTGATAATGCAAAAGCTGTACCTAAAGCTGTTCTGGGATGTGGCAATTTTGGTGAGGTTCATGCGCCATGTTGGACACATCTGTGTAGTGTAGTGGGAAGCCAAAAATCCTTCAGTGCAGGCTTTTCCCCCGCCTGAGGGAGTCGGCTTTAGTTGTTATGGTCTGCACTTTCCTCAACTTTACTATCCTACTCTTTCCTCAAGCAGAAATCTGTTCCTGTAACATTTTCAGGGAGGATGTTTTTGGAAAAAGTAGGTGGAGGGCCAGCTGAGATGTCACAGCCACTTGGGTGATCCCAGGGCAGTATGACAGTCATATCTAAAGGTATTCTTTCTGCATTAGAAGAGCAGCTGAGCAACCAGTATACAAGGTTCAGTCACATTCTGAAGCAAGCATATTTGGTTTTCCCTCACCTGGGATGCCCTACTTTTCCTTCTGAAAAAATGTTCATTTGCTTTCCATGGGAAGAAAATATGGGCAATGCAATGTAGGAAGATGACCTCACATACCCACAACCACCTGTGTGGCATTTTTCCCCCATACCACACCAGCAAAAAAGGCCCCCAGAATGCTATGGGGCTGAGGGACGTGTGAGCTAGATTCCCACAATGCACTGCTGCAACAGTCAATGTTCAGCAATTCAGTGTGGCCAGCATGAAGTCAACTTTGTGTGGAGGTGAGGGTATTCAAATTCAAACTTCTAAAATGCAGCATTATAAAATTGATTTTCATAAAATGGAATTTATATCTTAGTGTAGATATAGCCTTAGGTTGGCATACCAGTTCCCCGACCTCCACCACCATTAAGTATTCTTTATAGGTAAGAGTTTCTGGGTAGGGCTTAAGCCAATGGTGTTTGTAAAGTTTTCTGAATGAACTCCTGGATAATTGAACCTAGCTGTCCTTGCTGCTGACACCACCAGGCTAAAAGGTTACAGAAACAATGAGAATGAAAGTGTAAACTGGATTCCAGAATGTTACCTCCCCCTTAATCCCATTACAGTGAGACTAGTTAATGATGGTGACCGCTAGTGTTTTGTTAGCAATGGAGTTCACATGTGGGGCCTTGCTGTGGGGAGGGCACTGGTGATAAGTTGGGAAATTTGAGAGGGAGAAGTCTAACCAACAAAATGTCTTCCATCTCCAAAAATCTCTGTTCAAAGCTGTCCTGCTGTACGCTACCTGCTTCTCATTTCCTGCTTGTGTTGTGACTTGGTAGATATTACATAGCCTTTGGATTATCTCTTGTCCCTGCAGAATTGGGTGAAAGTGAATAATGGGGTCTCTAGCCTATGCTGGCTTTATAACAACAGATTCTCAAATGCATGCCTAGCATAGGACAAACCTTGTCTGTTTTTCAAGACAGTTCCCTGTCTTTTCATGATCACATAATATTCATGTAGGGACTGGCAGCAGTTGCTTGCTTCCCTCCTGTTACTTTTCTCTATACGATTATGGATATTTAAGAGTTTCATAGTGCATTCTCAGCTTGGAAACAAGGAGGAGGAGGGAGAGCTTGTCCTCAGTTGGGACAAGGGATTGTAAGAGCCACAGTAGTACAAATAACACTGTAACCAACCACCTGTCCATTGTTCCCAAGCAAGTGTTTTGGGAACCACTGTTTTAGAGTATATCCTCACTTGAAAGGAAATGAAAAGATTCAAGGATATCCTTTTAGGGGGAAAACTTCTCATGGTATGGTTTGTACAAGAAGTGGGCATCTCTGTACTAAATTATATTCCAGTCCAGAAAGTGGTGCTAATAGCCTCTGCCCACGACAGGACAAGGTGTTAGGGGGTCCTGGCTCTGCTCCCCAGAAGGGCTGCCTATGTTGTGCCTCTGGGCCTCCCTCCAGCCATGTGCATTAGCACTGCCACAGTAATTCAAAGAAGCCTGGAGCTCCATCTAGGGGCACCATATTTGACCTGTCAATAAAGAGGATACCCCTGAGAGGGACTGAATTTATATCCGTTTCTATCAACTTATGTTGTATTTTATGTACTACATCCACTTAACACATTACAGAATCATAGGGCTGGAAGGGACCTCAGGAGGTCATCTAGTCCAGCCCCCTCCTTCAAGCAGGATCAACCCCTACTAAGTCATCCCAGCCAGGACCTTGTCCAGCCGGGACTTAAAAACCTCAAGGGATGGAGAATCCACCACCTCTCTAGGCAACACATTCCAATGCTTCACCACCCGCCTGGTGAAGTAGTTTTTCCTAATATCTAACCTAGACCTTTTCCTCTTCAACTTCTGACCATTACTCCTTGTTCTGCCATCTGACACCACCGAGAACAGTTTCTCACCCTCCTTTCTAGAGCGCCCCTTCAGGAAGTTGAAGGCTGCTATTAAATCACTTCTAAGTCTTCTCTTCTGTAAACTAAACAAGCCCAAATCCTTCAGCCTATCCTCACAGGTCTTGTGCTCCAGACCCTTAACCATTTTTGTTGCCCTTTGCTGAACCTGCTCTAGCAAATCCACATTCTTTTTATATTGGGGTCCCAAAACTGGACACAATATTCCAGATGTGGCCTCACCAGTGCCGAATAAAGAGGAATAACTACGTCTCTAGATCTGCTCGAAATGCTCCTCCTAATGCACCCCAGTATGCCGTTAACTTTCTTGGCTACAAGGGCCCCCCACGTTAATACAATGTGAATTGGTAGATGGGGATATAGACTTACTCCCTCTCTGGGAGTCCTTTTTTTAATATGGTAACCCTACAGCTGCCATTGCTGCCAAAGTAGCAGTGGCAGTGGCCAGAGCTTGAAGCCTCTTTGAAACACTGGGCCCAGGGGCAATTGCTCCATTTCCCCCACCCCTTGGCAGGCCTGAGTGCTGCTACCACTGATTTCAAGGGAGCAGGTAGGCCTTGCTTGTTGTTGCTCTCTAAGCTTTTGTTAAGGGTCAGATACAAGTGGTCTGCTGTAGATTCCTTTTGGGGATTTACAAGCAAGCTTGAGAGTCACACCCAAGTACCCTTTTTGATTCAGTTGAGTTTTCGATGCTAGTAACAACCACAGTATGCTGAGAAACATGGAACACGGTTTGCAGTGTTTCAGAAGCTGAAAGATAACTGTTAGTATAAATACCTCTGGATCAAATGAGTGCAGAACTTTGGTGTTCATGAAGTCTAACAAACTCAATATTTTAAGTGGATCAGAAAAGTGGATTACAAAATGCAACTCTTGTGCAAAGCAAGACCATTAACTTGCCTCTCTCTCACTCACACAGACACACGTTCTTGAACCAAGACCGCAGAGGTGATGCAAAAGCAGTGGTCCTTTCCTGGGAAACTGTATGACAAGGTTGGAACACCAAGGATTTCAGGAAGTATACACTGGTATTTAATGACAAAGAGCGAAATCTGAAATGGCAGTGTCCACTCTCATAGAACTGTGGGAACTTCTGGTGTCTGAAAGGTGATAATCTTTGGGAGGATATGAAGGTGGTGGACCTGGCCATAAATTTGGGCCTGTTTCTGTTAATGCCAGCAGTTTGCAAAAAGTGCTTAGTACCTAGACCCTGTTGCACTAGACTGCTACTTGTCAAGAGCTGAGGTTACTCATCAGTGGTTTCTTATAAGGAGGCCCCAGATGGGGAGAAGTTGGAATTGTGCTGGTATTGTAGAGCAGGATGGGAAGAGAACCCTGAAGATGTCCACGCTGATTGGGATGGGTGGCTGAAAGAGAACTGCCTCTAAAATTTAGACATCCTAGTCCTTGCAAACCTGAGCTTCCCACACAGATACTATGGTGATGGCACCATGAAGCTCTTGAAACCAGAAAAATAAAGCAGAACTCTTGAAAGCACCTTAAGTATTGAATGGTCACTGATCGCCAAGTGGTGGCCCTTGCTAAGATCCTTCAAATTCACTTTTATAAACTACTTAAATTTCAAACTAAAAATTGGGTAAGTTACTCAGATATCATGTCTATATGAGTAGAACTGGTGATAGCAGGTCAGTTTTCAGGAAGGACCTGGTTTGGGGTGACATCAGGATTTGGATTCCCAGCTTGTGGCAAGGCTGGATGGGACCATGGTCCTCTCAGCGTGTTACACAAGCCTCTGTATGCCTAGTAAAGGTATTTTGTCTGAGTCTGCCTGCCACATCACTTAGCAACTTGCCATACACAGTTTATATTACAAATTACTTGGACCAAGGACAAAATCTCTTCCAAAAGCTTTTCATTGTTAAAAAACTAGGTGCAAAGCAACATTTTGATTATAATATTATGGAATTATTGTTCTTGAAACATTTTGGCACATCACCTCAAGACAAACAATGCCTTAGATAATCTGCACCTAGACTAAATTAATAGAAGTCCAGACTGCAAAATTACAGAAGCAATAGCAGCAATTTAATATGCTTACCTCCAGTGACTCTGGCTTAGTTCCAAAGTCAAGAGAGACTGCTAAGCAAAGCTTTATATTTAAACTGCACTGGGGGCAATTTTTTTTCTTAAATAAAACAGCTTCCATAAGAAGTGTTTACTCTTAAATGTTTTAAAGCTAATTGTATCTTTTAGTCTTGAATTTTCATCTGTTTCAAGTTAGCCATCTCACACTATTTTGCAGTAGCTATATTCTGCCACTTCAAATCTTTGTAAGTGAAGATTCCAAATTTACACTAGATTATTTGTTTCCTTCTAGTAGTTGCTGGCAGCCTTAGTTCCTACTAAAGTTAGCAGAAATTGAGGGTGCCCAGCCTCCTGCGACATTGGACTCTCAATGATTTAGAGAACTTTCATAGTAAATTTTCATTGTAGTGCTTAAGGATTTCCTTTAACTTTTAACAAAGTGTACTGCTGAATGCCTAATGCAGAATGCATAGTATTCAATAGTGGTAACATTAGGAAGCACTTTATAATCTTTTGTCTAATGACATTTGATTAAAGTTTTGGAATCCCTAAACTAAATAACTCTCTGTAATGGAATCCGATAGTGCTGACATAGCAGGAGAGCCATTCCAAGTGCAATTTAAGTTATTTTAGAAGAGACTAGGGTCATGTCTACACTTCTGGCTGGAGACGTAGTTCTGGTCAGGCTAGCATACTAAAAATAGCGTAGCCAGTGAACATTGTGAGGGACTCGACATTCCAAGAATGTACCCATGGTCTTATATAGGTTATGTATTCAGTGTGGTTAGGCCACACGGGCACTTGTCACCACAGCTCTGTTTTTCATTGATAAAGTGGGGTATGTCTTCGGCTGGGTTTATATACCCAGCTTGAAGATTAGACACAGCCGAGGTAGGCTGACTGTACTTGTCCATTACTCCCATTAATTCCAAAGAGTTAAACATCAGGAAGTTTGTCGGACAGTATAGCTGTGAAAGTATTGAATGGAAATGGGAGTCACTAGGAAGCCAAATGAGATACAGAAATCGGATTACACTTAGACTTGCAGATAAACTAAACATGAGGCACTGTCACCAGATGCTGGAGCCCTACTGGCACCAACTCTAACACAAGCCTGAGGTGCTCGTCTGCCTCTGGCTCTGTATGGACCCTGAGCAAGACTGCTACCCTCTGTATGAAAGGTGGTAAAAGGGGTAGCTGCTCTTTGGCCTAGTGATTTAAATTGGCCCAGGGCTCCCAGCTGTGGCAGCAGCCAAAACTCTAGGTTCTTTAAATCTATTCCAAAGCCTGCATCATCAGAAGAGTCCACCTGGGCTTTCTGAGTTACAGATGGAACCAATAGCTTGGGAAGCTGAACTGGTGCCAGTGCTAACCCAAGACTGAATAAAGCCAAGTTTTGCAATCCTAGCCAGTGTAGTCATGCTGACCTCAGCTCAAACCCAACCTACCCTTTTTAACACTACTCTGTGGAGCTTCACCACCCTCAGCTCTAACCCTCTACCAGCAAACTGAACAATGCCCAGTGCAGGGGGTCCTATACCCTTTAACTCTAGTTCAGTGAATCTGAATGAGCCCAGCCTTAACCTTAGCATTGGCAACCCTATCTTCTGTAGCACAAACCACAAGCAAGGTAGCCTTACTATCCACAGACTCAACAGTAGCCCTGAAATCACAATTCTTTTTAACGACAGGCCTTGCTCAGTGGGCAGTACTAGCCATAGACCGAACCCTAACCTGGGGCTCACAACTGGCTACAAATCAGTAAAGGTACATGGGACCATTACAACAATGTAATTAGCAAAAGCAGTCAAGAAGATATGAAGCTACGTTTGTGCTTCAACCCACTGATGACAATTTTTCCTTCTCTTTGGGAGAAAAAAAAACAAACTACATTTTGGCAGCCACCTTTTAAAAAAAGGTAACTTGGATTTTTTAAAGGGAGCTTAAACAGTAGCCTTGCAAAGAGTCTTAACTCAAAATATTTCCAAAGTCAAGGTTTGTCATCAAAAATTAAGATACAAAGAGGCAGCCTGAATAGCTGATTTATATCCCACTATCTTGCGCATTACAGCTGACAATGTAAGATCTATGCATGTTGTTGAACATAATAGATTAATTTAGCTGATGGGGGAATTTAGAAAAAGGGTATTGCATTATCTGTACAGGGTAGTTAGATCAATCATTTTGTTAGCAGAAGATGCTGTGCTAATAATGAATTATCCTCAATTTCAGAATGGGGTAAAAAGTGTGGGTATTCAAAAATATTTTTCAGTATTTTGAATAGCAGGAGAGTTTGCTTATAATTGATTTCTTACATACAAGTCATCAATGTAATCTGTACATACTTAGTCAAACCGTTTATGTAAAAAGAAGTGACTGAATAGCCATTCTCAACTTAAAAGTAAGTGGGTACAGAATGAGTCTCCAGGAGCTCCATGATTCCATTGGGACAGGTGTTTTAGTGCATGGCCTCAGCTCCTTCTAAGTGAGGGGCAGAGCTGATTAACAAAGCTGTTTGCTTTGTGGGAGGGCTTAATATTGCCCTGCAACCAGGAGAAAGTTATAAAAGCCTCAGATGGGAAGCTTGTTAACTGATTTTAAATAGCAAAAGTATATGAAGTGATGCAGCTGGCTTTCAGCATGAAGCTCAGGGTGCCCTAAGAATCTACCCTGGAACCCACATAGTGCCTTAAGAATGCATGGGCTGGGAGAGAGTACATTTTGGGACTGAGTCAATGCATGTAAAGTGATGTGAGAGACTCTTGTACTTCTTACAAATTGGCTTGTTTTTTTGGAATGTTTGGCTTCCCTGTCCCTTTCCAGTAGGGGTGGGAGATTGTTGGCATTGTGGACATTGCATATGAGTGTACTATGTAGAACATGTTCAGTAGAGTTGGATCCACACCCCAGGTAGTAAAATAACTGCCACAGCTCTATGTCTTCATTAGGGCTATTTACACCTGCTGGAAATCTGGTATTTGGTCTCTAACTTTTTTTGTGGTACTCAGTCTAGCAGATAGCAAAATTCTAGTGGCTTTGTTTGAATTTGGGAGTTTTGTTGGGGGTATGTAGCTGGGCAGCTATTTAGGCATTTTAGGGTAAATCTCAGCATGTTTAGGAGCCAAACAACTTTTGGTTCAAGACATTTGGATGATCCATATATTTTTGAGCAGTGACATGTAATTCAGCACTTTGGAGTTGATACGGGATGCTAAAGACAGACTGAGGTCCTAATTCTCCTAGCAATAAGTTGCTATATACTGTAAATAAATTATATTTGACTAAGTCCCTCTCTTTCCATTTTGTTGCCCCCCAGAGTATTTGGTTTTCTCATACATGCTGCCTTGTGAACATCACCAGCCTGCTAGAACAGTGTTTCTCAATGCATGGTACACATACCCTCGGGGGTAAGTAAGAGAGAAGTCCGGTGGGTATGTACGCTGGAGCTCTTTGGGCAATAAAATGGACTAGTGTATATAGGGAGGGAGGAGCACGTGGCAGCGGCAGTGGCTTGGGTGAATTGCCGGCACTGGATTACAGAGGGGGTGGCTGCCTGGCTCTGGAGGAGTGGGGATTGGGTTGAAGTGGGGGAGGGGGGTGGGGAGAGCAGGGCTGCCTGGCTCTGGAGGAGGGGAGGGGGACTGGGTTAAAGTGGGGAGCTGGGGGTGCCTGGTTCTGGAATATTATGCATGTTATCTGAAGTGATAAAATGCTATCTGTACAGGTTTGGTTTAGTAGTTTAAAATGGACCAACTCCTGTGTAAACAAAGAATAAAATGGCAGATTTGGAACAAGGTCGTACACAGGAAACTGCACCAGACACAGTGATTTAGTTGTGACCCTCAGCAGTTTGAAACTAGGTTTGAATATTTGATTTCATCCAAACAAGCTCAAGTTTCACATTAATTATACTTTATTGTAATTTCACTGATATTTGCATAAAACAGATACATATGAATATAAAAATGGACTTATTTTATGTTCATATTTTTCTCCTCTTTGCACAATCATAAATACGATGGCAAGTTTATTGCCTATAGGCAATTTCCTCCAACCAGATACAATTAAGTTGTTTTATAAAAGTGTGTCACAATGGTAGAAAAAAAGTTTGCACATCTGAAAATTGTGGGTACTGGGGGTACTTATAATTTTTTTTAAAAGGGGTATGTAGGCACCCGGGGCTATGGCAGTGCCCATAGCTCCAGACCGGGACCGCAGCCACACCAGCTGTCCTGGGAAGCCCAGCCCTTAGTTCAGGGCGGGGCAGCAGCACAAGGGTTGAGGAACAAGCCCAGCGAGGGCTTACCCCGTCAGGGAGAGGATAGGGGGTCGCAGACCCTACCACACCACTGCAACCCAGCCCAGGGCCCTGCGGGTCGCTTACACATGACCACGGCGGTGGGATCCAGGCCACAACACACCGCAATGGGTTCTGGTGCAGCGTTCCCTGGGCCACTTCCTACCTCCACCTCCGTCAGGGGAAGGTCCCAGTCCATCTGGTCAGGGAGTCCCGCAGGGTCAGCCCCCTCCAAATCCTCTACCTTTGGGGGCTCCAGCCAGCCAGTCATCTCCACATCATTGGGGTAGTCCGGCAGCAGTAGCACAGTGGGTCCAAGACGATCCTGGGCCTGGGGGCTGCAGGGGTCCACTGGAACTCCAGGGAAGGCCTGTCTGGCTGGGCCAGGGGTTTCCTCCAAGGAGGGGGTCCTCCACCAGCGTGAAGGTCCTGGCAGATCTGGGAAGTCTGGGTAGGTCCCCTGGGGCATCTGGATCCATAGCTGCCCTGGCTGGTCTGGGCCACTGGGGGCTTGCTCCTCCCGACCAGCCAGGCGGCAGCGGGCTCTCTGCCCCTGGCGTCTGCGAGCCCGCAAAGGCACTACCTCCCTGCCTGGAGGCCCAGGCTTTAATGGGTCCCGAGCTCTGCCCTTGGCCCTTCTGGCTCTAGGCCCTGTCCTCTGAGGGGCGGGCCACTGGTGTTCTGGCTCTGGGCCTGCCCACCAGGGCCTCTGCGCAGCCTCCTCTGCCTCTGAGTCAGTGGGGGGCCACAGTGGCTCACAAAAGGGTACTTTATAAAAATAGGCTGAGAAACACTGCTAGAACAGCTAGTCCTTCAAAAGCTTCAGTGATTCTGATACTTACTGCGGTCTCTGTGATATTGATGTTGGCAAGACAGTTTTGCCAGAACATCCTCCTGAAGTCATCTTTATAGCCTTTACTTTTGTTTGTCTCCTATTAATTCCTCTTTTTCTCCCTGTAATAATAATTAAATATTATTATTGTGATCCAGTCTCAATGATGGAAAGTTAGCATAAGCTAAAACCTCATTAGCCATAGAGTTGTAAGTCCAGAAGAAAATAGCTCATCTAATTAAACATGACGCAAATAAGTACCTCTAGAATAATCTCCAAGAATTTGTGCTTCCTTTCCCTCTTCCTGGAAGGCTGTCGTTTTACATCCAAGAATCTGACACTAAAAATTCACTCTGCCTTTTTTCGCTTCAACCTATTGCTTGTCCTCTCATGCACAATCTTATTTTTGCCATCTCTCTTTGAACCATTTGTGCTTTAGGGTTTCTCCAAGGTTACTCCTGAATGTTGCTTGTAGAGATGGGTTATCGTTATCCTTTTTCTCCATAGGATGACTTGTCAGAGACAAATCTTATTGTTGCTCATTTTGTAACGTATGTTTGCCCTCTGATGTTAGATTCTCAGGGCAGAAGAGATCATAGCAGTGATCTAGTCTGACCTCCTGTAGAGGCTATAGAACTTCTTCAAAATTCCTAGAGCCAAGCCATATAGTTAACTTTATCTCAACTCTTCACAGCCATGAATTCATATTATGATGCATCTACAGTATAATTATTGAACTTCTTTGACAGCATCTAGTGACACATGCATTTGACTGAGAGAGAAGCAGCTGGAGACTTTTCAGCAAAGAATACTGCTGAGTAATAAGGTGTTAGTTGCCTGCACTTCAAGCAGTAAGAAAGCTCGACAGCATGACACTCCTCAGGCTCTTGCACTGTTGCTCAAGTCCTGCTGTGGGATGAAGGCAATGAGATTTCTTTTGATGATCTTAGAGAGACAAAGTTGATGTATTGTCTTTTATTAAACCAGCTTCTGTGGGTTGAAGGACAAGCTTTTAATCTTACACTGAACTTGATTTTTTGCGAAATACAAGGGACATCCTGAAGTAGAAAAATATTTCTTCCTCTGAGCTACAACATTATTGCTGTGCCAAGTTCATCAAAAGTAGAAGAGATTTTACTTTTCTAAGACTGGAAAAGTGATCAAATAGCAGTATAATAATGTATTAATAATGCATTACGATGGAATTATGATAAAAGATGTAGTCTGATATCTGCATTACTGCCAAATTAATTTTGATGAGTAAATTCTGAAACAGAACAAGAAACAAGACCTGGTTATACTAAGGAAATAGTTAAGCCAGAGTCTACACAGTATGCAACTCATTTTGATAAATAGTGTAAAATGAGGTTGAGAAACTTGATTACCGCAGTCAGGTTTAAGTCTATTTTTGCTTAAAATTATGTGTAGACATAAGTGCTTTCAGATCTGAGGCTGGTAACTGTAGATTCTTTACATAAGCTGTTGTCATCATCCTCTCTTTTGAACAGCTTATCACAATGTGACCCTGATTCTGTTTTGGGTCGAATGCATTTAAATGCCTCAGGAAGCTACCAATTACCTTGTGTCCTCCCCACTGCCTCTGGTGTAAGAACTTTTTTTTTCCTGTGTTTTTGTATTCCAGTAACATTAAGTGCTTTAAAAAATCTATATACTTTGTAAAAGGCAGGACAAATCGGCTTTTTTCCTATAAAAAACAACAACAAACAAAAACAAAACTATGAAGACCTGGATTGTGTAAAGAGAAACATAAGACTACCTACCTGATCAGGTACTTATTGGCGGAAGTGTGGCAAGAGTGAGCCCTTGTAATAAGATTTGATTAAGCAGGCATGCCATTTCTGTAGCAGGAGCAATAGCTTATTGCTCATTAATTTCTTGTTTTGAAGGAAGCTTATAGTCCAAGAAAGGGCAAATGATTAGCCTTCTCAGCATCCTACAAGCGCCAAATGTAGCAGAGAGTTGAGGATTTCCTTTGTTCTGTTTGTCGCAGTTCTGGGCAATTGCACCTATGTTTTCCTTTAGTGATACAACAAAGGCTTCTAGTTGTCCAGTTATTGCCTTTCTGGTTGGAGACCTCCATTTCTTTCCTTTATGATTTTCCAGGCCAGTTCCCTACCTTCACATTTGAATTCCCAGCACAGACAGGCTTTCCAGGCCAACTGCTTGCTTTCTTTGCAGAGCTGGTGAAAAGGTTTAATTTCCAGTTGTCAAGTACCACTGAGCACTTCCTATGCAAACCTACTTTAAGAAGAAATTGTAAAAGCACTACAGAGGACCTATTAAAACAGTAAAATAACCTAGACACTTGCTTTAGTAGTGATCACCTCAACCCTAACATGTTTTTTTGGCAGCAGTGGTTCAATGTAACCACAAGGACTATCTTGTGTGAGGACAAGTCCATCACAATTCCAGAGCAAATATGCAGTTTTATAAGCCTGCAAAACGATGGGTCCTGCCAACTCCTTCCTAAGAGTTAGGGTTCACCATGGAGCAAGATTCCTTTCCGTTTGCTAGAATAAGGCCTCCAGCCAATTTATCTAAAACCTCTTTATCAAGCCTATTTATCTAAAACACCTTTCTTTGTCATCTTAATCCTTCAAGAATCCCATTTGACTCAGCATATTTATAGCTTTCTAGGGAGATGGCTTCTTCGGAGCTCTCACAATCACCCAGTCACTCCCTGTTGCAATCTGATTTAAACTTTCAATGGAAAAATATACGATAACACATACACAATTGTACATTTAATACTATGGATTCCAAAGGTATAAGCACTCATTCAACCTCCTTTATTGTCATGCTGTAAGATTGACTTCAGGAAGTTTTCTGTCATACAAATGCTAACAGAAAATCACAAAATAACCTTTTCCTTCATCTTCAGTGCCCACTCTTGCATTTTCAATAATATTGTGTCGTGGAAAGCAGGGAGGGATAGCTCAGTGGTTTGAGCATTGGCCTGCTAAACCCAGTGTTGTGAGCTCAATCCTTGAGGTAGCCATTTAGGGATTGGGGCAAATCAATATCCGGGATGGTGCTTGGTCCTGCCAAGAGGGCAGGGAACTGGACAAGATGACATCTCCAGATCTCTTCTAGTTCTAGGAGATGTGTATCTCCAATTTAAAAAAAAATCATGCTGCCTGTAGCCATGTAAGTTGAGTTTAACTTATGTGGAAACAGGTACATATTTAACATGCCTTTTCTATAACCTATGTATTGTAAATAAAATCTTAATCAATTTAACTTAATTGGATCTATTTTAAATACCATCTAGAATGTTAGAACTAAACAGCTGGCAAACTGTTACAAACTGAGGAAACAAGTCACAAGAATCACTTTCATTTTATATGGAATTGAATTGCCTTTGAAAACCCCTTGCATATAGTATAAGATGTTCTAATTACTTCACTGCAATAGTTACAGTTGAGATGGCACTTTCATTCTCTAATGTCAGGCATTTAAACAGATTACAATTTGGACTGCAGTATTTCCCGCTTGATAAGTTTAAAGTAAATGTTTTGGTAAAATTTACATTTAACTTATGAAGTTTTCACGTTGGGGGCTCCAAATAATACATTGCAGCAGAGGCTGTATTCTTTCTAAATGGAAGTTTAAAATTTGGTAAACCTAGGCAGTGGCCACACTAGCCCCCTCCTTTCGGAAGGGACGTTGTAACGAGGGATTTTGGCAGATGTTAATGAGGTGCTCATATGAACTGCATATTCATGTCAGTGCCCCATTAGCATAATGGTGGCCACACATGATTTGAATGTGCCACTTTTGAAACTCACACCACCTGGGTAGCTGGGGGCCTTTTGAAAGGACCCCTGATTTCGAAAGCCCCTTCTTCCCATTTGGCTTTTGGAAGAAGGGGCTTTAGAAATCAGGGGGTCCTTTCAAAAGGCCCCCAGCTACACGGGTAGTGTGCATTTGAAAAGAGGCACTTTTGAAAGGTGACCGGCTGCCATCATGCTAATGAGGTGCTGCATATTCATGTCAGCACTTCAATAACGTCTGCCATACCCCTTTGGAAAGGAGGGGGCTAGTGTGGCCACCACCATAGGCTGTGTCTACATGGGAGCCCACCATTGAAAGGCCAAGATCAAAAGCCAGCCACACCCTTAAAGGGCCCCCCAGCCCTACAAGAGCTGAGACCTGCCAGCTGCAACGCCGACCCCAGCGCAGCAGTACCATGGCGGATGAGACCCTGCTCCTAGCCCAGTAAACAGACTTTGTGGACACCGTTGCCCATCTCGTCTGCACCACTGCCATAGCCGCCGCCCCCCCCCAGGAGACAAAACAGCCTCCCCTAAGGACACAGAGCCGCCCAACCTGCACCCCACCCCCTGGCACTCTGGTGTCCGTGGAGCCAGCCCAGCAGTTCAGATTGGCGGAAGAAGATGGTGCTGGGACAATGGAATGATGCCACATGGCTGCGGAACTTCCATGTGAGCCAGGACACCTTCCAGGGGCTGTGCCACTGTCTGGCCCCTGCACTGAGGCATCAGCACACTGCTATGCAGCCTGCATTCACCCTCAAGAAGTATGTCACTATACCAATCTGGAAACTGGCCACCCCAGATTCCTAATGCTTAATGGGGCACCTGTTCAGGGTGGGCAAGGCCAACATCACAGCAGTTCTAATGGAGGTAAGTTGGGCCAGGGCACACCCTCACCATGGGGAGTGGGGAGGAGGCCCCTGAGCCTGGGAACCCTTGGAGGGCTCCTGGCTGGGAGGAGGCCTGGGGGTGGGGGACACAGGCTGGGAACACCCCGCCACACCCTCACAAGAGAGCATGACCTCCATCCCATGCAGATTGTCCGTGCCATAAATGTGATGTTCCTGCATTGTGTCACCTGCAACAGAGACCTGGGTGCTGTTGTCAGGGGTTTCACTTTGCTGGGGTTCCTGAACTGCTTCAGTGCCCTGGATGGGACTCACATCCCCATCCATGCCCCTCCGTACAGTGCTGGCCGCTATATTAACCAAAAGGGCTATGACTTGGTACTCCTCCAGGCCCTGGTGGATCACAAAAGCTGGTTCATGGAGATCTACGGAGGATAGGCAGACCAAACCAATGATACCAGGTTCTTCTGCAATTTCTGCCTGTGCTGGCATACAGAGACTGGCACCTTCATCTCCCAGCAGGAGCTGCTGGTCAGGGACTCCACCATGCCACTCTGCATGATGGTGGATGAGGCATACACCCTACTGCCGTGGCTGATGCAGCCCTGTACTGGCCATCTCGGCCCCAGCCTGGAGGCCTTCAACACCTGCCTCAACCAGGCTCAACACATGGTTGCATGGGCCTTTGGTTGCCTGAAGAGGCAGTGGTGGTGCCTCCTCACACATCTCAAGGTTAGGGTGTGCAATGTCCTGTAGATGGTGGAGCCTGTTCCTGCTCTGATTAAAGCCAACAGCAAAATCTCTATTGATTTGATGAGAGCAGGGTTTTAATGGTTTTCCTGCAAGCTAGCGTCATCCCAGGGATTTCAATCTCTCACTTTGAGTAACAGAGTTCTAAATCACATTAGATATTCCAAAAGAAGTCAGTGGCAAAAGACACTTGATACCTTTTAGTAATGTCAGGATGAATGTGAAAAAAGCTAATAAAACTACCAGCTTTAAATCTGGAAGACAGGAAAAACCATTAAAATATAAATGAAAGCTCAATAAGGACAAACATCGCTAATGATCTGGTCACGCTGGAAGTGTTTGCACTTGAGCCTTCCATTAGGCCTCCATAAATAATGCTTAATAAAGTGCTTGCAGAAAAGTACAAGAGTCCTGGATCTCTTTCTCAGGGAAGTTGGGATTTTCCTTGCGTTACCTGAGGAAAAATTGCTATGGCGAACAACCAGTATTCATAGTCTTTATAGTGTCCCATTCATTCTCCCTAAACTAGAGGGTAGAGAAGTCACAGTGCAGTTCCTCAATTGCAGTTGGAAGGAGAATAAGGGCTGCACTGCACTCCAGTAGTGTAGTTCAGTCCTTGTGTCTAATTTCATGAGTAAAATATAGCTGAGAGTCACTTCTTCTAGCTCTACTCAAGCCAGTGCTTCTGAAGTAGTTCTCAACCAGGGGCACATGTACCCTTTGGAGCACACAGAGGTCTTCCAGAGGGTACCTCAACTCATCTGAACATTTGGCTAATTTTATGGCAGTCTCTCCATAAATCATTAGCAAAGTCAGTGCAAACTTAAATTTCTTACAGGGAAAATGAGAAAGGAAGCAATTTTTCCATGATAATATGTTGTGACACTCATGTCTGATATTTATAAGCAAGTAGTTTTTCTGTGAGCTATGCAAGACAAGCCAGATGCCTGGAAAGGGTCTAGTAATTCAGAAAGCCTAAGTATCACTGTGCTAAGTATTGCGCTGTGGTTAACAGCTTGGGCTGGTCACTCAAACTCAAATTTGTGTCATTCCTTCAGTCCAAGCTTGGGTGGCTAGCACATGCTGCCACTCGGGCAATGTCCACACTATTGTTAATTATGCCAGATTGAGCAAAGCTAGTATGAGTTTAACTGGGCCAGGAGGCATGCTCCCAGATGCAGTATAGACAGTCTTTAGTGACTTAGACATCTCAAACCTGTTTGGTGTTGCACTCGGTTATGTAAAATGTCTCCCTCTAAAAACTTCAGTTAGGTTGACCTAATCCCCAGTATAGAAGCAGCTACAATGATGAAGATGGATTAATTACACAAAGAAAAAACCTTTCAATTTATGTAGGAAATGTTGACACAAAGGTGCTACAGCTTCACCCACCCTTGAAGGAATATGTATAATTTTTTCTATATCTACAGTGCAAACTCTGTACTTAATTTTTGATCTCACAAGATTTCACATGGCTTCAGAATCAAGCCATCTACTTACACTTCAGAGATTTCCACCTGAAATACAGTAGGGTAAATGGCATACTGTGTGGGTGATTGTCACCTTGGTATGGCCCTCCTCTAGGTGTTGTATAAACATTCAGTGGCGATTTCCCCTGACACAGGCCTTCTGTATAGTCACTTTAAATAGCTCAACACAGACCACCTTTCAAATGCTGGTGCCTCCAGAGTTGGCTCTGGAGGGGATAGTTCGAGCCTACAAGCATTCTGGGTGGTGCTCTCACGCCTAGGAAAATCAGGGTGGAAGAAGTAACTATAATAGCTTCCTGAGCCTATTATGCTGGAATAGGAAGGGTGTGAGGGTAGCTTAAAGCCAATTTTGTCCTCCCTATCCCAAACCAGTAAATTCTATTGAAGCACAAAACCTCCTCCTGTCTTTTCTTTTGACAGAAGAGACAGGGTACTTCTTGGGAGATTGGGGTAGGGGATGGAGAATTTAGAAAGATCCCAAGTAGTTAGAGTTGGCAGAATAGGTTGTATATCATTATAATGAGAGCTGGTGAGCTGTGAAGCACTAGAGTCTCTGTCCCAAACCAGCAGCTTGAGTAAAGACCCCTTTACAGTATATTCATTACTACCAAGTCCTGACTTGTCTTTGCTGAGCAGGACACTGTGGTGCATCTGAAAACTTTGTTTTCCTTCTCTTATGTAACTCTTACAGCCCAGAGCCAGTGTATGCCTGTTCTGGATATTATTTTAATAACGCAGATATTTCTAATAAGTGCAGATGAAAATGAGCTTGTGGAGAATGAACAGAATATCTACATAGGTTTAAAGCAAATCTATTTTAGAACTGACATTGCACAGATTGTGTGCTGTCATAGACATTATGGCCCCAGGACATCATTTTTGCAGTTATCCATATTGGTTCTATTTCTGGATTTCAAATGTTTGTCACTGGGGTAATGCCCACAAGTCAGCACATCTTGGAGGGACTAATAGTATTACATGGCTCATCAAGGAGCACAACACACCATGGAAGAGCCCACCTACACTGAATGGACTTTCCCATGGAAAACATGGTGTATGGGTTATAGGTAGTGACTGCGACTGGAAGTGACTCAGCCAAATCAGGCATGGATCTGTTACTAACTTATCTGACTCCTATCTTATTTCCTGTAATTTTCCACTGGCTTTGTTGAGGGCTTTGTTTGAAACAGGGGTTTCCCTCCACATGGCAGAATCTGTGAAAAGCCTTGGAAAGCCAAAGTTACACATTGTTCAAGGAAGTTCTGAGCTGCAAAGCTAAACGATGAAATACTTAATAAAGCGTTTGTGGTGGTTTTAAAAATTGCTTTTGTAAAGGCAATCGCAGCACTTAGGCAAAAGCAGCTTACTACTGGGTTCCAGGATTCACTGATTATAAAAGTCTGAAATACTTATTTAAGGTGTGTGATGGGGATGATCCCCTTGGGCCTGTCACCTGAATTGCTTGCCCTGTAATAGCCTGGGCACCCTGCAGTGCTGTCTTGCTGACCATGTCTCTCCAGCCTGCCTTAGCACAGATGAAGGGAAAGGCCATGACCCTTTGCTTGTAAACATAGACAGCAGCCAATGAAGTCCAGGACAAATCCTCACAACACAGTACGCTGCCCTCTGGGAGCTGATCCCTTGATAAATCTGTTTTCATACTGTACAAAGATCTGTACAGCATGAGTTCATAAACTTTGCCTACTTTCTCAACACAAAAGCAGTGATGTAGCACATTAAAGAGCAACAAAATAATTTATTAGCAGATGATCTTTCGTGGGGCAGACCATGAAAATTCATCACCTAATACATTATTTTGTTAGTCTTTAAAGTGCTACATGACTGCTTTTTTTGTTTCGTGAGGATACAGACTAAGATGGCTACCTCCGTTTTTCTTTCTCAATGTAAAGAGAAAAATGCAGACCCTTTCTCTTTCCCCTGGGTAAAAATTTACACTGGACTGTAATTTTATTAAGTATAAAAGGTAGGACTTAAGTGGTCAAAGACAGTATACAGAGCAAAGCAGATTACTAAGTAAAATAAAATAGAAAAAACAAGGTAGGCTTGAGACACTAAAACCAATTAAATATAAAAATAACAAGAAGTCCTGTGGCACCATATAGACTAACAGATTTGTTGGAGCATGCATCTGATGAAGTGGGTCTTTTCCCAGGAAAGCTGATGCTCGAAAAAAATCTGTTTGTCTATAACAGGTTTTCCCATCTTATGGGTGGAGACCCAAACATGGATTGCAATTACATTTCAAAACGGTTGCTGGCTGGGCTGGGCAGCTCCACAGGTGGCTATTAAGAAGCCATTCACCCTCTTGAAGTGGTTCTCAACTTCTTATTTGGATTAACAGCTGTCAGGCAGTTAAAGCAATCAATTAAATTGAGAATCATTTCAGCTGCAGGTCAGAGAACTGCATATCTGAGAGCAGTGCCCAGCTCAAGTAAGGTAAGGGCCTGAGTCCAAGGTTGGGAAGGAGAGCAGATCTGATTAGCTACCTGGCTTCCAGCCTCTGCAAGATGGGGTCTCCCCAGACCCCAGCAGGGATCCTGCTGCTGGCACTGCTGGCCAGAGCTCTGCCCCAGATGGTTTCCACTGTGGGGGTTGCCCCCCTCCGGCCTCAGCTGGGGTTCCCGTGGCTGGTGCTGCTGGCCAGGGCTCTACCCCAGATGGCTTCCAGCTGCAGGGATTGGGGATCCCCCTGGCCCCAGCTGGCTTCCAGCTGTGGGGGGTCTGAGTCTCCCCACCTACAGCCCTAGCCGGGGTTCCCATGCCTGGCTCTGCTGGCCAGGGCTCTGCCTCAGCCAGCTTCCAGTCATGAGATCAGGGTTCCTTCCACACCCGGGCAACTGGTGCTGTCAGCTGGAGCTCTGTGCCTCAGCCATCTTCCAGCTGTGTGGTCCCTGTGTCTCCCCTAGTTCTCTCCAGCCTGTGACTGACTCCTAGTCCCTGAGTGTGACTCCTCTAGCCCACTCCAGTCCCTGAGTGTGACTCCCCTAGCCTGAGAATGACTCCCTTCACCCCCTTCAGCCTGAGTGTGACTATCCTAGCCCCTGAGTATGACTCCCCAAGCCCCCATAGCGTCCTCCTGCCCCTGATTGGGGGGTTTAAGCCCAGGGGAGCAGTTTGGGGATGAGTGTCTTTCCACCACCACAACTCTGACTAACAATAGTAAATGTAGTGTTATTATTTTATTAATATATTTCCCCTTTTCTATGAAACAACTACTATGAATATATAAACATGAGGGGGCACAATTTTATATTCTTGCCTCAGGCACAAATGTAGCTAGTTACAGCTCTGCGCTCCCCACTCCCCTCCCTGTTTTTGAATTGCCTTGGGTCACCAAGTCTTTCTGAGTTATCAAAATGGGTCCCGGTCTGGAAAAGGTTAGGAACTGCTGGTCTATAAGGTGCCACAGGACTTTTTGTTGTTTTTGTGCATACAGACTAGTAGTAGTAGTAGTAGGCATCCTTCAGTCTGCATAGACTATGGATCACACCCTTTAAAGTTTCAATTGAGGACTTCATTTACAGCGTCTATTGTGACTATGAAGACCCACACGAGAGTGACAGTCCTCGCTGCGTTTCTTGCAGATGTAGTGGGTGTCTGGCAAGTCCTTATTGTGCTTTCTGTGCGCTCACTTCTCCTCTGCTAGCTGTCTGATCTTCATCTCGCCCTTCTGAAGGCCCTTGTGTAATCCCTGCCTCCATCTGCTGCAGTCGTCTGCTAGTTCTTCCCAGTTGTCCAGCTCGATGTCTACCTCTCTGAGGTGTCTCTTGCAGACATCTTTGTAGCGCAACTGGGGGTGTCTGGGAGGTCTTTTGCCAGAGGCTAGCTCACCATACAGGATGTCTTTTGGAATCCTTCCATCATTCATCCTGTGGATGTGGCCAAGCCAGCGGAGTCGACGCTGCCTGAGGAGGGTGTGCATGGTTGGGATTCCAGCTTGCTCGAGGACGGCGGTGTTGGTCACTCTGTCCTTCCATGATATTCCAAGGATGCGCCTGAGGCAGCGCAAGTGGAAGACGTTCAGCCTCTTTTCCTGGCGGGCATACAGGGTCCAAGTCTCGCTGCCATAAAGGAGGGTGCTGAGGATGCAGGCTCTGTAGACTTGCATTTTGGTGTGAGTGTACAGCTTGTTGTTATTCCACACTCTCTTGCTGAGTCTGGACAGAGTTGTGGCCGCTTTTCTGATCCTCCTATTTAGCTCAGTGTCCAACGACAGGGTGTCAGTGATGGTAGACCCGAGGTAAATGAAGTCGTGGACGACCTCTAACGTATAGTTGTCAACACTGATTTATGGGGATTCAGCAACATCCTGACCAAGTACGTTTGTCTTCTTTAGGCTGATGGTAAGCCCAAAGTCCTTGCACGCTTTGGAGAACTGATCCAGCAGTTTTTGAAGCTGGTCTTCTGTGTGAGACACTACAGCAGCATCGTCTGCGAACAGCATGTCTCTGATGAGGACTTCTCGCACCTTAGACTTAGCTTTCAGCCTTGCGAGGTTAAACAGTTTCCCATCAGATCTTGTGTGCAGCAAGATGCCCTCTGTTGTAGATCCAAAGGCATGCTTCAGGAGGAGTGCGAAGAAGATCCCGAACAATGTTGGAGCAAGCACGCATCCTTGTTTGATGCTGCTCCTGATTCTGAAAGCATCCGATAATGCGCCGTCATATTGGATGGTTCCTCTCATGTCTTCGTAGAATGACTGGATCATCTTGAGTAACTGTGGAGGACAGCCTATCTTGTGGAGCAGTTTGAACAGACCATCCCTGCTGACCAAGTCAAAAGTCTTGGTCAGGTCGATGAAGGCTATGTAGAGTGGCTTTCTCTGCTCCCTGCACTTCTCCTGCAGCTGCCTTAGAGAGAAGACCATGTCAACAGTAGACCTCTCTGCGCAGAATCTGTACTGCGATTCAGGGTACACCCTCTCAGCAATCTTCTGGAGTCTGCCAAGGATGATGTGAGCGAACAGTTTACCAGTGACGCTTAGGAGGGAGATTCCACGGTAGTTGTTGCAGTCGCTTCTGTCTCCTTTGTTCTTATACAACATTACAATGTTAGTGTCGCGCATATCCTGTGGAACCTCACCCTCTTTGCAGCACAGGCACAGTAGCTCATGTAGGGGTTCTAGGAGTGTGTCCGCAGCACATTTGATTACCTCTGGTCGTATACCATCCTGACCAGGGGCCTTTCCTGCTGCAATGCTGTGGATGGCTCTCTTCAGTTCATCCACAGTCGGTTCTTGATCCAGTCGTCCATTACTGGTAGGAGCTCGACGGCATCAAGGGCTGCGTCAACCACAACGTTCTCGCGTGAGTACAGCTCGGAGTAGTGCTCAACCCAGCGCTCCATCTGTTTGGCTTTGTCAGCAATGACTTCACCAGATTTGGATTTCAGAGGTGCCATCTTGTTCTGGGTGGGTCCTAATGCCTTCCTCATACCCTTGTACATTCCTCTGAGATTACCAAAGTCAGCACAGGTCTGGATGCTGCTGCATAGCTGGAGCCAGTGGTTGTTGGCACAGCACCTGGCTGTCTGCTGTACTGTTCTTCTGGCCTCTCTAAGTGCTTGCTGGGTACTCTGGCTCGGTGAGCGTTTGTACTCCAGGAGTGCAGCGCACTTCTTTTCAATGACTGGAATCATCTCATCAGAGTTAGCTTCAAACCAGTCGTTCATGTTTCTAGCTCTTCTTCCAAACACCGACAAGGCCGTGTTGTGAACTGTATCCCTCAGATGTTGCCATTTGGATGTTGCATCGGCGCCCCCAGGGCCACTGCGCAGATTTTCCTGGAGGGTCTCTCTGAACTTTTCAGCTTTCTCTGAGTTTGCCGTCTTTCTGGCATCAATGCAGGGCCTTCCAGCAGGTTTAGAGTGGTACAGCTTCTTGGGTCTCAGCTTGAGCTTGGAGCAAAGTAGCGAGTGATCTGTATCACAGTCAGCCCTATGATAGCTGCGTGTCAGAAGGACGTTTTTGAGGTTATTACGCCTAGTGATGACCACATCTAGTTGATGCCAGTGCTTCGAGCATGGGTGTCTCCACGACACTCTGTGCTGTGGCTTCGTTCGGAAGAATGTGTTTTTGATGCACAGATTGTGGTACATGCACAGTTCAAGGAGACGCTGTCCATTGTCATTCATTTTTCCCACACCGAAGTGTCCTAAGCAGGAAGGCCATGAGGCCCAATCAGAGGGGTAGTTGTGTTAGTCTGTATCCACAAAAACAATGAGAAGGCTCGTGAAAAGAAGGGAGTGCCAATCAAGAGGAAGGCCAGAGCTGACGAGGTTTATTCAGTCAGAGAGGATGATGTTTTTGTTACAGGATGGCTACTTTTAAATCTGCTGCTGAGTGTCCGGGGAGATGGAAGTGTTCTCTTATAGGTTTTTGTACATTACAGTTCCTGATATGAGGTGCCATAGGACTTTTTGTTGTTTTTGGGCATACAGACTAACACAGCTGATACTAGTTACATGTATTATCTCACCTTAAACATTGTTCTAATAATCTTGTACATGGACCAGACATACATCCAACCTGGGCCCACTTCCTCTCCCAAATTCAGTTGTTTCACAGTCATGTTGGGTGGGTTCCAAGGGTAGAACTGATGACCTGGATTATCTCACTCCCCACCCTTAAATAGGATTTGCTTAAGGTGGAAATCCTTTGTCTTCGATCTAAATTTTCCTTCTGCTCTGGTGGAAAAAAAATGCAGCATGTAAGATGGATCCCAGCATCAGGTGGCATAGTCTCATTGTTTCATTGGATTCCTATCACCATGCTTCATGGGCTGACACACAGGAAGTTGAAGCTCCATTGTCTTATTTTCTCTTGAGCCATCACAATCCAGAAGCATAAGTAGTGGAAGTGAGCTGAAGCAGCATATATGCAGTTTTACTATTCAGTATTCCAAACTGTGTATGTATCTGCAAGAATCATACATGCATACAAATATCAGAGGGGTAGTTGTGTTAGTCTGCATCCACAAAAACAATGAGAAGGCTCGTGAAAAGAAGGGAGTGCCAATCAAGAGGAAGGCCAGAGTTGACGAGGTTTATTCAGTCAGGGAGGATGGTGTTTTTGTTACAGGATGGCTACTTTTAAATCTGCTGCTGAGTGTCCAGGGAGATTGAAGTGTTCTCTTACAGGTTTTTGTACATTACAGTTCCTGATATCTGATTCCTTAGAATCCTAGGGCTGGAAAGGACCTTAGGAGGTCATCTAGTCCAGCCCTTGCCTGAAGCAGGATCAAACTCAACTAAATCATCCTGAAGTGGATCTGTCCCACAAAAGCTTGTCACCGAATAAATCATTTTGTTAGTCTTTAAAGTTCTACATTTCTGTTGTTTTGTTTGGACCGAATACAGGCTAACATGGCTACCTCTCTGTTACAAAATCAACCCAGCCAGGTGAACTATTTTTTTCTAATATCCAGTTTGTGTCCATTTATTCTTTTATGTAGAGACAAAAAAACCGTCAAAAATAGACTCCAAAGGGAAGCTGCAGAGCTACAATTCATTTGCAAATTTAATACCATCAGTCAAGGATTGAACAAAGAGTGGGAATGGCTGACCAACTAAAAACACATTTTCTCCTCTTTTGGAATTCACACCTCCACATCAGCTGCTAGAAGTAGGCCACATCCTCCCTGACTGAATTGACTTCATCAACTCTGGCCTTCCTCTTTGTTGGTGCTCTTTTCTTTTCATGACCCTGTATATTTCGACCTGCCTCTGGACTCTTCGCTACATGCATCTGATTAAGTGAGTCTTTGCTGACAAAAGCTTATGCTCCAAAAAAATCTGTTAGTTTATAAGGTGTCACAGGACTTCTTGTTGTACATGTATACAAATGGGATGTTAATCAGTAGATTATCACCTTTCCCATGATGTGATACAAGAGACATCTTGCCTAAAGCATATCAGAGTTATGATATCTCAAAGATACTTTCATAAAAATATCTGAGAGGAGCTCAGGTAAGTGTGGCTTTTGGGGAGTTGCGATGTGAGCTGGTAGGTTGAATATTAAAGTGTCTGTGTCTGAGCGTTTGTTTTGCAGTTTGAAAAGAGGGGCAATTTGAAAGTGTGTTTGGCAGTTTGATAAGTTTGCAAAGGTGTGAATTGAAAGTGCTCTGTTCTAAGTGGGCCTTCCAGGGCTGTTTGGCTTGGTGGCAAGCCTTGGAGCCAGGGCTAGCCAGCAGCCTTTAAGAAGGTAGTCACAGCAAACATTGTGAACAGCAAACAGGGCAGCAGCTAGGAGGGAGTTGGCCTAGGAGTTCCCCTTGGGGAGAGCTCCTGTATCAGTTGTCTCTTTCTTCCTTATAGTTTTGTGTTTCTTCTGCCCTACAAGGCATCACTAAAACATCTGAGAGAACTCTGTGAAGAAAGGTTAAAATGGATAGTGACAAGACTACTGGCAAGTCAGCTGTTGTGACCTGCACAGCATGTGCCACGTTTGTCTTTCTCCCAGAAGATAGAGGGGATTTCATATGTACCAAGTGCAAGCTGGTCACCATCTTGAAAGAGAAGATTAGAGGACCTGAGGCACAAATATCAACTTTCCAGTCCATCAGAGAAGGGGAAGACTTCTTTGACATTTAGTATTACAGGCACAGCAGGCTAAGCAGCCAGTAAAGGCAGTGCTAATCAAGGAAGAAAACTGGAAGCATGTAACCTTGAGAAGAAAGCCAGTTCAGGTATCTCCAATTCTGGTGGAGGTAAGCAGCTGCTTTCAGGCTCTTGTCTTGGATGATTCGGTGGAGAATGCTCTGGCAGAGACCTCACAGGGACAGGATCAGAAGACACCAGAGGGTGGAAGGCCTGGGATGTGCAGTCCTAGGGACGGGGGTTCTATGACTACCACCCCTAAGAGAAGAAGATAGGAGGAAGTCCCCAACCACCACTACCCAAGAGGGATATAGTCATCCATCTGCCATCCAGACCTGGAATCCTGGGAAGTTTGCTGCTTAGCAGGAACTAGAAACCAGGATCTGGCAGAGAGACCTCCAAAAATCATCAGACTTGTGGATTATTACCCTTTCCTATTCCTCCATGTAGGAATTAATGATGCATCAAATAATGACCTTGAGCAGATCACTGCAGATTATGCAGCTCTGGGAAGAAATATCAAGGAATATGGAACACAAATGGTGTTCTCATCTATCCTGCCTGTTGAAGGAAGGGTCCAGGTAAAGATTGTTGAGTCATGGAGGTAAATGCATGGTTGTGCAGGTGGCGTCAGAGAGAGGGCTTTGGTTTGTTCAACCATGGGACTCTGTTTTGGGAACAAATGATTGCTAGGAAGAGTTGAGCTCCACCTAATGAAGAGAGGAAAGAGCATCTTCACAGGCAGGCTTGCAAACTTAGTGAGAAGGGTTTTAAACTAGGTTTGTCAGGGGATAGTGACACAAGACCTGAGAAGGACCCCTGATTCAAAAAGAGAAGGTAGGCCAATCAGCTAACTATGTAAGGTGTTGGTATACAAATGCAAGAAGCCTGGGAAACAAACAGGAAGAATTAGAGGCCCATAAGTTAAGGACGTATGGATTGATTACATAGACTGTAAGATAGATAGAAAGCTGGCTTGATGGATGGGACCAAGGGGTAGTGATCAATGTCTGGTTCCAAGTGGAGTGCCCCAAAGATCAGTTCTAGGGCCAGTACTGTTCAACCTATTTATTAATGACCTGGATGAGGGGATAAATTGCACATTCAGCAAATTAGCAGATGACACTAAGCTAGGGGGACAGGTAGATACATCGGAGGGTAAGGATAGGGTCCAGAGTGACCTAGACAAAATGGAAATTGGGCCAAAAGAAATTTGAGGTTCAACAAGTAGAAGTGCAAAGTCCTGCATTTGGCACAGAAGGGTCTCAAACACCGTTACAAGCTGGGGACTTACTGGCTAAGTAGGAGTGCAGCAGAGACGGACATGGGGATTACTGTGGATGAGAGACTGGATATGAATAAACAGCGTGCCCTTGTAGCCAAGAAGGCTAATGGCATATTTGGGCACATTAGGAGGAGTATTTGGAGCAGATCTAGAGAAATTGTTGTTCCCCTCTATTTGGCAGTGGTGAGGCCACATCTGGAATATTATGTCCAGTTTTGGGCCCCCCAGCATAAAAAGGATGTGGATGTGCTGGAGCACATGATCTGTGAGGAGAGGCTGATGGATTTGGGCTTTTTTAGTCTGCAGAAGAGAAGACTGAGAGGTGATTTGATAACAGCCTTCAACTTCCTGAAAGGTGGCTCTAAAGTAGATGGAGAGAGAGGCTTTTCTCAGTAGTGACAGATAGCAGAACAAGGAGCAATGATCTGAAGTTATGGAGGGAGAAGTGTAAGGTGGATATTAGGAAAAAACGATTTCACCAGGAGGGTGGTAAAGCACTGGAATGTGTTACCTAGAGAAGTGATGGAATCTCTAATCCTAGAGGTTTTTACGTCCTGGCTTTAGAAAGTCCTGGCTGGGATGATTTAATTAGGCTTGATCCTGCTTTAGGCAGGGAGCTGGACTAGATGGCCTCCTGAGGTCCCTTCCAGCCCTAGAATTCTATAATGCTATGATCTAGAATTCTGATTCTATGGAATATTGCACAACACACAGAGTGGAAGTCTTAAACCAACAGCAGCTTCAGTGGACTCTATTTTTGTCATAACTGGAGTTCGTTGTGATATATTGGCCCAGATACTAAAATGGAAAGGCTGACCCCTCCCTGCCCCACCGCCCGAAGATATTCAGTGGGTGCAAAAGGTAGGGTTCTTCAAGGAGCCTCTCCACAGAGACAGACCTGCTTACACATTGGCTTCTCAGTTCCTTAGCCCTCTTAATATCCTGCACCTGTAATCCAATCACTTTTGGATGTCAGCAACCCAACCCTCTGTGAAGATTCATCCAGTGTTTCATGTGTCTTTTTTGAATCATTACACAGAAAACCCCAGTGAATAAGAAATTGAACCAACTAGTTGCATATAATGTTTTCATAGCGATAACAGTATGACTATATTGTTGTACTGGAAATAGTGCACACACAATCATCATCATCATCATCAATAACCGTGGGCTCAGCGCCTGTTTGTGTCTGATGCCTCTCTCACTATTTCCTTCCATCTTTCCCTGTCCAGTGCGGAGTGGCTTAGTTTCTGTAGACAGCTCTGCAGCCATCTACTGTATCAGCTACCCATTCTCTGTGGGTCTGCCTCTCCTAATCGACCCGTCCATTATGTCAAATACCAGGGTCTTGATTTTTCATTCGTCATTCATTCTGCAAATGTCCAAATAGTTGTAGCTTCCGTTTTATAACCTTCTGCAGCAGGTTCTCTTTTGGCTGTATCTTTCTATGTAATTCCTCATTGGTGATCTTTTGCATCCATCCTATTCTCAGGATCTTTCTATAACAACTCCTTTCGAATGCCAAAATTCTTCTTTTCAAATCTTTCATTATCACCCATGTCTCACATCCTTACAACACACACAATGGTAAGCACAGCTTCTGGTAAAGCACTATCTCCAGATATGGATAAGTGGGCATGCCCCATGAAAGCTCATTACTTAATAAATTAATTTGTTAGTCTTTAAAAGTGCTCCATGACTGTTTGTTGTTGTTGTTGTTATGTAGATGATGGTGCTGAGCTTCACTGTCATTCAGGATAGCTCCAGTTTTCCTTTATTTGCTCCATCTTGTATGCAGAGGTTCCAATATCTCATGCTTTAGAATCTTCCTCTAAGAATCAGTTTGCTTAATGTACGAAACATGGTTTGGTCATGAATATTAATCAATGTGGAGCTCATGTTTTATTGCTTGCTATTAATGCATTGCCACAGAGCACAGTACATAACTACACAGTACATAAATACACAGTAATAACTATGCAGTGACCCAGAAACTGAATAGGGTTATAATTTTGATAGTTTTGCCTTTCCATGCTCACAGGCTGAATTGCAGAAGTGTGGTTGAAGACAGAGCCCCTGCTGTGTCCGTTTTTAGCCTTCACCAATTATCCTACTTACTTTTAAAATGTTGTGAAATACTTTTAGATGATTCCTCAATAAAAACAACTGTGAAGCATTGCCAATGCAGTGTGGTGGTGCGCACAGCAGTAAACTATCAAGTATGAGCAACAAAGGAGGTAATGAAAACAAGCTGAATAACTGTGCTGGCCTGGGTAGGAAGAATCTTGAAAAAATTCTAACTGGTATTTCAATTTGCTGTAAGTTTACATCATCCTCACCAGCATCTGAACCATTTTATTTCTCTCACAATTGAATTTCATTCAGTGTAATTGCTATGGGATATCCAGTCCTACTAAGACAGATTAGTAATATCACACATGCTTGAGACTGTGATAAAGATCAGCTACAAATAGAAGCTTGGACATCAATTGTGGATATCTTAAAATCCAGACCGAAGTTAAAATAAGACTCGAGTTCTGATTTCATCTTTCTTCCCCAAGGAAAGCTTTTTCCCCCTCAGTTTGGTTAAATGACAATAGAAGATAGCAATTATTGGACTGCAGAATGCCTTGAAAAATTCAGTTTTGAAAATACACAGTCTAACAAATGCACCACACATTATGGTCCGGTTCACAAATTGACATACGCTTAGACTGTGCTTGAATTTGATTAAACAGATATTTTAAACCAAGAATCAAATGTGTGCACCATTTGCTATAACTTGTTGATCTTTCAGCATCATCTCACTTAATGTCATACCTCACTGCATCATGCAAAGCTGCTAAATTCCTAAATTTGTTGCTGAAAAAATGCAAGGGACACTAAAGGAAGAGCAGACTAAGTACGAGAGGTCACAGAAAGCAAAGGGGACCTGCAGCCACAGCACTCAAAAGGAAAGTGAAGAGACTGATAATTGTTCCACTCTGTGGAGCAGTTCATGACCATGGATGTCTGCCTCCAGGCAGAATGTCAAATTCATGATGGTGGTATGTTCTATCATTGATTACTAGCTTGGTGAAATCTTACTGATGTGAACCCCTGAACTTGTGTAACAGCCTTTTCATGGAATTATAGTCTGCTTAGTCTATCTGGCCACCTAGGTAAGCTGGACTTAGTGATAAATGCTCACACCAAAAACTGCACAATACTCCAAGTTCCAAAGCACAAGTCACCCCAGATCACTGTGTACCTTAAATCTCACACCAAAGGCAACATGGTAGCCAATCCTATTCTATATTATAAGGATTTAAAAATCAGGAAAAATGCATTATTTGCCAGTTAAAACAGGCAGCATTTTATATATGACTTAATTGAATCTGTGGTTCCAAAAAGTGAAAGAAATGTAGTAGTCTTTCAGTGCTGAATATCTTTTAAGAGCTAAACCAAGCTGATCTTGGGGATTTGTGCTTTTTGATTCTCAGCACTAGCTCTCGAGCAGGAGAGAGTTATTCATGTCAACGTCCTTTATTTCCTCCTTTCAGACGCTAAACAAATGGGATGGTGGATTCTGCACAGTCTTCTCCATGGGAAGATGGAGCAATTGCCAAGCTTTCATCTTGCTTTTGTCCTTCTGGAAGAGGGGCACTCTTTCTGAGTTGAGAGCAGGTATTTTAACTATTACGAAAGAAATGATTGAACTTGTAGCATGGAATACAGACATTAGAAGTAAGATTAATACATGCACCTACTTGAAAGCATTTTACAGATTTTATATATTGAACATTCTTTCATGTCCAATACCTACTTTGAACAATATTAATACATAGATGAGCTTGTCTGGTTTCCAGTTAAGAGTTCTTCTACTTCTCCATAATTTTTTTGCTCTTGCAGTACTCAAGACAAGGTCGTCTCTTAATTTCCTTAAGATTAATGTCTTCTACTATATCAGAATAGGAAGACTGATTGGGAAAGAAGAGGGAAGAGAGCCTGCTTGTGAGTATGACTCTCAGTGAGAGACAGGACATCTTTCTCTTACATGAAAAGTTTTGATGTAGAGGAAATTGAACACAGAGGCTGAAGAGAGAAACTATAAGAAAATTGGGTAGATGATGATTTCCTGCATCATGAGACTTTTGTACCAACACAGCTAATATGTCCTCACAACACTTTGAAAAAAATCTAATGGTTTAGTACCCAAATGTGAGTGGTTTGGTAACTTTTTTTAGCGTGATCCCCTGCAGTATGGATGGATGTGCACAAGTTCAAAGTATTTCTAAAAATCATACCAGAGTCATGCCTGCTTCTCGAAATACTTCAATGCAAATGTTTTAATCTTATTCTGTTATGAGACTGAAGCACCTTGTAATCTTAGATTTGAATGTAACAGTGACAAATTACCACGTACTATATACTGCACATGCCAAGATGTGTGACGTGTGATAATGATCTGACAAAATCAGCTGTAATATTTCCAGAGGAAAACAGTGATGACTGATAGTGATGTCTATTAGTCCTATTAGTATATTCAGCTGCAGGTAGTATGAGAGTGCTAGGAATCACTTTAATGAGTCCAAAATGAAGTATTTGCTTAAAATTATTATAATTTTATGACTTTGGGAAGGACTTGCATATTTCTCACATTGAAAAGAATGGTCAGTTTATTAAATGAAACCTGAGATCCATGCAATACCACAACCCACCTCTGCATATAACCCTCATGTTCAAATATGTATTGAGATTGTCTGTTAAATATATGCATCTCGTGTATGAGAGATCTGTCCTTGTTGCATACCTCCTAAATCCTGTGAACTCCGAATATAAAGATGGTATGAAGGTAGCAAGGTGTGTTGAAGTGCTAGTGTTTTAAAATGTTAAAAAATATCACCAGAGAGAATCTTAAGATGTATATTCTTGAGATATAGAATCTACCAAAAACAACCCAATGAAACTAAAAAACCTAAGGCAAGTCTGCTCAGCGCATCTTCTGGACCATAAAGTGTTATACTGTATGTGCTAACCATGATTATTTTTAAATGATGTGTGTTTAATGACATTATTGCACACTCAAATGTCTTTGCTGTCTTAGACAAGGGCTGCGTCTACACTACAAGAAATTCAATTTTTAATAAATTCGCTTGTTTAACCTCATTAAGAATTTGAACTGTCTACAAAGCTTCTTGAAATTGGACCTACCTTTATTCCATGTAGTGTTTCCACATCCCCATTGCCCTCTGCAAGTTCGACAGCATGAGCAGTGCATTGTGGGTACCTATCCCACAGTGCTGTAACCCAGGTTGCTTGTGGGCATTTCATGTTTGAATCCCAGAATGCAAAGCACTGTCCCAAATTCAGAGCACCAGTAACCACGCGAAAACAAACTGGAGATCAGGCCATTTCCTGCTGCATCATTCCAGCGTGAGCATGGATCTCCAAATGCCTCATCTCAGAGCACACATCTTTTTGGCAACCATAATGGCTGTTGTGCAATTTTGCCTTCAATTACAAACCTCTGTGATGGTTCAGTATCATAATGATGATGGTGATGATGAGGATGGTTTGGAAGAGCAAATTTCCCAACTGCGGTCCAAGAACACTCAGCTGCTGGCTGCCCTGGATACATTGGTGACAGTGGAGTGATGGTTTTGGACTCATGAGGCCAGCACACACTAGTGGGACCACATCATTCTGGAGTCCTGTGATGACCAGCAGTGAGTGCAGAACTTTCACATGCGCAAGTCCACTTTTATGGAACTTTGTGATGTGCTGGCCCCCACCCTGAAGTGAAGCAACACAAGAATGAGGATGGCTTTAACAGTTCAGAAGTGGAAATCACACTGTGGAAGTTTGCAACACCCAACAGTTACAGATCAGTGGCAAATCAGTTTGGGGTGGACAGATCTACAGTGGGGTCTGTGGTGATGCAGGTGGCCCATGCAATCTGTTGGTGTCTCCTCAGGAAGTCCGTGACCCTGGGAGATGTACAGGCTATAGTGGATGGCTTTGCTGCCCAGGGCTTTCCTAACTGTGGTGGGACAGTAGATGACATGCACATCCCCACAATGGCCCCAGCCCACCTGGCCTCTCAGTATATAAACCAAAAGGGGTACTTCTTGGTGGTGTTGCAGGAGTTGGTAGATCACAAAGGTTGTTTAACTGACATCAAATCTGGCCAGTCAGGGGAGGGGTCACAACATGCATATCTTCAGAAATTCTGGCCCGTACAGAAAGCTCCTAGATGGGACTTTTTTCTCTGATTGGAAAATCATGATTGGCAATGTGGAGATGCCTATTGTTATATTGGGTGACCCTGATTACCCTCTGCTCCCTGGCCTTATGAAGCCCTACACAAGAGCCCTGGACCCCAGCAAGGAAAACTTCAGTTACAGACACAGCAGAAGCAGAATGGTGGATGAATGTTCCTTTGGCTGTTTAAAAGTGAGGTTCAGATGCTTATTGACCCCCTTGTACCTTTCTGAAGCTAATGTCCCACTGTTATTACAGCCTGAGCTATTTTGCACAACATAGGTAAATCCAGGTGGGAGACTTTTCTGTCCATCTGAACCTCCAAAGCTGATGCCATAGGCAGAGTTTACTCGCAGCCACCTACACAACCATCCACCAGTAACCATGCTGAGGCAGCCACAATAAGGGACACTTTAAAACATAGCTTCATGACTGATCCATAGCACACATGCTACCAATGTATTTCTCTGACAGAATGCCAATAAATCATAACATGTCTCAATAGCTACGTCTACACGTGAAGCCTACATCGAAGTAGCTTATTTCGATGTAGCGACATCGAAATAGGCTATTTCGATGAATAACGTCTACACGTTCTCCAGGGCTGGCAATGTTGACGTTCAACATCGACGTTGCGCAGCACCACATTGAAATAGGCGCTGCGAGGGAACGTGTACACGCCAAAGTAGCACACATCGAAATAAGGGTGCCAGGCACAGCTGCAGACAGGGTCACAGGGCGGACTCAACAGCAAGCCGCTCCCTTAAAGGGCCCCTCCCAGACACAGTTGCACTAAACAACACAAGATCCACAGAGCCGACAACTGGTTGCAGACCCTGTGCATGCAGCATGGATCCCCAGCTGCCGCAGCAGCAGCCAGAAGCCCTGGGCTAAGGGCTGCTGCACACGGTGACCATAAAGCCCCGCAGGGGCTGGAGAGAGAGCGTCTCTCAACCCCTCAGCTGATGGCCACCATGGCGGATCCCGCTATTTCGATGTTGCGGGACGCGTATCGTCTACACGTGCCCTACTTCGACGTTCAACTTCGAAGTAGGGCGCTATTCCCATCCCCTCATGGGGTTAGTGGCTTCGACGTCTCACCGCCTAACGTTGATGTTAACATCGAAATAGCGCCCAACACGTGTAGCCGTGACGGGCGCTATTTCGAAGTTAGTGCCGCTACTTTGAAGTAGCGTGCACATGTAGACACGGCTAATGAATGAATGCTTTTACTTGGTGGGAGTGGATTAAGTTGCAAAACATATAATTTATGTGGCGGGCAGCTGTACCTTCAGCTGTCCCTCAACCCGCCTGGTTCTATCAGCTACATGTCTCCTGCAGACCTGAGAATATCCCTGGGCAGCTGTGCCTTCAGCCTTCCCCAACCCCCGATACTATTTATGTTTCCCCCACCACTCCTGCACATCACAAAATCACACCAAGCTCAAAGGAATGATTTTATTTTGGGGGAAGGAGAGTTTTCAGTGGCAGGGGAAAGGAACCTTCTCAATGGTGCTTGACTAGCTTTTTGCTGTGGCCCTGGGGGTTGTAGCTATCCTTGCCCTCCACCCTGCATTTGGGGACCACAATGACGGGGTCGAGAGTGGGTGACCTCTCTTCAGGGAACACGAGGTATCAGCTCCTGCATTGCTGTATTTTGAGTCCCTCTGCAGCTGGGAGCACAGGACCTCTATTTGCTCTGTAACTGCTGTTATGAGCTTTGCTGCAGCCTGAGTCTGCTTTACTGCTTGTTGCTGCTGGCAGTCAAGCATTGTGTGTTGCCACTGAGCTATACTATGGCATCACTGAGCAGTGTCACAGAATTGTAGAATTATATAATTGTAGTGCTGGAAGGGACCTCAGTAGGCCATCAAGTCCAGCCCCTGCTTCAAGCAGGATCAGTCCCCACTAAGTCATCCCAGCCAGGACCTTGTCAAGCCAGGACTTAAAAACCCCTAGGGATGGAGATTCAACCATCTCTCTAGGCAACACATTTCAGTGCTTCATCACCCTTCTAGTGAAGTACTTTTTCCTAATATCCAACCTACTTCTCTCTTTCTGTAACTTCAGACCATTGCTCCTCGTTCTGTTGTCTGGCAGCACTGAGAACAGTTTCTCCCCATCATCTTTAGAGCTCCCTTTCAGGAGGTTGAAGTCTGATTAAATCACCCCTCAGTTGTCTCTTCTGCAAACTAAATAAGCTGAAATACCTAAGTCTTTTCTCATAGGTCTTGTGCTCCAGCCCCTTAATCATTTTTGTTGTCCTCCTCGGAACTTTCTCCAGCACATCCACATTCTTGCTATACTTGGGGGGTGCAAAACTAGACACAGTACTCCAGATATGGCTTCACCAGTGACGAATACAGGAGAACAACTTCTCAAGATCTCCTCAAAATACTCCTCTTAATGTACCCCAATAAGCCGTTAGCCTTCTTGGCTACAAAGGCACACTGTTTACTCATATCCAGCCTTTCATCCACCAAAATCCCTACATCCCTTTCCACTGTACAACCACACAGCTGCTTAGCCAGTTGGTCCCCAGCCTATAGCAGTGCTTGGGATTCTTCCATCCCAAGTATAGAACTCTACATTTCTCCTTGTTGAGCCACATGAGATTTCTTTTGAACTAATCCTCCAATTTATCCAGGTCACTCTGGATCCTATCTCTACCTTCCAACTTATCTACCTCTCCCACTAGCTTAGTATCATCTGCAAACTTGCTGAGGGTGCGATCCAGTCCCTTATCCAGGTAATTAATGAAGATGTTGAACAACATCGGCCGCAGAACGGAGCCTTGGGGCTCTCCACTTGAAACTGACCACCATCCAGATACAGAACCAATGACCTCTACCCATTAGGCCTGAACACCAAGCCAGATTTCTATCCATATTATAATCCATGTACCCAAACCTTACTACTTTAACTTATGAACAAGAATGTTGTGGGAGACTGTATCCAAAATTTTGTTGAAGTCAAGGTATAACACATCTACTGACTTTCACATGTCCACAGAGCCTGTTACCTCTTCATAGAAGCTAATCAGATTGGTCAGGCATGACTTGCTCTTGATGAATCCATGCTGACTACTTTTGATTACTTTCCACTCTTCCAAGTGCTCCAAAATGGATTCCTTGAGGATCTCCTCCACCATTTCCCAGGGACTGAGGTAAGGCTGACTGGTCTATTGTGTCCTAGATTGTCCTTTTTTTCTTTTTTAAAGATGGGCATTATATTTTTCTTTTTCCAATCATCCAGGATCCCTCCAAATCTCCAAGAGTCTTCAAAGATAATGGACAACGGCACGACAATGACATCTGCCAATTCCCTTAGTACATCTGGGTGCGTTAATTCCAGACCCATGGAATTGTGTACATCTAGTTTTTCTAGATAGCTCTTAACTTGGCCCTTCCCCACCAAGGGTTGCTGTCCACCTTGCCATAGTGCATTGGCTGACACTGTAATGTGGGAGCTGTCTTTGTCCGCATAGACTAAGGCAAAAAAAGCATAGAGTATTTCAGCTTTTTTTACATCATCTGTCACTGGGTTACTCCTTTCACCCAGTAACGCACCCACACCTTCCCTGATAATCCTCTTATTGTTAACGTGACTATAGAAACCCTTCTTGTTACCCTTCACATTCTTTGCCAGCTGCATTTCCAATTGTGATTTCACTTTCTTGATCACCCCCTGGCATTCCCCAGACTTATATTTATACTCCTCCTAAGCCAACTGTCGGTGTTCCCACTTTGTATATGCATCCTTTCTGATTTTAAGTAGAGCAAGGATTTCCCTGTTAAGCCAAGCTAGCTGCCTACCATACATGTGTTTCTTACTCTGCAGTGGGATGACTTATTCCTGTGTCTTCAGTAAGACTTCTTTAAAATACTGCCATTTCTCCTGAACTCTTTTGCCCTTCATCTTTTTTTCCCAAGGGATCCCAGCCATCAGTTCTCTCATGGAGTCGAAGTCTGCTTTTTTTTTTAAATCAAGGGTCTGTATTTTACTTCTCACCATTCTTCCTTTTGTCAAGATTCTGAAATCCACCATCTTATGGTCGCTGCAGCCCAACTTGCCACCCACTTCTGTTTTTCCTACTAGTTCTCTACTGTTTGTGAGGAGCAAGTCAAGTTGTGCATGGCCCTTGGTCAGTTCCATCGGCACGTGTACCAAGTAGTTATCCCCAACATTCTTCAAAAACTTCCTGGATTGTCTGTGCGCTGCTGTATTGGTTTCCCAACAAATGTCTGGATGATTAAAGTCTCCCATTTCCTTTTTCAGCTTGGTGTACTGAGCTTCATTCCACTCCATGTGCTCCAGCATAACATCTTGCTTGCATCTCTTTCTTCTTATGTTTCTCTCTGCTAAGCTGGGTCTTGCCTTGGGAAATTGAAGGTCAAAATTAAGATACAATTCACATAATGTGCTTTCAAAAGGAATGAAAGGATCACTGTGTCTACTATTAGGGACTATATCCACTTCTAACAGGCAGAATAAATACCCCCGCAAACAGTTTGGTCCGGGGGGTTGGGTTCTGGTGTGGAGGGGACCAGTTCCAGGTCTATGGTAAAGCGCTCCAGGCTGTCAGAAAGAACTTCCTTGGTCCCCTGCTCATTGCCCCCTTTCTCCTCTCCATTGCCCTTTTCCTCCAGAGCACCCAGCTCATCTGCACTCACCCTGAACTTCAGACCAGGGCCTTCAGAAGGTTGTAATTAAGACTGGACTCCATGGTGGGGTTGCTCCCCATAAGCATGTGCAGCTGTTCATAATAGTGGCAGGTCTGTGGAGGTGCCGCAACCACTGGTTGCCTGCCTGGACTTTTTGATAGGCTTGCTGGAGTTCTTTCACCTTCACCTGGTATTGCACTGAGTCCCGGGAGTAACTTTGAGCAGTTATCTCATGAAATATCTGATCATATATTGCTGTTTTTCCATTGGCCACCTGAACTCTCTTTGCCACTGATTGTTCTCCCAAAATCACAAGAAGATCCAGAATTTCCTGGTGGGTCTACACTGGGGCCCTCTTGCGACCCTGAGAAGTACTAAGCAGATCACTACCTTGAACGGTCATGCTTGCAGTAGATGGCTAATGATGAAATTGCTACTGATGCAGTGCGATGTAATGGGCACAGGAATTTTTTCATAATGGGTGCCCTTTATGTTTGCAGGGCTGGGTGCTGCTGAATTCCAATTCAAATTCTAAATCAAATTCAAATTCAATCAAAAATTCACGGGCTTCCTGTGACCTTCTTCATGTATACCTGGTTGGAGAGCAGTGGAGAAGGAAGCAGCCATACATGGAGGGTCACTGTGTAGCTTTGTGGGATACATACGGGACACTTCTGGAGGCTAATAAATTCGAATTAAGGACATGGAACTTCCCCACTAGTCTTTATTTTAAATTTTAAATTTTAAATTGATGCCATGCCTATCCCATAATATCGACATTTTATCAGGATTATGGCTCAATAAATCAAGCTAATAGTATTAACTGTGAAGACAGTGATGTTTTAATATTGAGCTAACTCCTTTAAATTTGATTTTATCTTGTAGTGTAGACACAGCCAACTTCAAAAACATTGGCTGGCCCACATGCCTACAATCATCCACCCAATAGCAGTCCGAAGACATTTACTTGCCTTTTAATATCTATTCCCCTAGGCAACAACATATTCTGTAAACTAGAACCAGCCTGGAGTGTTTTGTGTCATTTCAGGTTTTGACATTGATCTGTATTTTTTTGTTTCTCTTTGTGGAGGTAAGAAGCACAGAAAGGCAGATGCACTAAACATACACTGGAGTTATTGCTATATGCTGCTCCATTTGTTTATCACATGTAAAAACAAAGCATCAAAAAAGCAGCAGCTGGGCTTGGTAAAGGAAAAGCATTTTTCTTATTTTATTATCTTTCCCCACTAGTCATGAGTGAGATTGGAAGAAAATAAGAAATGGAAGTGATGGAGGATAGGTAGAGGTAGAGAAGGAATAAAGCACGCTTAGAAAAAAGTCACGGTACTACCTTCATTCAACACCAGAAAGGGATAAGGGTCAGGGTGAGTCCCTTTAGGATTTTTTCATTGTCATCAGAGTTTTTTTAAAAGAACAAGTACGGATGCATTTAGAGAAAAATATAGAAAATCAAAATGATACTCCCATTCTCACAAATTAAGCAGAGATGGGCCTGCATTTCAGCTCCAGCTTCTGAGGTTTGGAGTAATAATATGAGTATAATGGTCAGTATCTATGCACAGGGAGTGGGTGGTGCAAGGGGTTGGGTGGCTGGGAGGAGCCCTGTCCCTTGGAGACTGTGATATCTGTCCTTTGCACAGATCTGCTGCTGGGAGAAAGGGTGGCATCATAGGGGCAGGTGCCCGGAGAGCTGGGGAGTGCAGGGGACCTGCCCCAGAGACACCCTCCCTCAGAATCTGACATGTTTGCCCCTCACAGGTTGTGATGACTATCAACACAGTTCTGCTGCAAAAGATTGTCTATCTGGCAAACTTGGACACAGTTGGGGTTCTCCAACTGCTTTAGGGCCATCAATGGGACCCACAACCCCCATCTGTGCCCCCGACTGCAACACAGCCAAGTTAATCAACCACAAGGGATATTTATCCATTGTGCTGCAGGCCCTGGTCAGCTACTATGGACAGTTCCTAGATGTTGGTTGGGTGGTCAGGCTGGGCACAAAATGTGCAGGCATTTTGCACCTCTGGCTTGTACCAGAGGAAAGAGATGGGCATCATCATCCCCCACTAGGAGCTGGTGGTCGGGGATGTGCACATGCCGCCATGCATCGTGGAGGATGTCACCTATCCCCTCATGTCCTAGCTCATGAAGCCTTACACCAGGCAGCTGGACCCAAGCTAATGGTTGACTCAGCTGGGCCTGGGTGCAAGCTGTGTGTGCCTTTGGCCACCTGAAGGCATGCTTCAGGTGCCTTCTCACCACCTGGATGTGGGGGAGCACAACATCCCCCAAGTTGTGGTGGCATGTTGTGCCCTCCACAACCTTGCAGAGGGTAAAAAAGAGGCCTTTTCTCAGGGTAGGGAGTGGACACTTGCTGTGGGCTACAAGCCAATGGGTGCAGCTCCCATCAACCAAGCCCACAGAGATAGGCTAGAGATCAACGAAGCCCTAATGGAGAACTTCTGCTGCCCCCAATGATCCTTTCCAGAGCACCACCCATGCCTTGGGTCCACATCCCTACCCTGTCCCCACCATGACCCCTCCCTTCACCCCCTCACCCCACCCCAACTCCTCCCACGTAAAGGGGGATGCAGGGGTGGTGTTCAAATACAGTTTGTTTGTTTTTTACTGAAACATGGATAAGTTATTTAAAAATAAATGTTGCAATAAAAAAGTGCAGAACCATGTAACTATGTACAGTGGGGGTGGCTTGGGACAGTGGGTGGGGGCATCAATCTGGGGGGGGTGAGGGGACTGCAACCCCACGAGGGAGTGGGTCCCCGAGTGGTGTCAGCCTTGGGATCCCTTACTACCATGGGTTCAGGAACCCCATTGTGGCTGGGTGGGGGCCAGAGGCAAAGGGAGGTATGGAGTCAGTAGGGCAATGGTTGGGTCTGGGTTTGCAGGGGACATGAGCATGGCAGGGGCCTGGCCATTACCTGCTGTAGCAGGTCCAGCACACCCTGCAGAATGCCCACTGGGGCTGAGCAGCCACGGAAGCAGGGAGCAAGGACAGGGGGAGTGGGGGAAGTGGGGGTGGCAGTCATGGTGGGCTGGATCAACAGGTCCTGCCGGATGCTGATGGCAGCATGAAAATGGGACATCAATTGGTCCCAGGCCCATGAACAGGCCTCCTGGTGGTCTTGCAGCTGCCACTCAAGGAGGTCAGTCAGCCTCAAGAGGGCATCACTGTGTCACCATTGGATGCAGGCCTGCCCTCTCGCTGGTGGGGTGCCTGCTTGCCCTAATACCTCTTCAGAGCTGGCTAGCTCCAGTGCTGGATTGGGGCTGGCTGCCCCATGTGGGAAGGTGGGGCTGACTCAGCACTTACTCAAAGTGGGCCAAGCTATAAGGAAGGCAAGGAGAGGGGATGGCGAGTCATTCATGCAACACAGACCCTAAGGTCCTTCCCCACTCCCATTATGCACAGCAACAACCACTCTCCATGCCAAGGGTTGGGGTGTCCCAGGAGTACATGCATGTGTGGCCTGTACGGTGGGCCCTGCTGCATGGGGAATCCCATTGCCTCTGAGACCAGGCTGACCATTTTGCCCACCCCTGCCACCTTGATGGGCTAACAGCCAAGGTGGGGTGGCCACAGAGGTGTCCCTGCATATGTGCAGTTCACAGATTTGTCCACAGGAACATGTGCGGACTCTCACCTGCAGGCACCTGTGTGCCAGGAGCCACACCCTTCAGTGTGTCTGGGGTCAGGTTGGTGCCCGTGTGTGTAGCCCACTTCCAGCCAGGGCAGGGGTTGGCAGGCCCCACCCCATGGGGCCTGGGGCTCATCCAGCCTCCTGTGAGGTTAGCAGCAGGCTGGTGACCATTCCCAGGTGCTGCCTGCTGGGTATGGTGGCACATGCTTCCTTGCACAGGGTTCCATGTGCCACAGCACAAAGTCTCAGCCAAGTTGTCCTGGTAAGGCTTGTAGTGCAGTTCATCTGCGCCCCACTCCCAGTGCTCTGGGGAGCACACTGCATGGAGTACTTAATGGAGGGACCCTCAAAGAGCTCCAGGCATGCCTTGGAGGTGGCCTGCCTGGAGGGGCCAGCTCCAGGGCAACAACCATGGTGCTGCTGCTGGCCTCAGCTTCCATGTTCATCTCGGGCTTCGGCAGGGTTTGGGTCCTGGCGTGCTCCTGGTCCTCCTCCTCAGGCTTTGGCTGGGGGGAGGACAGCTCTTAAATGGTGTCCATGGGGAGCAGGTGGGGGCATAAGGGAGGCCCACAGGAGCTCATGAAACTTCTTTTAGTAGGGACAGCATTGCTGACCCAGGTATACCCCTGCTTCAGTTCCTTACCTTTTGCCTGCACCTGCTTCATGGTGTGGGCAGGGTGGTCCCATGCCACCAGGGCAGTAGCTAGCTGAGTGTGGGTGGGGACATTCCTCCTTTTGGCTGAGGGGTTGAGAAGGATGTATTCCTCGCCCCACATGTCCAGGAGGAGGCCTGATGTTTTGTGCCCCAGGAAGGCTCCTGGAGCTCCTCAGCCTGCTCCCTGGAAGGGACAGGGCAGTAACAAGATAGCGGTAACTATCTCAGTGAGTTCTGCGTTCTGGTGTGGCTCTGAGGGCACTGGGACAGACAGCATGCTGCTGGGCTGTTTCCACTCTCTCAGCTTCCTGCCGTGAGGTTTCTGGGGCTCCCTGCAGCTTTAAGAATGGCAGGAGACAGGGACCATAGAGCTCTGCTTGCTCTGGACAGGGCTATGGAGAACTTTTCTGTCAACAGAAGGACCCCCCAGTACTGTCCACACTGTATTTGTGTCAACAGAGATTTGTCGAGATAGTCACTCTGCCTCATGGGGAAACGGCAGAATGCTGTTGATAGAAGTGCAATGTTCTGTTGATTTACAGTCGATAGAATGTGTTTGTAATGTGGATGCTCTGTGGTTTTTGTTGCCAGAACACCTGTTTTGTTGACAAAACTCTACTGTAGACATACCCTGAGTGTTACCTTCCCCAGCCCCTGCAGAAGAAGGCCTTCCTCAAAGCCAGGAATCTTTGAGTGGAGAGGATGATGGGAGAATAGGGCTAGTGGATACATCGGAAGTGGATATGTCTAGAATCTTTCTTAATTGCTGCTGGCTATAGTACAGATGTTCTATGAACTTTTGTAAAGTTCACCGTATGAGGCTTGATTTAGTTTGTCTGAAACAAAGAGCTTAGCATTATCCCTCCAGAGACCATCCATGTAAACAATTTGTGTGTATTAACACTATGAAGAACAAAGTAAAAATTTTAGGATTCTAAGAGAGCTAGTGTAGCTACATTACTTTTTCATTCTGGTGTGTCTTAGAGATCAAGGCTGATGGATCTACACTACTTAATGGAAAACTTCCATTAGAAATTTCATCTGTGTGGTAATTATTCTTAAACTTAAGGATTACTTTTGAGCTGGTCCTTCTCTCACTATGTTTTGCTTTTTTCTGCTCTGCAACATAATTTTTTTCAGGACGGCAAGCAATGTGTTTCTTAACTGCAGAAAACCTGGATTAAGTACTGAAACTTCATTGGTGACAAAACAAATTGATCTTTGAGTAGCATCAAAATCAAACATTCTTTCTTGTTTCATCATGATCTTGGGTTCCGACACCTGTCTCAATCAAGTTCTATCTGTCGAATCCAGTAGACTACATTAGTGGTAAGCTATAGATGAGACACGTCAGGAAATTCAGAAATTTTTTATTTCTAGATGAGCGAACTTGTATCTCATCGTACGTACTTGGGCAAGGAACAATAATACAAGTCCCTTTAAATATGCAAGGGGCTGACTTACAGTTGCTGAGAGAACCATAACTTTGAGCTAACTGACTTACTATGTACATCCCATTACATGGTATTAGTGCTGATGGAATTCATTATATTTTAAAAATTATAGTGGAATTGTGATATCCAACAGAGACTAACCCTGCACTCGCAAGGTGGTGGAATAGATGGCATAGCATGTGTTTTTCTACCTCTAATTTCTGTGATTCAGTAAGATACTGGATCCAGCTTAATTCTGTTCTTGAACTAATTTTAATTTTTATTTGCATCTTGTTTCTTTTCGGGCAAAAATGCTGGTGTTCCAAATTGACATAACAGCGTGCACTCTTTAAAACAACCTAAGCTGTGTGTCAAAGTAAAACTGTTGCCATAGTAACTGGCTGCATATTATATGTGCAGCAACCTAGTTTTATCAGTCAAATTGCCTCCTGTCAAAAAACAACAGCTATCAAGCCTTTTTTATTTTTAAAAAGAGTGAGAGGAGAGAAAAGCGAAGCTTAATACAAATCAGACGCAACTCTGTTAAATTCTCTCTTACCAAATTGTGAGCTTCTTGTGCCGAATAACCTTCCTGTTTTGTTTTTTTATGCAGCATGTTCAAAATGCAGAAACATGGTTTTGCTTTGCTGAGGGCCTTTTGGGCTGGCTATGCACCAAAAACAGGAGCTTTATGGTATGCTTCTCCCAAAATAGATCTTAAGATGAGAGGTATGTAAGTAATTGCTGAATATCACAGCTCATGCAATGTTAGTCTTAGTACAGGTTGGACCTCTCTAGTCCAGCATCCTTGGGGCTGACTTGTGCCAGACCAGAGAATTTGCCAGTTTACAGGAGGTCTGTGTTGCCTGGCAGCGCTACCAACACTGTTTACTAGGCTCTTAGAAGACATTAAGGTATAAATTACAGCTAAATTACAGCATAGCACACTGAAACCCAAGACTGGTGACTGGAAACAAACTATGAGAGCATGGGAAACTTGGCCACACCCATGGTACGTGGACATCCAGCTAACTAAAATCATGCTGGACCAGAGATGTTGCAGGACAAGAATGTGCTGGACTAGAGAGGTTCAGCCTGGAATGCTTTATCTATAGAGGTGGTGGAATCTCCATCCCTAGAGGTTTTTAAGTCCTGGCTTGACACAGTACTAGCTGGGATGATTTAGGCAGAGTTGATCCTGCTTCATGCAGGGGGCTGGACAAGATGACCTCCTGAGGTCCCTTCCTGCCTTAGGATTCTATTCTATGAAATTGTAGCTTAGCTTTACTTATAAAGGTATTGAGACACAGCTAATATGTCTTTCCTCCTTACTCACAGTATCTCAGTGGTCAAGCCAATTTTCTTGTCCCCATTGGTGTCTCAGGAACATGGTGACTGATGGCTTAAAATTAGCTTCCTCAGATCAGAGAGCTTTTTTTTTTTTGTGGGGTCTGGGTAGAAAGAAGGTTGCAGGAAGGGTGTGGGGTGGGTCTGGAGCACTTACTCTAGCTCATGCCCTTGTGAGTGTGGGAGGGAGCCCTGAGCCTCACAGGCCTCATCGAAGCAAGCTGCAAGCCAAATCCAGCCCATAGGCCATCAGCTCCCCATCCCCATTTAAAATTTGTTTTACTAAATATTACATTAGTGTGTTGCTGAATATTATAAAATCATATCTCTAAAAGTTCATCTCCACTCCTCCCCTCTGCTGCCATCAGGCACAGGGGCACCACTTGAACTCACTGAGTAGGGTCCCATAAATCCTAAGAACAGCCCTGTATTTTTTCTTCACTCTTAACAGCATGAGCTCAAATTATTTCTCTCTGGGGATATTGCACAAGCTGCTTCTTGGGATCATATGCATTACTATTGTGGGAAAAGAACATTATATACTGCAAAGATTAGCTAAAAGTTTGAAGGGCGCTAAAAGATATAATGATAGGCAAAGCAGAAGATAATAGAACTGAACAGAACATTGTCAGAATATCTCAGATTTACTTCAGCTGCCGTATCTCCTCCATGAACCTTCATTATTGAGTCTCAGATTCTGTTGTTTTGAAGTATATGTACTGTTAGATATTTCAGTGTTTAATGTAAGCACAATTGCAGAATGAATTCACTTGCAGTATTTTTCTCTCACAACGTTTCCCTTGAGCACTGATTAAATATAGTATTCACAAAGACGCTACTTTTTAGGAGTCACGTGTGACAATTATACATTACAATTGCATACACAAATACGTTACATTACACATTACAATCATAGATTACAATTACTAATTTTAATCAACATTTTTGACACTGAATGGGTGGTCTGTATTCAGCCAGTAATACAGTAGTAAAAATTCAAATACAAGACATCTATTCGTATGTAAATGCGACCCAACTTTAATCTTGTTGTTAGGTTTTTTTTTTGTTTGTTTGTTTTTCTTTTTTTTTGCAAATAAGTAATCCATGAAGAAGTCCAAATTTAGACCATGCTGTCCCCAGAAAAAATAGTTTTTTTGATGTATATAAAATTAAGTGTTTTGGAGATGCTTATAAAAATGCCTCCTTGAATGTTATGCTGTAGGGAGATGAACAAAAATTCTTTGTAAAATATAACAGGGGATCAATCCATCAAGAACGCAGGGAAATATATTTGAGCTGTAAATCCCAACAGAAGATCATTTACTTTCAGGACATCAATTTATGTATATAAATTAGCTTTCCTATGTATATAATTACATTACTTAGCTTTTACTCCTCAGTCGGGCTTCATTGAGTCTTGAATACATACACCTTCATGTAAGTAAATTCTGTTCCAATCAGACCTTGACCTACATTTGCTACAGTTCTCAGAAGTGTTTCTGAAGTCATTGAGAAGCTTTGGTGTATAAGCTAAGAGAAGCAAATTAGTTCCTGGAATATAAAATGTAGTGAAAGTTCAGCCTGTGAATCGAAAATGAAGTAAATGCATCATTCTGTTCACAAAAGCCCTTTTTAGCATGCTCAATAATTACCTCACAGCCGGTTTTAATAAAATGTGAATTGAAAAGGAGCCAGGTTCATTCAATATTTAAAAATGCCTAGGCGGAAAATAGCATCTAATCTCACTTTTAAACTGATACTAGGAAACAGACGCATTACTGTTGTAGTGCAACGGTAGAAAGAATGTGAAATATGTATGTTTTTACCCGAGGTAGTGCAATAACATGATACAGAAGGAATATCTAAGAAACACATAGAAGCAGATATAACGTCAATGCTAATGTAAAGTAGCAGTTGTCTTCAGGACCTTTAGTAGCACATCATTGAGAGAGTAGAAGAAGTTGGATAGGGGAGCCTTCCAGAAGCCAACTTCAGTGATCAAAGGCAAAGGATTTAGTGAGAAATGGTGACCCAATCCTAGGCAATAGCATTCCCTGCTCATTGTGTCAGAAGAAGGCAAGTCTCTAGCTCTCAAAATCTTGGAAAGAAGAGCTTCCAAGTCCATTCATGGCCATTTTTTTTTCTCACAAAGCCTGGAAATTATGAAATTATTTTTATTTCTATGTCATGTGCTCCATCAAGGTAATTGAATGTTTTAGTAGGTGTCTAGCTGAGGGTGAAGCTGTGATGAAATTTAGCTGGATGGGACTTGTTCTGAAAAACACTAAGATTCAGGGAAGCAACAAGAAATATCCTTCAACTGAAAGATAGACCCTCTGTTTGTTCCTCCACTTTTCAATCTATTGATCGTGTTGGATCCTGAATAATTTCTGAATATCCAAATTGTTGCAGTAACAAATAACTTTGTTTTTCATTTGCACTTGGCAATAAGGTTGCAATGTTTCTTTGATGTAAATCGTACAACAGGTTGAACATCTCTTATCTGGCACCCTCAGGACCTGACCAGTGCTGGACAAGAGAATTTGCCAGACCATGGGAGGTCAGTATTGTCTAGCAGTGTTACCAACATTTCCACTGCTAACTGGGCTCTTAGAAGACGTTTGGGGAAAACTACAGCTAAGTAACAGCACAGAACACTGAGAACCAGAACTGGTGGCTGAAAACAATCTTTACGGGATTGCAGGAAATGTAGCCACACCCATGATTAGTAGTCATTCAGCTAACTAAAATCATGCCACATTACAGAGGTTGCCAGATGAGAGAATTCCACATTAGAGAAGTTCAGTCTGTACAGATATTTATGCTGTTGTCAAGTCACAAATAGATTACAAAAATGTGTTCACGAGGATGCATCTAGAGATGACTGGAAAATGTCAGCTTTTGTAAATACAGTTGTTAATTGTTAAACTGTTTTTAAAGCAAGGAGACCTCTCAAGCTCTGAAATGCCCTCTGGTTGCTAGTTACCAGGTGGATGAAGTTTGAGGTCATAGTTTTGATCTTTAGGCTCCTAAATTGTGAGAGTCCAGATGACTGTAAAGAGCAACACAGTCATCACAGGAACTAGCTTGCAGCATGAACTTTGTACTCAGGAACTTACTCTCCATTTTAGTCACACTGAGCCCCGATTTGTTGACCTCCAGAAGGTGCTGTTAAATTTGTTAACTATGGAATTAACTGCATGGTAACAAGTCAGCACACTGACTAAAGCAATTTGCATCAATGTATGCAGCTTCATCCAGGCCACAATGTTTCACAGACATGTATTTATTTCAGTAAAATTTTGCTGGGAAGGAGTTTTTTGGTCTAGGTCTCTCTAAGTACATTTTATAGGAGAGAGATGGAGAGAGCCTGTTTTTTTGTGTACTTCAGCACACTTCTGTTAATGAAAACATTCAAAGTGTTTGGTGGTTATTGCCCTTCAAAGCAAATCAAAGCATCAAAACCTCACAGTTATGAAACAGGGTGGTCTTCTGGAAAGCTCTAGAAACAAACTCAGTTCCCATGGAACATCCTTCTCATTATGGAGTGCAGCAGATATTCATAATCAATTTGTCAGCTGCTCTTCTCCTGTTCCACTCTGTCTCCAATGCCTCCTGGGTTGTAAATATGAATCCCTCCACCTGGGCCCTTATAATTCTATCCCTTTTCAGTTACTCCAAGTCCAAAACAAGCCTGAATCAACAGAATCTCTTCGCTCCAGGAGATACACTAGGCACTAGCCTATCTTAGTCCCGACTCTTAACCAGCCTGCTCTCCTACCATGAAGTCTCTTTTCCTGCTTTCCTCTAACTGAGCAGGAATCCTTTTTTAAACCCCTCCACAAAAGCCTGCTTGGTCTTTAATTTGGGCTAATTGGACTTTCAGTACCCCACCAATTCCTTCTTGCCTCGTGCAATGTCAGGATTTAGAGCTGCAGCAAAGCCAGTCTGTCTCCAGGAAGTCTAATGAGTACAACTGGCCCATAGTAGATTGCCAGATTGGTTAGACCAACTGATGTGTTGGAAGAATCAGCAGACTGGCTTTTAACACCCATCAAGCCTAATCTGGCAGCTGATCAAAGCAGTTACCCATAGCCGCAAAGTTTCCTGCTTGTTCCCAGTCTTGGATTCAGGCCTGTCCCTGCTTTGTCTCATTCCACGTTCTGACTCTTGGCTCTGTCACGTGCACTCTGACTCTAGCTGTTATCCAGAAGTTGGAACTCAGGGTATCTGGTTTTTGATCCCTTGGCACAAGCACCAATCTCTTCGCCAATGACAGTTGGAGGTGTCTTTGTGCCATTATAGGAGTCTATATACCTAGTTTTCTCTGACTCTGTCAGTTAGTTCATCCTCACAATGAGTTGATTAGGTTGAATGGCTATTAAGTGGGCTGGAGTTAATTTATGCATTAACAATTTTTAAAATATGTGTATAGGAAGTGCATCATTTACTATGGCTGTGTCTACACTAGCCCCCTTCTTCGAAAGAGGCATGGTAATCAGCCTGAGAGGAGAATACCAATGAAGTGTTGTGATGAATATGCAGCACCTCATTAGGCTAAGTTTCCCCACAGCAACTTTAAAGCTGCAAACTTCGAAGCTCTGGCATGCTGTGTAGCCATTGGCACTTTCAAGTATCTGTACAACTTCAAAGAGCTCTTACCCCTCAAAATTTTTGGAAGTAAGGCCACTTCGAAGCTGCACAGGTACTTCGAAGTGCCAGTGGCTACATGGTACGCCGGAGCTTCCAAGTTTGCAACTTCAAAGTTGCTGTGCAGAAAATTAGCCTAATGAGGTGCTGCATATTCATTACAGCACTTCATTAGTATTCTCTGCTCAGGCTGATTACCATGCCCCCTTCAAAGAAAGGGATTAGTATAGACACAGCCTGTGTGTTTTTTGCTATATTTGCTCTTCAGTGACAAAGCAGAAACCATGCCATGTGATTTTAAGTGACCAGTCAGCTACCATAAGTAACAAATAGTCCAAAGGAAACGTTTGTAATCCACCCATAAAATGAAATATTACATACTCTATTTTCACACACGAAAAAAGGTGTATTCATCAGGAGTCCTATTTACCAACTCTGCTTACATGATTGACTCAAGACATTTTCAAAAAGAATGGATTAGTGCTTGAAGAAAGAAAGACAGAAAAGAAAAAATCTTGTGACTGTCATTGAAAGGTTTAGTTGTGTTAAGCTCAATACTGAGAGAGACTTGGTCTTTACACATGATGGGCAGGATTTTCATCAGAGATGAAGTAGGAGACTTGTTCAAAACATGGCATTGAATGAACTATTCTGATTGAATTGGAAGCCATTAGTTTTCAGAATCTTCAAGTGTTTGCTACCATGGAGGCCTTCAACTCTCATTTACTACCTTGCAATTATGTTATTAGAATCTAGATTATAAGCACTTCAACCCCGGTCATGCTCCCAATAATAATGAGAACGTCTTGTTTACATACAACATATTATCATCACATTGTTTGCAACATGTCCAGCATCCACATGCAAGAAAATTGGACCAGGAGTACCTAGTAAACACCAAAACAATTGTAGTCATGGTTACTGTCTTGGTCAGGAACTTTGTGTGTGTGTGTGTGTGTGTGTGTTTTGACCATTTCCTATGCATATTTACATAAAAGAGAAAATTGTCCTCATGGAAGCTAATTTATGTTTCAGTAATTGAGGACAGAATGTGTGTGTGTATCAGTAACTAACTCAAAAGTTAGAAAAAATCTTAGCAGCAATTCAGAATGGTGTAAAGATGCAAAGTAGGCATTTGTTGTGTACACATGCGTGCTTCTGTGCATATTTGCCAGCTGCACAGACTTAAAAGGGAGACTGTTGTCAGCTCTGTGGAAATGCAGTGACTTCAGTGTCTGGCTTCTCTTCCAGAAGGGTTAGTCAGCTGAAAATATTAATAGGAACAGCGGCTTAGCCATACTCCAATAACTCAATCTTCTATCTAAAGAGAACCGTGAAACACTTTCATGGTGTATTGCAGGTTCTTGGGACTTTTTCAATACTGTTTAACCTTCATTGTCCACCTTCCATTTATATGTAAAGTTTTTCTAACTATATGGGAGAGTTTAGGTTTTCTTATTGATTGCATTTCTTGCCAACTGAGTAATCACTGTGGCTGTATTACAGGTGTTATTCAGTAAACCAAGCAGCAAAAAGCCCTTGAGGCACATTTATTTCTAATGTTATTCCACAGTTAAAGTTACATGAGGGATGACTCTGCCACATAAAGGAGTAAGCCTTGATTTGCTAATCATTTTTGTTATAGTAGTGCCTTGAGAACAACCAAGAATAGGGCAGGGGCCTCATTATGCAAACCACTGCACAAAGGATAGCAGATACCTCAAGAATTTAGTCTAAATAGAACAAACAGACACAGGGTGGTAGAAGGGGTAGAACACACAAGCAGAGTGAAAAATATGACAACAACCAAGGTCATATTAGTAACATGGGCTTTTTCTTCTTTAGGAGTGGGTTTAGTTAGGAGGGGAAAAGTTAAATGGGGAACAAAGATGGCTGAAGGTAGGGGACATGAGGCAGGTGTGGAGGGAATCTATGGTGAAGAGACTGAAGGCAGAAGAGGGTTTGAGCAAACAGCCAATCAGCAGCAGGCAGAGAAAATCCAGTCATAATTAAAGAATTCTCTCAGTGAGTATGTCTACACTGAGATAATATTGATTTACAGTCTGTTAGCCTGGTTTTTCCAAGTGCCTGTCTTCACTGTAAAGTCCATTAGCTCAATTTATGGAGCACTAAAATAGAGATAATATAGATATCATGATATCATAGTAACCTGATGGGTGTAGCGTTCAGTTCAAATTTAAAATAACGAATGAAGGGTAGTAAGGAAGTGCCATGTCTTTAAATTGAATTCCTTAGCCTCCAGATATGTCCTGTATGTGCTTCACAATGCCCCACAATTCTCTGCTCTGGCCTCTTCCATCTTCACTGCTCTCAGGTGTGAAGGAATTAGGCAACAGGAAGACAGTTTCAAATCGGCACCTGGAAGCCCGTGGCTGTAGGGTCATGAGAGGCTGAAAAATCTTCTTCCTTTTTGTTTGCCAGTAGCACAGCTGTGGGGGGCTGTGGTTCTGTTGTACCCCACTAGCTGCCTTTTTTTTTCAGTGCTCCCTGGTGCTGCTGCTGCCCCACATCATGTGGCAGCTAGACTGTGGGAGAGGGTAGTGCTTGTCTGATAGGATGAGAAACTTCTTTTCAGCTATTTACATGTTGGCCTGCCCCCCACATCCCTTACGTCCATTCTCTCCCTGAGAGGCACAATGCATTCTGGAACTTTCCCTCGTCCACATCACGTGGCAGCTAGTGTGTGTTTGGGGGGGTCGTACTTGGTCGAGAAACTTCTTTTCAGCTGTTTACATTTTGTCCTGACCCCCAGATCCCTTCTCTTCCCTTCCCTTCCTGAGAGGTGCCACACATTCTGGAACTTTCCCACGCTCAGCCACATCACGTGGCTTGACCCCAAACCAATAAAAGGACATGCTGTGCGAGGTGCCAGGCAGCTTGTGTGCAGTGAGGGTCCTGTGGCTGGCCAGGGAAATTCTCCCAGGTCAGTCACGGTTTTTTGGGCAACTGAAGAAAATACTTTGTCACTAGCATGGTTGTCCTCTGAGGGGACATTTTTGGGTGGGCTTTAGCCAAATGCCAAGGGGCTGGCTGTAGTCAGGGGTCTATTAGCCGCCCAGGGGATGTCTCCTCGGCAGTCATAATTTTTGGGTGCTGGCTGTAGTTGGGGGTCTTTTCGCCACCCAGGGGAAGTCTCCCTAGGCAGTCACAATTTTCAGGTGCTGGCTGTAGTGGAGAGTCTTTTAGCTGCCCAGGGGAAGTCTCCCTCAGCGGTCATGATTTTTGGGTGCTGGCTATAGCCGAGAGTTTTTAGCGGTCCTGAGCCATACCTGGTTCAATGAAGGCAATGAAGTACAATTACCACAGTTCTCGAAGTAAGGCTTTCAGTGAGGAATATTCTTGTTCTGAGGTTCTTTTTCGGCAGGTCCAAACCTGGCTGTCATCTGGGGTCCTTTAGCTGCCTGGGGGAAATCTCCCTTGGTGGTCACTAATTTCAGGCTGGCTGTATCTGGGGTTTTTTAGTACCCCGAGCTGTAATTCTTTTAGGGATTCATTGCAGTTTCAGTGTGGCACCCATGTCGACTTAAACATGTTCTTCTTTTAAGGGGCTTCTTTTCCAGGAGGTCTAAATCCAGATTCAGGTGAAAACCTAGATCCAAGCCTAGGCACACTGTTAATAAGGGCTGGTGGTGGGTTTTCCTGGTTGGTCATGAATTTCAGAGCTGGCTGTAGTCTGAGGTCTTTTAGCCTCCCCAAGCTGTAACTCTTTCAATGATTCACTGCAGTTCAGTATAGCATCCATGTCTATTTAAAAATATTCTTCTTCTGAGGGTCTTCTTTGCCAGGAGATCTAAATCCAGATCCAGGCCTGCAAAGATCCAGTGCTCTGGCATCCTGTTTCAAAAACCTGTTGCCTGGGACAGGTTTACTACCCCTCCCCTCCACTCAATTATTAAAAGCACATTTCTTGTAAAGGCAAGCGAGACCCCCATCTGGAAAAAGGGATGTTTGTTGAACACAGCAGTGGAAAGAGGGGAAAGAAATGTGGGCAGATGTCATCAGATACCCACATCTACTTGTGGGGCATTTTTTTCCCATGCTGCACCAGTGAAAATATAGGTTCCCACAATACACTGCTGCAGCACTTGATTTAAGCTACTTGTGTGTAGCAGCAATATATCAATTTTGTGGGGAGTATGCGGAAAGGTGAGGATGCTCAAAATCAAATGGGTAAAACCCAGCATTAATAAATTGATTTTAATAAATTCTATTTTAGCATGTAATGTAGATACAGCAAGTGACTAAAGGAATTAGCTGAACAGATTGTGGAGCCACTGGCAATAATATTTACAAACTAAGAGCCAACATAGTAGCCACCTTCATAAATGGGAGAAAATGAGGACCTGGGGAACTATAAACTAGTCAGCATGACTTTGATATTTAGGTTGTTGCTATAGAAATGTATAAAACATTCTTTGTGCACCTGTAGAATGGGATTCACTAGCAGCCAGTATGGGTTTACCAAGAATAAATCATCCTAAACCAACTTGATTTGTTTTCTACTATGACAGGCAACTTATTTAGGTGATGGGGGAATGCAGTGGACTTAATGTGTCTAGATATAAACTGGAGAAATGCTGCCCTACAAAACTAGCATGGAGTGAATATCTAAATGGTTAAACCACTGCAAACAGAGTAACCATTTGTGGAATAATATTTAAGTGGAGGGTGGTCTCAAGTAGAGTTCCACAGGGATCCTTTCTAGGTCCAGTGTTATTAAATATATTTATTAATGATCTTGATTCAAGTATGCAGAGCATAACGATTGCAGATGATGTAAAGCTGTGGGGGTAGGAGAGCAACCACATTAAGGACTAAAGCTAGAATTTAGAGGGATTTTGAATTGGAGACCTGGGCTGTAGATAATACAGTGAAATTCAACAAAGACAAATGGCAAGTGCAACACTTAGGGAAGAAAAAACAAATGCACCAATACTGAATGAGGAGAAACTGACTTGGCAGCAGCGCTTCAGAGAGAAACAGGGAAGTTGTGGTAGATCACAACTTCAACATGCATCAACAGTGCAATGCTGTTTCAAAAAAAAAAAAAGGGAAATTCAGTTTTAGGTTGCATTAACAGAGGCATAATATGCAGGTCACTGGAGGGGGTGGTAACACTTTACTTGGTTCTCATGAAGCCTCAACTGGAGTTGTGTCTCTAATTTTGGTCACTAAGGTATGGAAAGCATGTCAAGATAATGGAAAGGTTCCAGAGGTGAACACAAAAGCTGGGATGCAAACCATGTGATTAAAGTGTGAAGAAAGCAGGTATGTAGAGCTTTGGAAAAGAGAGATTAGAGAGCGGCATGAGAGAAGTCTTCAAATACTTGAAAGGTTGCCATAAAAAGATAGAGAAAATTTTCTCCTGCCACAGATGGTATGACAATGCACCACTCTGAAAAGGGCTGGTTGACTGAGGTGCTCAGTGACAGGAGAAGGAGAGCTGAGCTGCCAGCCCAGCTCCCAGGGCTCTATTGCAGGCTGTTGCATTAAACTGTAGACAGCCAGGCAGGTGAAAAGGGCTGACTGGAGGCACGCTTACATGATGGTGCAGGACTGTGCAAGTCTCGCCTCCCCCAAGGTGCTGTTGGCAGGGGGCAAACTTTTCTCCTCCCTCTCCAAGCTTCATACCAGAGTGCTTCTTTCTGTTGTTCCCCTTCCTATCCCTGTCTGACAGTAAGGGGAAAGTACAAAATTTGCTTCATTCCTCTCCTTGTGGCAGGGGAGGGCAGGAGCAGACAAGCTGTGCATTTTCTTTTTGCTTCCTGCCAGTGACAGAAGGGGGAAGAAAAAGCAGTGTCCTGGTCCTGATATGAATCTCAGTGACAGGGACTTCAATCACCTTTGCTCCATCCAATACACCCCAACACCTGAGCCCCTCCTCACAGTCCCTCCTGCTCTGAGCCCCTGTACACTCCAGCACTCCCTAACCGTCTGCCTTTAGCACCTCATCCTTCAGACCACACTCAAATTTGTTACAGGTACAGCTGTATCAGAACCTCTCCACTTTTCCTGTCCCTAGGGAATGGTGGGGTTACGATATGACAGAACCTGCAAGAAATTTGTTACTTTCACCTCTGAAAAATATCTAAGAAAAAGCTTCTTAACTTAGACCCAACAAATTGCTCAGAGCTCCAGTATATGAAGGACAAAATCCAGTTGAGCGTCTTTGGGTTAAGCTTAGAGGTGGAAGTAACAGAGGTGATGTTGCAGTTGGAGTCTGCTATAGACCTCCAGATCAGGGAGATGAGATGCATGAGGCTTTCTTCAGACAGCTAAGTGAAGCTTCCAAATCACAAGCCCTGGTTCTCATGGGAGACTTTAATCATCCAGACATTTGTTGGGAGACCAGTACAGCAGCACACAGACAGTCCAGGAAGTTTTTGGAGAATTTTGGGGATAACTTCTTGGTACAAGTGCTGAAGGAACCGACCAGGGTCTGTGTGCAACTTGTAGTGCTGCTCACAAACAAGAAAGAACTAGTAGGAGAAACAGAAATGGGTGGAAACCTGGGCTGCAGCAACCATGAGATCATAGATTTCAGGATCCGGACAAAAGGAAGAAGGGTGAGCAGTAACGTACAGTCCCTTGATTTCAAAAGACCAGACTTTGACTCCCTGAGAGAACTGGTGAGCAGGATCCCTTGGGAAATGAAGATGAAGGGGAAAAGTGTTCAAGAGAACTGGCAATACTGTAAATAGGTCTTTCTGAAGGCACTGTTTACTCATATCCAGCCTTTCATCCACCATAACCCCTATGTCCCTTTCCATCATACTGCAGCTGAGCTAGTTGGTCCCCTACCTATAACAATGCTTGGGATTCTTCCATCCCAGGTGCAGGACTCTACAGTTCTCCTTGTTGAACCGCATCAGATTTCTTTTGGCCCAGTCCTCCCATTTATCCAGGTCACTCTGGATTCTCTCTCTACCTTCCAACGTATCTACCTCTCCCCCTAGTTTTGTGTCATCTGCAAACTTGCTGAGGGTGCAATCCAGTCCCTCATCCAGGTCATTAATAAAGATGTTGAATAACACCAGCCCAAGAACCAAGGCTTGCGGCACTCCGCTTGAAACCGACCACCATCCAGATATTGAGCTATTAACCACTACCCGTTGGGCCCAACCATCAAGCCAGCTTTCTATACATCTTATAGTCCAAGGATCCAATCCGTATTCCTTAACTTATGGACACGAATGTTGTGGGAGACCGTATGAATTTTTCCTATACAGCCACATTGTATTTCATAAAAATGCCTTAGTGGTCCACAAGTGCTTGCATTTGAGTGCCACCACACACAAGGATAGGAAATAGTCGCCGAACTCAATCCTCCCAACACTTCATGTCTCTTGACCCCAGCCCCTTTCTTTTGTCCCTTTTCCCCTCACAGGGGGATACAGAAGGAGGTTTCCACCCACAAAGGATTGAAGAAAGAAGCCTGCATGGGTGTAGTTGTCCTCCCAGCTTTTCATAAGTCCTGAATGCTTGTGCTGCCTCAGCATGTAGATGTCTTAGCTTCTGTTGGATTGAGAGTACATTGCAGAGTGATTATTCTGTGGTGGGTGAGCAGCAGGAGCCAGAGTTCTTGCAGCCATTATGAACTGGTCAACTGGACAGGGGAGCCTGGAAAACACACCCTTCCCCACACCATGACTAGATATGCAGAGTTCCTGCCTCAGAGAAGGTGCAGCTAGCAGCAGCCATGAGAGAATTCATATGATGCAGTATTAGCTCACACATAGCTTAAATGTGAAACTTAACAACACCCCTCATTGGTCACAATTCTGGAGGGAAAACTACAACAGTCATACTTGGAGAAATCATTTTGTGACCCAAGACTACATGAATAACCTCTGCCTGAAATGCACTAGATTTGGAAGGAGCATACTGTTTCCCCAAACACACTTTCTGTTCACAAGTGGCTTCACAGATCCAGGAGAAGTGATTAGTGAGATTTTTCTTACTACTGCAAAAGAAAACAAGTGTGACGCTGACATACCTGTGAATTAACTGTTGAAATAATCTTTCCAATTTTTTATCAGTGTTTTGAGTTCTAAGTTGCTGTTTTGAATTCCTTGTGGATCAGGACATCTAGGCTGTGTGATACAATCTGCCAGTAGCGGCTAAAGGCTGGTAGCTAGGGTTAATCATTTTTGCATTTTTTCTTGCAGTAGAAATGCCTCCAATTATCCTAATAATAAACTCATGGAGATCTGGGGTGGGCTCTGTTTCCACTGGGTTCCCTGCCACCTTGGCAATGGGCTGTTCCTGGGGAGGAAATGGGGGAAATCAGCCCTTCCACATAGGGGCCCTGTTTATTGTTTATTGCTTGTTCTGATCCATGCCACAGTTTGCTCCAGGATGGGTTTCATTACAGGAGTCACTTTATGCTTTGTACTGCTTCTGGCTCACATTAGTTCCCATGGTGTATTCAGGGGCCTCTAGGGCACCAAGGCTGCTGGTTGGTTGTCATGGAACATGGTCGGCTCTGAGTTGAGCATAATGCCCAGAACCTGGTCAAAGTCCTCACAAAATGGACATTTCATTGGCAAATTGCTAGAGGTGCAGTTCTTGTCCCTGGTCTTCCAATACTCACTCTTCAGCCAAGTGCTTAATATGCTCCCTGGACTGATCATCTGTTCAGAAAATTTGCAGAATAGCCAGTTTTAAGCTATTTGCTGGTACATGTTGTTATTCCAGGTGCATTTGCTGAATTCCATAGTTCCAGCCTCATACCAAGACTCACAGAAAGATGCCTGTATTGCCATGACCATGGAGCAGCTCCCTTATCAAGAAAACTTGATTAGTTTGCTTTATGTAGCAAGTGCTTGATAGCATGCTTGCAGATTGTTGATCTGAAGAGAGTAGGCTGATGTTGCCCCAAGGAGCTGTCCTCCACCAAATGAGGCAGAGGGGTAGCCTCTAATTTCAATAGATTAAATTGCAGATTGTTGGAGTAGAGAGGACTAAGGAAGTTTCCCTATGGAGCTGTGGGGTACTTCTGGCTGACCCATGGGACCAGAGTCAAGCAGAGCTCATTTGTTTTGCAAAGCCTTCAGCCTGGCCCTGAGCCCCGGATTGCCTTGAGCTTGGACCACCTGCCCAGCAAGGTCCTGAGTCCCTGGGTCAGAGGCCCAGGATTAGTACATTTGCAACATAGACACAAAGGGTGTTAGGTTTGAGCCCAGATTCAAGCAAGGGCTTGTGTTGTCATGTAGATATACACTGTATCAGAGAGCTTCAAAGAGAAGTAGGAAAGATGGGAAAATGTGTGCCAGAAATAACAGTTGAATGTTTATATTGTACCCCTGTATGTCTGTTCCTCTTGTTTAAGACAGTGTTGTTCATCTGAAATGTGGTTTCCCATGGAAAGGGCAAATCTCTGAATTGTGCTAAGGGACTGTCTGCACTGAAATGGAAATAACAGTTTTAATTTATATGGTATGCAGGGGGACTGTCCCCTTTAAGAGTAGTGGGGTTTAGAGATTATCTAACCTTATTTCCATAGCAGGGAACTTTGAAGTTCTTGGAATGCTGCAGTGCACAAAGACCTGGCACCAAAGAAATCTGGGATTGGTAGGGATCTTAAGAATTAATGAAGTGCAGCCTCTGCACCGAGACAGGATCAATAAACCTGTATCATGCTTTTTTTAATCAGCTTTTCCTGAAATACTGCCTCTTAATACTCATTTTCAAACCCAGTGTATGAAAATCACTGTATTTTGTACTGAGGGTACTTAATGACACATTCTAGTCACTATTAGGTTTTTAACAATATATTGGATGACAAAGCTGAGGTTCCATTTAGATTTCCATCCCACTAAATCAAATACAGTATGCCCAAAGGCTATTGTATCAGACAGGCCACATCTACACTCCCCCTCCCTTTTGGAAGGGGCAGGTAAATACAGCAGATTGAAAATGCCAGTGAGGCACTGATATGACTATTCCACACCTCATTTGCATAACAGTGGCCATTCACAGCATCAAAAGTGCTGCTTTTGAAATGCTAAATAGCCATGTAGACAGGGTTCCTTTGAAAGGAAGCCCCACTTTCAAAAGCACCCTTCTTGAAAAAAATTACTGGCCTCATCCCTGATTTGCAAGGTAACATGAAAGGATAGCTCAATCTTCATGTAAATTGACTTATATTGCCAGGAAAAATACCAGTTTATGTCAATTATGGCAGTGACTTGCAGAATGAATTAATGGGTAGTAACACTCAGAACACCAAATCACATTGCACATACTCTGAGCCATTAGGGAACTATTAGATGGTGATTACTAGTTTCTTAAGCCTAGTAGTCCCTTAATAATTTTCACTTTGAAGAATAAGTAAGCAAGGAGGTGCTGGCAAGGCAGAATGTACAAATGGTTAGATTCAGAAGTTTTTAGAATTCCGTCACCTGAAATAAATAAACAAATAAATAAAATTCCTCCCAACAGCCAAACTGCATGCAAGCAAAGTGCGGCACTTTCGAAGTGCAGTGGCTGGCAGCATGCTAATGAGGCACTGAATATTCATTTCAGTGCCTCATTAGTATTCTCCGATTTGGTATTAGCATGACCATTTTGAAGTTTTCCCCTAGTGTAGACATGGCCCATGTGTCTTATAAGATGACCTTGAAAAATCTTGTTGCTATCCAAGTAGTAAAAGCATAAGTCAGTTTGCAGTATGTTAAATTTCATCATTAAATGTGGTTGGATGAGTCTCTAGCTCTTAATGAGATTGAGCATATGTTTCGGACAGATATTATGAGCTTCATGCAGAAATCATTTGGTGCTGTTCTTTGTCCCATGTGGTATGGGAAGTCAGACTGGAGGATTCTGGTGATCCCTATGGATTTTAAGGTCAAAAGGGTGAAATCTTGCTGTCTGTGACAGAATTCTTATTGATGATGGGCCAGAATTTCACCTTGTGAATACATTAATCAAACAAGAGTGATCCATCCCCATCTCCACAGTGTTTGTATTAAAACAATATCTAGAGACATCAGGGAAGATCAGGGCCTCATTCGGGGGTACGTGATTTATGAACAGTGACTATTTCAGCATTCTGATTGTCTGGCAAAAATATCAGGCATAGTTTTATACATTTCTGATAACAGTTATGAACAAACAAGTCAAGGCAGAAACAACTTTATCTTTATGCTGATCTTGAATGTCTGGCTAGACAGGTAGAGGTTTTTTTTTCAATGCTGTTTTTGCTTTTTCAGTTTCTATTTTAATCACCCACTGCTCTGGAAAAACACAGTACAATCCAAGGACCTTTGGAACATATATTTTCCCCCAAATCTAAGAAGGCAATAAAGAACCCCATCCACAGAATATATCTGATGTTTGAAACAAGTAATGTTTTCACTGTTATCCCCCCCGTGCAGCATTCTGAGTACTCTCTGCGTTGATTTTAAAAAAAGAAACAAGCTCATTTGGAGTTTGACCCTGTTTTACACATGCAGCCCAAGGTCTACTTTACTCCTTTTAAGAGGTCTTATTTTCATCTCAAATTCACAGGCAACTCCATTGCTCTTTATTTTCTACTTTGTATAAATAAATAAAAGAAAAAAAATCACTAGGGAACAGATTTTACTGCTAACTTGATGTGTTAAGAGGGAGCTTAACGTTATTTGCTGCCCTAGATGTCTACCAGTCTCTGTCATTAGTATCTGAGTCACTGCCAGTAATTACCTATTTTTTCATCATAGTTCTATTTTGTTTACGTCTGGATTTTTTAACCCCACTTTACTTTATGTATTTTTATCTGTTCCTTTTCTTTTATACTTACAATTGTTTCTACCTTTAATATCACCAAATCTTCTCATGAAAAAGTGTTTCATTTGTTGTGGTTTATTCAATTCTAGGAGCACCTTCGGAGAAGGGGCATGTTAATGAGACATTTTGGAAGATATGAGTCGAAAGATATGATTCGACGCGTGATTGAAAAGTGCCACTTTTGAAATGCCACCACCTGTGTAGATGGGGGCCTTTTGAAAGGCCTTTGAAAAGGATCCCCCTGACTAAAACCAAATAGGAAGAAGGGTCTTTTGAAGTCAGGGAGGTTCTTTTGAAAGGCCCCCATCTACATGGGCAGCGGCATTCCAAAAGTGGCCGTTTCATATTCATGTCAGTGCCTCATTAGCATCTTCCGAAGTGCCTCATTAACATACCCACAGCGAAAGGAGGGGGCATTTCAAAATAGTTATTTCAAAATAGCAGCTGCTATTTCAAAATAACTATGCAAGTGTCCACAGAGTGCAACTGCTATTTTACAATAATTTCTAAATGCCTTATTTTGAAATTGGTAAACCTCATTGTAAAAAGAACAACACCTATTTTGAAATAGGTATTTTGAAACAGTGGCTGTGTAGACAGGGAATAAATTCTATTTCAAAATAAGACATAGGCTACGTCTACACTTCCATTCCTCTTTCGAAAGAGGAATGCAAATGAGGGAAATAAAAATTCAAATGAGGCACTGATTTACATATCTCATGCTTTATTTGCATAATCTCTTTTCAGAAGACATTCTTTTCAAAAGAAAAAGATCAGTGTAGATGGGGCTCTTTCGAAAATACCCCCCATCTTCAAAAGAACCCTTCTTGTTTTGTTTCAGGAAGAAGGGCTCTTTCGAAGATGGGGTTTATGCATGGTTGTGCAGGTGGTGTTGGAGTGAGGGATTTGGATTTTGTTTCTTCAACCATGGGATGTTGTTTCAAGAGCAAGGATTGCTGGGAAGTGAAGAGATCAACCTAACAAAGTGAGGAAAGAGCAACTTTGTGGGCAGGCTTGCAAACCTACTGAGGAAGGCTTTAAACTATGTTTGATGGGGGATGGTGACACAAGTCCTGAGGTAAGTGGGGAAGGAAAAAGATATAACAAAACAGGACCACTCCTTCAAAAGGAGAAAGTAGTCTATTCAGCTTATTATCTAAGGTGTTTGTACACAAATGCAAGAAGCCTGGTAAACAAAGAGGGAGAATTAGAAGCCCTGGCACACTCAAAGAAGTATGAGGTGATTGAAATAATGGAGACTTGGTGGGATGATTTGCATAAGTAGAGCACTGTCATGGAAGGACTTAAGCCATTCAGGAAAGACAGACAGGAGAGAAAATGAGGAGGAGTTGCAATGTGTGTGAGAGGGCAATATGATTGCTCAGAGCTCCAGTATATGGAGGGAGAAAATCCAGGAGTGTCTTTGGGTGAAGCTTAGAAGTTGAAGCAACAGAGGTGATGTTGTGTTTGGAGTCTGGTATAGGCCACCACATCAGGAAGATGAGGTAGATGAGCATTGCTTCAGACAACTAAGGGAAGCTACCATATCGCAGGCCCTGGTTCTCATTGTAAACTTTAACCACCCAGATATTTCTTGGGAGACCAATACAACAGCACACAGACAATCCAGACAGTTTTTGGACACAGTTGGTGATAACTTCCTGGTACAAGTGCTGAAGGAGCTGATTAGCAGCCATGGCAGCTTGACCTGCTGCTCACAAAAGCTGTGTCTACACGTGCCCCAAACTTCGAAATGGCCATGCAAATGGCCATTTCGAAGTTTACTAATGAAGCGCTGAAATGCATATTCAGCGCTTCATTAGCATGCGGGCGGCAGCGGCGCTTCGAAATTGACGAGCCTTGCCGCCGCGCGGCACGTCCAGACGGGGCTCCTTTTCGAAAGCACGCCACCTACTTCGAAGTCCCCTTATTCCCATGAGCTCACGGGAATAAGGGGACTTCGAAGTAGGCGGCGTCCTTTCGAAAAGGAGCCCCGTCTGGACGCGCCGCGCGGCGGCAAGGCTCGTCAATTTCGAAGCGCCGCTGCTGCCCGCATGCTAATGAAGCGCTGAATATGCATTTCAGCGCTTCATTAGTAAACTTCGAAATGGCCATTTGCATGGCCATTTCGAAGTTTGGGGCACGTGTAGACGTAGCCAAACAGGGAAGAAACAGGAGAAATAGCAGTGGGTGGTAGCCTGGCCTGCAGTGATCATGAGATGGTAGATTTGAGGATTCTAACAAAAGGAAGAAAGGTGAGCAGTAAAATAGTGACCCTTGATTTCAGAAGAGCAGAGTTCGACTCCCTGAGAGAACTGATGAGAGAACTTCCTAGGATCCCCCAGGAAGCTATCATGAAGTAGAAAGCAGTTCAGGAGATGGATAGAAAGATGGCCTGATAGAGAGGCCCAACAAGTAGTGGTCAATGGCTCAATGTTTGTTTGGCAGTCAGGTTTAAGTTGAGTGCCCAAGGATCAGTTCTAGGGCCAGTACTGTTCAACATCTTTTTTAATGACTTGGATGAGGCAATGGATCGCACCCTTAGTAAATTTTCAGGTGAGACTAAGCTAGGAACTCAGGTAGATACATTAAAGGGTAGGGATAGTGTTTAATTTAGTGTAGTTTTTTTTTTAAATTAAAGTAAATTTTGAAACAAAACTAATAACATTTAAAACACTTTTATATTGTACATAACAAAAGAAAAGACTTGGACTTTTTAAAAAACAACAGAAGAGTTTGGCAAAAAATATACAAACTTACACATACTTTAGTGTTGCTCGATCTGCACTTTTATCTGGAAGAAAAAATTGCACAAAACTTTTGCCTAATTCTAGTTATAAAACATTGCAATCACTGCATAACATGGAAGATAGATATTTTAGCAAGTTGCTTGCATTTTGGTTGCTTATTACTTTCTTTTTCCCCAGTTTATTTTATAGGTTCAGATGACTACTGTAAAACTAACCATGCACAAGAGCAGCATGGACCCTTAATGATTACCAGTACAGAATCTTAGCAATGTGAAACCAACTATGCTGTTACTCTAGCCAATTGATTGCCAAGGACAGAAGTGGGGAATTCATTTTTTCCATAGTTAATATCCTAACCATTCCACTAGGTCTGCATATACATTTGACTTTTCAGGAAAAAGCAATATCCAATTTAAAACTGCTGTCCTCTCTGGCTACGCCTACACTAGAGAGTTGTGTTGACAAAACCCCAGTTCGCTTCTGGAACATTTTAACCCGATTTTAATTTACATACCTTCTCTGTTTATTGTCTTTTTTACTTAAAATTGCTTCTATCTTTATCATCACGAAATTTCCCCATGCAAGAGTATTTCATTCATTGTGGTTTAACTCTAAGAGCTCTTTTGGATAAATTCAGAATCACTAGGGGTATGTGTACAGAGAGGTTATTTAGAGATAGCAGCGGAGTGTCCACCCTAAAAATGGGTGAGTCGACAGACTTTGACACTTTTGTTGACAGCCTTTCTCCACTGTCGACAAAAAAACCATGTTGATGCTCCAGGGAGCCCTCTGTCAACAGAAAGGGCTTCCAGGTCACTGGGAAGCCCTGTGTGCTGTGCTTCCATTAGGCTGTTCTGTCCAGAGAGAAGCTAGGCTGCTTTTGTGCATGGCCGCAATCTGTCAACAGAAGTTTTGTCAGAAGATATATTCCGACAGTAACTTCTGTTGACAGATTGCTGTAATGTAGACATAGCCTTTCTATCTCAGCCTTTCAGTGCTATTACCTTGGTTCTAATTTGACTGTTTTGTGTTGCTTAAATAGACTGTTTTATATTTAGGTGCCAGCATGCTGGTATGAGGTTGGAGCTGTCCGTGCCTTTATTACATTCCTTCAGCAAAATGTTTTCCAGCTTCTGCCCTTTCTTTTATCACCAGTGTCACCTATGTGCTTTTGTATGCTGTTGTTCTAGCAATGTTGTTCATTCTACTCCACCTTCCTACAAACAGGGTTACAGTTCCTCCCTCGGAATTTCACCTGAGGGAAAAGCAAACATATTGCTAACATCCCTCACAAGTTTTAGAGGTCCATGCCCCTTGCAAGAAAGGATCTTATTTAGAGACAGATCATAGTCAGTCATTTTTATAACTTATAACCTGCTGAGGGAAAAGGATACAATTTTTAAATTATCATGAGAAACCTAAATATTGAACATGTCATTCCTGTCAGATCTCTGTGTGATATTTATTTTATCCTCATTCCAAATATGTTTAGCTGCCTACTTCAAGAATATTTGATACAAAGTCTATGCTGCAGACCTAATTCACATTTACATTAAGGGTTATTTACTCCACCCTCATTTTGGAAAAGGATTTTAAGGTGGATATCCATTGTTTCAACTGTACATTGCCAGAAGTACTTAAAGAAACCTTTCTGTAAATGAGAATCAGGTCCTAAAACTTGAAAATTACTCAAAGTTTTTTGATTAAGTCATATGTCCGTGGGAGAAAAAAAAAAGGAGAGGCATAAAGTAAGATTTCCTTCTTCCCCTAAGGAGAACTTAGTTTTTACACTTCAGGTTAGGCTGTATCTCTTCAAATTGCACTATGACATATTACATAAAATATGGCCAATTATGGTTTTATTAAAATAAAACAAACTAGAAGCTCATTACAGAGACATTTCAATTTAAATGAGAGGTAGGAAGACAACTCTTGAGATTGCTAGCCAAAGTTGGGATTATTTTTTTGAAGAATGTATTAAATAGGGTTCATCCTGTTTGCCCTATGCTGAGCCAGCATAGGATGTATCTACCTAAGATGTCTATCCACTGTGGAATTTTCTCTCTCCATGACATGCTGTCACATTCACAGTCAGTGGAGGCCTCTTAGATGAAGTTCCACTGTATGAAAAAGAGAAGGTATTGCACAGATTATTTACCAAATGTTTAGATTCCTAATGGAACTTCCCCTTAGATCTGGAGCAGCATAAGTTGAGGGCACACTACAAATCCAATCTTTTTTCCCTCGACTATTGGGTGTTAGGAGATAGGTGAAGTAGACAATTTTGTTGGTGGCGGTTTAGGTAGTACTACATCCATATTTCTATTAGGGTAGTGCTCTCAGTAGTCCCTTTGTTGAGATCTGTTATATATGAATTGTATTTCTGAGTTGTTTTCAGGGCCTTGGATGGATGCCCTGTTATGTAGTTAGTATAAATGTCAAACAAATTGTTTTTTGTTATAAAACTGAGCTTGTGAGGCTCTTCTAAAACTTGAATGACGTGGCTGGATATTTGGCTACTGTTCATAGTCTCTACGGGCACATGTTGAAAAGAAAACCAAAAAGCTTTCTCTTCCTCTCCTCTTCTTTCCTTGTCTTGGTTTTCTTCTGATCCTCTTTCTCTGTCCAGTGCTACTCTTTCCACCCACCCCATCCTATCATATCTGATGTTCTTTCCTTCCTTCCTTCTTCTGTCACATTGCTCTTGTTCTGTGACTGCACCAGAGGGGCACCCACCTACTTTCCTAGGCTTGATTTGGCTCTTTACAATACTTTATTTCTGAAAAGCATTTTCCAACAGGCCTCTTAAGACTGGAGGAGAAAGAGCATAGTTTGGTGCCAGCTCTGACAGATTTTTTTAAATTACTCATGCTGAATTAATGAAAGCTTTAGCAAAGCAGCAGACTGCATTTAAAATTTTACATTAAATTCATAGCGTTCTGCATAATGTGCAGAGCTGAACAGCTACAGTATGGTCTCATGGTTTATTCAGAAACCAATGAGAGTTTACTGTTCTGCCAAGTAATTGTCAGAAAGTTGGCATAAAATGTCTCTTATGATCTATTCTAGGATACCCAGAAGAATTAAATAGCAAGCGTGGGATATTTTGTCCCTGTGCAGCTTCCTTCAATTACTAGGGAACTCTGAAGAGGTAGAACTACACTAATTGCTGTTTTTATTCTCTTCAGAGTTCCATGCATTCAGTTCCGCATTACCGTGGTTTTATTGGATCCACCAGTGCTGACAGGGTAGGGTCGTGACTAATTCCAGTGTGCAATTGTGAGATAACGCCTTGCATTCGATCAAATGAAATTTATAACACAAGGTTTTCCACGTTGGAGTCAACTGACTAGGGAAATACCAGGAAGTTCTGTGCTCATCTGATCACTTCATCACTTTTTTCACCTTTCTGTTTCACTGGTACATCCTGCTCCCTTGAAACTCATCTGAAAAATCCTAAGTGTGCTTTGCTCCTCTTTGCAGATACAGGGAATATCAGAGCACTTCAGAGATGGTGGATTCATGGATATCAGAATTCTGTGCATTGAAGAGTGTTTGAGCCAAATTGTGGCGACACCGTGAGGAAAGGGGCTACAGAGTTCCTTGTCCTGTTGCATGAACCAATGCAGAATGCAGCTGTTATTTGGATACTGGCAGTGCAGCTGCAGCTGCCTAGTGCTTCTGGATGTACACACTGTCCCACCCAACCCAGAGAGAGGTCTAGCACATGTGGAACCACTCCTGAAAAGAGGGTTACTAGCCAGCATGCTCCTTCCAATATGTTAACTCTAGCTTCTATAGGTTAATGTTTCCTGGGGCCCTTGCTATATGTCCTTTTTACACCCTCCACTGAGGTTTTCTGTGGTGATTGAGGGACTCCATAAAATACCTCCTATCCCAAACTAGCAAGCTATTTCTGACTTTTGTATAGTAATGCTTTTAGAAGGAAATCATATTTAGAATTGCTTGATAAATAGTTTTGAGGGTAGCTGTATTAGCTGCTTTCCCATCTTGTGTGACACACAGGATGAGAAAAAATAACAACTGGCTGTGACAGCTTGTGCTATAAAACCTGTGGTAGTTGAGCCAAATAATATGTGCAGTCTTTTTCATGCAGTCAGAGAATTACTGTGTGACAATTAGCTTTAGCGTAAGAATGGGAGTTGGTTGAGTTAATTCTAAAATCTCAATGGTCTAAGATTCTTAACATGGTTAAAGTACTTGCCTGGAAGCTTGTGCTGTCACCCACCTGTAATTTGAAATGGCTGAGAGCTTAAATTTTGGGCAAGAGCAGACTGCAGTGATAATGGAACTTGGAGATATTCTAGACAAAAAGAGTTCTCAGCCATGTTTTCACTTGTAGCTGCTCGCATTGCTTCACAATGACTCAACAGGCTTTCTAGCTTTCAGAGTGACAAAATGCCAATCCACTTACTATATAGATGATCTTGAACTACTCACCTGCTGTGAGATGCTGGCCCAAAAAGATGCAAAGAATATGCCATGTGGATGCAGAGCTCTCTTCAGCAACTGCATCTGAGATTTTAGTCACCTGAAAATTGCCCTGTATCCCCTTACTTACCTCAACATTTTCTCAACTCCCCTTGGTGTTGCTCGCTGTATGTCACTATATATAAAATCTGTTGATTGTCCTCATTCTTGTATGCTAGAAAATTAAGCGGCATTGCCCATATAAATATGTTCTTTAGGGGTGGGATTCTATACACTTCTCTAGCCCATAAGTGCCACCACAGTATATAGAGGCCATGAGATCCTTGAGGGTGAATGCATCAATCAGAGAGTGAATGGTTTCAGATCATGCTAGTTGTCACAAACCATGGCATACAGGGAATGCTGAGGGTAGGGCCCAGGGTGGGCTTTGACTCAGCCTTTAGCCAGTAGCATTTGAAGTGCTCTTGGCAAAGTCACAGCCATGACAGAGGCAGGAATAAATATACAAACCACAATAACAAACACCATCTAATAGCATGTGCTAATTTTGCATATACATTATTTTACAATATGATCATTTTTTTTTATTTTGGATTCTGAAATTTCTGATTCTTGCGTTTCCTCACACACCATCTATTTCAGTGGCTCATTTAGTATATAATTGTTTGTTGCTTGTTATACAAATTGTGAAGGGTACAAAGAAGCTAAAAAAACTAAAAATTTTCAGTTTTATTTAATATTTGAGTTTCTCTAATTTTTGTAGAAGATGAATTTTCATGCAATACACTGGCTGCTAAAAGTTCACTTGGAGCTTTTAGTAATTAGTGTTTGAAATCTGGTGTGTGTTGTTTAGTTTCATAAATCACATAGTACAGAAAACCCTCAAAATGTGAGGTTTCAATATGTGCTTAACTTGCATTAACGTGAGTTAAGTGCAACTCAAAATTCTGCTCCACTGGCCATGGCTCAAACACCCCCAGCCCCACTCGGCCCCAGTTCAACCCCACTCATGACCCATGCATGGCTCCGGCTCTCCCCCCATCCTCACTCCTGGCTCTGGCTCTGGCTCACCACCCCTCACACGTGGCCATGACTCAACACCCCCACCAGCCCAGGCCCTGGTTCAACCCCCACGACCAGCTCACCACCTGAGCATGGCTCCAGCTCAAACACCCCCCTCTTCCCCACGCACAGCTCTGGCTCACCACCCCCATGCACGGCTCCAGCTCAAACCCTACTCTGAGCACAGCTCTGGCTCAAATGCCCCTCCCTCCCCCCCCGTTCAAACTTCCTATGTGCAGCCCCAGTTCAAACACCCCCTAGCCCCAGTTCAAACCCCTGCAGCCTCACTCACCACCCGTGCGTGTGGCTCTAGCTCAACCACCCCCCCTCCCTCGTTCAACCCCCCCCCGCTCGAGGCCCTGGCTCAACTCTACTACCTGTCCCCCTGCAGCCCTAACCCATCCCAGAGTTAACCCCTGTGTCCCCCTCCCACAGCCCCAACCCACCACCAGTCTTAACCCTCCCCAACTTCCCCCCCACAACCCCAGGACTTAACTTTCAAAAGGATCTCCAGGTACTCCTGCTGCTTCCCTGGCTGCAGAACATGTGTTCTGCTGGGGAAAATAGCTGTTCCCCAACGTATGCAAAATTGCACTTACGCAAGGGTTCATGGAAACGCAATCCTCGCATAAATCGAGGCACTACTGTCTACTTTATTTCCTAATTATAAATTTATTGAACTTTTATCACAAAAATATTATTAGAAAAGTAAAGAATATATATATATATAAAAGGAAATGGTGTGGAAGGAAGGAAGGAAGGAAACAAACTTTTTTAATTTTAATTATTTTATTGATTTTTTTATCCCCAACCTAAAAGTTGGTTTTTGTAGAATGTGGTCTATTGAGAATTCTAAACGTTAAATCTGTAAATAAGCACCCATTACCTCAATTGTTCTTCATTACTTATTTACACTGAACAAAATTAGTGAAAATTAGCTATAGATCTGCTTATTTTCAGATTTGAATGAAAAAATTATATCCCTGAAATAGTATTCAGAACTGGGCCTGTCTGTTTCAGTGTATATCTATCAGACTCAGTAAATGTTCCTTGCTTTTAGGAATTAAAGCATGGTATATCATTTGATGGGTGCATATTAAAACAGTGCGAAGTAAAACAGCCAAAGAATATACTGACTACAGCAGCATCATTTAGATGTATGGCCATTTAAAAAAAAATAAGTGCTTAACATTGGGTTCCTATGTTTTTTAAAGTTATTTAGGCATTTAAATATGCTGGTAGGCACCTCATGTGATTGTCAAAAGTAGTTGGAGGTCTAAATCTCATTGATTTTTAAATCAGTAAGTTTAAAGCCAGGCATGCTTATAAGTGCTTTCATGTACTGGGGCAATAAATTAGTGGTCGGATTTTCCAAATTGCAGAGTGCCCCTTAAGGTTGATTTGAGCCACTTTGTGATCATTTGTGATCATCCCACACAAAGATGGAATAAATGCTGTCCGGAACAGTATCCCTGATGATGCTACAGCACATCTGGCGGCTGAGCTCTGCAACTTTATACTCACACACAACTATTTCAGATTCAGTGACAATATATACCTTCAAATCAGCGGCACAGCTATGGGTACCCGCATGGCCCCTCAATATGCCAATATTTTCATGGCTGACCTAGAACAACGCTTCCTCAACTCTCGTCCACTAACACCCCGGCTCTATTTACGCTACATTGATGACATCTTCATCATCTGGACCCATGGGAAGGAGACTCTGGAGGAATTCCACCGGGACTTCAACAACTTCCACCCCAACATCAAGCTCAGCCTGGACCAATCTACACAGGAGATCCACTTCCTTGACACTACCGTGCTTATACACAATGGACACATCAGTACCACCCTGTACTGTAAACCCACTGACCGCTACTCCTACCTCCATGCCTCCAGCTTCCATCCCAGACACACCACACGATCCATCGTTTACAGCCAAGCACTTAGATATAACCGCATTTGTTCCAACCCCTCCGACAGAGACAAACACCTACAGGATCTGCACCAAGCATTCCTGAGACTGCAATACCCACCTGAGGAAGTGAGAAAACAAATCAACAGAGCCAGACGTGTGCCACGAAGCCTCCTACTACAGGACAAGCCCAAGAGGGAAACCAACAGAACACCACTAGCCATCACCTACAGTCCTCAGCTAAAACCTCTACAGCGCATCATCAGGGATCTACAACCCATCCTGGACAATGATCCCCCACTTTCACAGGCCTTGGGAGGCAGACCTATCATTGCTCACAGACAACCTGCCAACCTAAAACAAATCCTAACAAGCAACTATACACCGCACCACAGTCACTCTATCTCAGGGACCCATCCATGCAACAAACCTCGTTGCCAGCTCTGCCCACATATACACACCAGCAACATCATTACAGGACCTAACCGGATCAGCCACACCATTGTGGGCTCATTCAGCTGCACATCTACCAATGTAATTTATGCCATCATGTGCCAGCAATGCCCCTCTGCCATATATATCGGACAAACTGGACAGTCCCTACGTAAAAGAATAAATGCACACAAATCAGACATCAGAAATGGCAATATACAAAAACCCATAGGAGAGCACTTCAATCTCCCAGGACACACAGTAGCAGATTTAAAAGTAGCTATCCTGCAGCAAAGAAATTTCAAGAACAGACTCCAAAGAGAAATTGCTGAGCTACAATTCATCTGCAAATTCAATACCCTCAGCTCAGGATTAAACAAAGACTGTGAATGGCTGGCTAAATACAAAAGCAGCTTCCCCTCTCTTGGAGTTCACACCTCCAGATCTACTGATGACAATACAACTCAGCCTGCCTGACTGAGCTAACCTCGTTATCCCCAGCCTTACTCTGGCCTATTTATACCTGGCCTTGCAGATTTCCAGGACCAGCATCTGAAGAAGTGAGTTAACTCACGAAAGCTCATGCTCTAAACTTTTCTGTTAGTCTATAAGGTGCCACAGGACCCTTCGTTGCTCTACAGATCCAGACTAACACGCCTACCCCTCTGATATTTGTGATCATTGTGACAGACACATACAGAATGCTTTTGCAATATCCTTGAAGAAAATTTTTTGGATTGTTAACTGTGATTGTGTATGACCTCTCTACCATGAAGAGGTATATGTTACACTTATAACTATGTAGATCTCAGGATGTTAAAACACAAGGGCTACCTTGCCTTTCCCTTTCGAAAGGGGCATATAAATTCAGCTGTTCAAAAACACTAATGAGGCACAAATTTAGATATCTTGTACCTCATCAGCAAACTCTCATGGGATCTTGCTTTTGAAAGGGCCTGCTTGCAAAAGGCAGGCAGTCATGAAGCCATAGTTCCCTCAAAAGAAAACCCTAATTTTGAAATCACCCTTCTTCCCATATTTTTTAAGCGGTAAGTGGATTTCCTGAGGAACCAATAGAGAGGAAATGCAAATTCCCTCTCTGATTGTGCAGGCCTCCTGCCTTTTGATGCCTTGGTCTGAGGAGAGGGTCATTTATCTCAGCCTTTTGTAACAGGCAGTCAGAAGACAAAGTTTTAACCTATATGAAATAATAGCTGATCTGTCCAATATTTGTTCTGCTTTTGGATCTAAGATGGCTGAACTTGTAATTATGGAGAAACCAAATTGTGGGTTTTGTGGTACTAAAATCTACCAGAACCCTATGCTGGATTTCAGGGTGACCACTTGTAAACTTTTAAGCATGTGGATAAGTTTCTTTTTATTGCTTTTAACGTTTTCTCTCCCAGATTCCCTTCCTCACCCCCATGAGCTTCTTTACAGACTTCTGATTGGGTAAACTGTTTCTTTTCTTCTGCCTTTTGGTATTTTTCCATTGCTTTCAAACTTCCTTTCCCTTAGGTTATAACAGAGCCAGTATCCCAAGGTGTTTTACTTTGAATAGATCATAGAGTGTTGATCACTTCTCACTGTTTTTAACCTGGCTGAGGAACGGTGGACTCAGGGTGGATTCACTCTCATTCAGGTTTTCTATTACATGATTTCATGACACAATTTTGTAATTAACCACAATTCAGCAGTTGTACAGACCAAATCCCCATTTTCTTACAACCAGGACTTTGAAAATCAGTCACTTATACATGTGTCTAAATTGGGATTTCAAAGCTTAACCTTAGGGTCCTGGGGTTTTTGGTTGTCATTTGTTTTACTCTTTTTTTTGTTTGCTTGTTTTTTAAATTTGACTTAGACCCTACAATGCTTTATGTAGAGTAAAAAGTAATGGTTTTATCTAAAGTAAAAGCATGTGTCTGTAAGAAAGGGATAATTTGGCATCGTGAGGTGATTCTCTCCCACGTTCTTTCTTTAAACGCATCTGATACATCTGACAAAGTGGGTCTTTGCCTACGATAGCGCATGCTCCAATAAATCTGTTAGTTTATAAGGTGACACAGGACTTCCCATTGTTCTTGCGGGTGCAGACTAACACAATCTGATACTTTGATACTCTGATATTTCCACTTAATATAATACTGGTGCATCAATAAGTGGTTATTCTGTTGTGACTCCGATCACAAAAGATAGTAAGTACACAGTAGTACTTGAGTCTGCAACATAAACTTTGGTTGAATAAAATGTGCTTAAAAGAGAAAATGGGAGAGAATTATTAATTGCTTTTGAAAGTGGAGAATGTATATTTACAAGGTCAAAAGGTCCTGTAGTTTAGTAAGTTTAGAACGACCTGCTAGATTGTCTTCACAAGTGTTTTCTGAAACAAATCTTTTGTTGCTTCAAACTTTCCACAAACCTATATTTTGAAATGAACCATCAAGAGAGTGAAGTAAGTGGAGCTGTCAACGAATAAACTAGGATATAGGAAGTAGATTGTAGGCAAAAAGGGTTAGCATAGCTAATGAGGAAGTCTAGGGCAGTCTTGTATGTCAGTTTAAAAGAATATTGTTTTCAGACCAAAGAATACGAAGGAGTGTCTGCTTAGCAATAGGGGATGATATCAAAAAGGGGTGTATATATGTGTATATTCTTCAAGAGAAGAAGCTGAATACTGGGGCTCAATATGTGGATTAAATTTCAGTAAGAAAAAAGTATTCTGCCACAAGGCATATATTTCCAGGCAACCAGTATCTGGTTCTAAATTCTGGGTTGTAGCCCAGAGCTTCTGAAATCCTGGTAGATATTCCATGGGTAAAATAAGCTAAAAAATGAAGAGCAGTCTATTTTTTTTTATTTAAGACACAATTTGAGGCACTAACAGCTATGAGTCCACACTGAATCCTAATATCTTATGTACTACTAAATACTAGATTCTGTGGGGAGGCAGTCCTCAGTCATTAGGCTTTTCACCATCTGGAATATTTTCACTGACTGGGCCATGGCTTACTCTGTGAACAAAGAGAACACCATGGCGTCTAGCAAAAACACAGCATAAGAGTTCAGTGCATATTAAGTGAAATTCACCCAACATTAGGGGACAAGCACAAGGCCTAGGATTAACCTCTTAAATTCCACTCACAACTCAAAATAGAGCTGAAAAATGGGGCTTAAGTAATGTATAGAAATATGAGGACCCTCTGCACAAAGGTGGATTTCACCCATAGGCTGTTTCTATACATGCCACTTTCTCTGTAACTGGCATGCTAATAAATGGCCCAAAATATGCTAATGAGGTGCAGATGCAAATTCCCCATGCCTCATTAGCATAAAATCACATAATTTGGAGTCCGGGAGATGCTCTTCCACACTCCAAAACAATGTGTAGAAGTGTGGCCCCTGGAGGGGGTGTCTTCTGGAAGGAAGTTCTCCTTCTGGAGGCTACTTCTTCCCAAAAGTTTTTGGGAAAAGGGGCCTCTGGAAGGAGGACTTCCTTTCAGAAGACCCCCTGGGGGCTGCGCTTCTACATGTTGTTTTGGAGTCTGGAAAAGCATCTTCCTCACTCCAAATCATGTGACCTTATGCTAATAAGATGCAGAGAATTTGCATCCATGCCTCATTAGCATACTTCGGGCCATTTATTAGCATGCCACTTTTGGATAAAGTGACGTGTAGAAATGGCCATAGTGTCTACAGTTACCACATGATTTCGATTACTAACCATCATTTATCAAGAACCAAGCATATTTTGGCTGAGCTATCATTTCAAGAAAAATCCCCTCTAGAAGTTAAATTTTAAAGCAATCACATTCCCTAGATATCAGAAGACAAACCAGTGAATAATTGTGTATTCAAGGCTTACACAAAAATTAAAAGTTTCAACCATGTTCCATATACTGACATGTGACAAACATTAATTCCCCTCTGTTGAGAATGGATTCAAGATTGTTTTTATCATGAATGTTCTAAATATTGTATGTAGCCACCAAATGTTGTGCAAACATCAAGTTCTACTTAAGAAGATAAGAAAAATGTCCATTCCTGTTGGCAAAGTATGTTTTTTAAGCTCTTATTGGGAGCTATCACTTTATTGCTAATGGTGCAAGAAAGGAACTCTGAACAGTTGAGAAACAGAATCAAGTACCAATCTTACCACCTTTAGATATTTCTGCTGCAATTGCATTTTTGTTACATTTGTATTCTAATAAAGAGCATTGAGTCTTACTGTAGAAAAGTTTTTAATAAATCATAGTCATGAGCAACACAATAATAGCTATCTTAGACTCTGGGGAGTCTGAACACTTTAGACCTAATTTTGCACTATTGATGCCAGTGGGACTTTTGCCATTGACTTCAAGTGCAAGGTCATCAAGCATAGCTCTCTAAAAACATATGCACAACATGTAGCAGCAGTCAAAAAGTACATGTTCTGAACTAGTAGGAAAAGGGTACATAATAAAAAATACCATAACATCACTTAAGAAATCCATGCTACATGCAAATTTTGAATACTGCTTGCAGTATGTCACCTCTTTGCAAGAAAAAGTAACATTAGATTGGCAGTAGTATGGAGAAGGGCAACAATCGTGGTTTGGAGGTATGGAACAGCTTCCAAAGGAAGAGATGGAAAAGACCTGTCTTATTCATCTGAAAAGAAAGACAACTAAAGAGAAGGGGTGATAGCAGTCTATAAAGTCATAAATGGCATGAAGAAAGGCTATGGTTACACTAGCAAGTTTTGCCAGCAAAACAGGATTTGTCAACAGTATCTCAACAAAACACAGCACTTTTGCCAGCAGCATTCTGCCTCAAAACTTTGAGGCATAACACTACTGACGACAGATTCTGTCAACAAAAAAGTGGTGTGGATGCTCGGTTGGGGGGGCTACTTCTCTCAACAGACAGGGCATCCAGAACAATGGGCCACTGTGCCTGTTGTGTTTCCCTGTGCCTGTTTTCTTGAGAAAGCATCCAGGCAGTCTGGCTGCTCTGTCGACAGAGTGGAGCACTCTTTAGATTGGCTTTGTGTGTGGCTGCACTCTGTCACCAAAAGTTTTGTCAGGAAATTTCTTCCAACAGTGACTTCTGTTGACAGAGTATTGCAGTGTCACCGTAGCTACTGTGTATAGGGAAGTGTTATTTACCCCTTCATATAACATGAGAATCAATGGTCTCCCAATGTAGCCAGCAGATGTAAAACAAACATAAAGTACTTCAAACACAAAGTCAACTAGGGGAAATTTGTTGACATTGGATAGTATAAAGGCTGAAGATATAATTGGGCTTAAAAAAATAGGATAAATTCATGGAGAACAGGTCCATCAATGGCTGTTAACCAAGATGGCCATGGAGATAGCTTATGGTTTGGATATCCCTAATAGTCCGCATTCCAGAAGCTAGTACTGTATATCACTATCAAGTGACACCACTTGATAATTGCCCAGTTTTGTTCATTCCTGCAGAAGAAGCTGGCACCCACCATTGTTGAAAGATAGAATACTGGGCTAGATCTGATCTCGTATGGCCATTCTTATGTTCTTATCAAGCCCCTCATTCTAACCCTGCCCTTTCTAAAAGGACATAGGATTACTGAAACCCAACTTCACTTAAGGTCTGTCTACGCTACCAAGTCCTGTTGACAAAACTCCTATCAATACCCAAAAGTCAACAAAAACAAAAATTGCTAGAGGGTGTTCACACTTTTGCTCCCTCTGTTGACATTATGCCCACATTGGGGGCACCATCACTGACAGTATGAACAGTTCACTATAGGGAAACCCAACTTCACTTAAGGTCTGTCTACACTACCAAGTTCTGTTGACAAAACTCCTATCAATACCCAAAAGTCAACAAAAACAAAAATTGCTAGAGGGTTTTCACACTTTTGCTCCCTCTGTGGACAGTATGCCCACATTGGGGGCACCATCACTGACAGTATCCCATGGTGTAGTGTTGTGGAAAGGACTGACAGAGCTGATTCCCCCTGCATTTTGGGATTTCCTGAGTTCTCCCACAGCATCCTCTGTGACTGAGAAAAAAAAAGCATTGTGAACTTTGGGAGGAGGTAAAAAGGTGGGGTTATCAGGCCAGTGATAGATTTTGATAACATTTTAATTATGGGAAGAAAGTCCTCATCTGGTAGAACACTGATCTGATTTGGAACCAAGAAACATGGCCCAAAGAGGAAAAGCCAATTGTAATGGCAGAGCACATGTGATAATTGAGCAATCATTGCTCACTCTTTAACAGATCAATAAGTTACCTCCCTCAAAAATATGTCAGTGAGAAATGCATAAGGGTGATTAAACTGCACTTCAAATACTTAAGTGAAAAAAATCAATGTCCAGAATATAGAATGCTGAGCAGATAAATCAATACTTCATATCTCAACCATCCTAGTAATATCAAAACAGCAATAATAAAATTATATCTTGTTTTTATTTGTAGCTCTCTGTTCTCTTGCATTACAGTGGGCCATTCTTGTTTATCCCTCTGCTTTAACTGCAGAACATTAGCTATACTACACTGAATAAACAGGAATGAAGTAAATGAAGAAACAAAATGGTCTTTGAAATTTCTGATGTTCTTTTATGCTGTCAGCGTAGGGGCTGCTGAAAAGGCTAAGAAGGAAACTAGGTTGAGTATTCTGTTAAAAGGGAGACAGCTCCACTGCTGTGCTATTTAAATTCAAAGGATGTTGGTGAGCACTTAGTGAGAATTCAGTAAAGAAGGAGAGGGCTCCATAGCATCACCTGGCAATGCCACCTGTTAAAAATGTGCTCATAAAAAAAACGTGCAAAAGGTTTGATGTGACATTAGCTAGGTGTGTTCTTGTAAACATTAGGTGATGGAAGAGACAGGAGATTGTTCTTTCCTGCTTTTATTATCCACTCTTTCATACCTGTGAAGGCAAGTAAACTGCACAGGCTTTCATTGTTTATAGCACTCCTATTCACAGTGTGCTATGTATTTAGGGCACTTTTGTGTAGGTTTTTATATTGTGATAATAAGTTCTTTTTAGGGGATAGAGTGAGTTCATTTCTAATTGCACTTAAAGAAGTGTGTATTGTTTGTGTGAGCATGGAGTTCTTCTTAACTTTGGGGAAGTATTACAATTCCAAGCAAATGCAAAAGGATGATTAAAAATGTATATTCCACAAGTTTGCTTTCAAAATGAAAAGCAGTATCCAGTCAAATAAGATAGGCTTGCATTGTGCTATGCAACCACAAGGTAGAGAGCCCTCTGAAGGAGTCCATATATCCATTTAGATGAAACTTATTCCATTTGGTAAAAGTGGCATAAAAATGAGAAAATAGAATTCCAACCTGCAACATTTCTATCATGCGTTTACTTCAAAGAGAGGTATAACTGGCTTTTCCTCCTGTCATGCTGGGGAAAGCTCAAAAGCAATCAAACCAACCATCCTTTTGTAGGTTTCAACATAATTATGGAAGGAGCAGAACTGTGGTATGGTTAGTACTTAGTACACTTAGTACACTGCTTAGTACTGTCCTACTATAATGCACATTTGCCTGAATGCCTCCATTTGAGTCACGGGGGAAGGGCAGGATATCTAGTATGTGTGAGAGAGGGAGCAGTTAGGAATCATAATACTGAGATGGTCAGATCATTATCCTCTGCAAGGAATTTTTCCCCACCTATAGCAGAAGAAAGGCAGTGCTCCCCATGCTCCCATCGATCCTGTTGGAGCACGGCCACTCCAGTCATGCAGAGCCTGAACGTGGCTTCTCTATGAATAGCAGCAGACTACAACAGGCTGCAGAAAACTGAGCCTTCCCTTTCATTTCTTCCTCAAATCTGTTTCCACTAGATTTGGCTAGCATTAGCTTTGATGTTCCGCTTCTGAGCCAAAGGTTTGAAAGGTTAGAACCCTTTTGAATATAAATTGGACACAAATGTGCATTAATGATCACTTAACTTGTATGTCATTTGTAAACACAAGAGACTGTTGTCTCCATCTAAAGACCAAAATATACCAAAAATACAATTGGCTATAGATTTCTATGGGTATTTTTCAGGAAGCAAATGATTTTTACCAAAGCACATTGGAGAGTATGTGTAACAGACAGTGAATAAGTGAACATTGTTTTTAGCTCATCATAGCTACGTCTACGCGTGAACGCTACATCGAAGTAGCTTATTTCGATGTAGCGACATCGAAATAGGCTGTTTCGATGAATAATGTCTACACGTCCTCCAGGGCCGGCAACGTCGATGTTCAACATCGACGTTGGGCAGCACCACATCGAAATAGGCTCTACAAGGGAACGTGTACACGTCAAAGTAGCACACATCGAAATAAGGGTGCCAGGAACAGCTGCAGACAGGGTCACAGGGCGGACTAGCGCTTCCGGGGCAACAGCTAGCCGCTCACTTAAAGGGCCCCTCCCAGACACACTCAGCCTGCACAGCACATGGTCTGCAGAGCCATAGGCATGCACACCTCGAGTGACGCAGTCATGGACCCCCAGCAGCAGAAGCAGCAGCAGCAGCAGCAGCAGCACCAGCAGCAGCAGCAGCAGCCAGAGGTCTACCCAGCCGCCCCTGCAGGAGCAGTGCTCGCCCTGATCGATGCCATGCAGGAGGCAGCTGAGCACATCCTTGCCACAGAGGAGGAGCTGCCTGCAGGGGAGGAGGACGTAACCCCCAACCCTGCAGCACCCCGACCCCCCCGCCGCCTCATACGCCACTGGCTGTGGAGCTACCCCACCAGCACTGACTGGTGGGAGCGGCTGGTGCTCGGAGAGTGGGGAGACGACCGCTGGCTCCAGAACTTTCGCATGAGCCGGAAGACATTTCTGGAGCTATGCCAGTGGCTCACCCCCGCACTCAGGCACCAGGACACCGCCATGCGGCGTGCCCTCAGCGTCGAGAAACGGGTCGGCATCGCTGTCTGGAAGTTGGCCACTCCAGACAGCTGCCGATCCGTGGGCCAGCAGTTTGGCGTCGGCAAGGCCACCGTCGGGGCTGTCCTCATGGAGGTAAGAGGACCCACGGGGGGAGGGGGAGAGGCAGCCCTGGCAGGGGAGGGGAGGGGAGGGGGGCCCTGGCAGGGGAGGGCCACACACACCCTGCACACCCCTCATTGGTGCTCTCCCATGTGCTTCCCCTGCAGGTCGTCTGCGCCATCAATGCCCTGCTCCTCCACAGGCTTGTGAGGCTTGGGGACCCGGATGCCGCCATCGCGGGCTTTGCCACCCTGGGCTTCCCCAATTGCTTCGGGGCTCTGGATGGGACTCACATCCCCATCCGCACCCCAGAACACAGTGGAGGACGCTACATAAACCGGAAGGGCTACCACTCAGTGGTCCTCCAGGCCTTGGTGGACAGCCGGGGCCGTTTCCTGGACATTTATGTGGGCTGGCCTGGCAGCACCCATGACGCCCGGGTATTCCGGAACTCGGGCCTGTGCCGCCAGCTGGAGGTGGGGACCTACATCCCCTAGTGGGAGATCCCTGTGGGGGACACCACCATGCCCCTCTGCGTCATCGCAGATGCGGCATACCCCCTCCGGCCCTGGCTCATGCACCCGTACACGAGCCATCTGTCTGCCAGCCAGGAGCACTTCAACCAGCGCCTGAACCACGCGCGCCAGGTGGTGGAGAGCACATTTGGCCGCTTCAAAGGGCGCTGGAGGTGTCTCCTCACCCGCTTGGATGTGGGCCCCACCAACATCCCCCAGATTGTGGGTGCGTGCAGCGCCCTACACAACCTCATGGAGAGCAAGGGGGAGGCCTTCTTTCAGGGCTGGGCTGTGGAGGCTGGCAGGGCCGATGTGCAGCCACCCGCTGCCCCCAGTCGCCAGGTGGACCCCGAAGGGACCCGGGTCCGGGAGGCCCTGTGGGCCCAGTTCGATGAGGCCGTGGGGCGAACGCTGGCACGCCCCCCCACTGCACCCCCCCATCCTCCACAACACTCCCTGCCCCTACGCCCACACCACAGAGCACTCCAGAGCACACACCCCCACTTTTCTTGTAAAAATAAAAGCAGACAGTTGTTTATCAGCTCAAACATTTTCTTTACTACAACTCATTATTATTATTATTATTATTATTATTATTATTATTATTATTATTATAAATATTCTGAACAAGACAAACTATGTACAGGGGAAATCAAACTGATAAATATCTATACATTATAAAAATTGGGATAACATGAAAGGGGAAGACAAGGAAGGGGAGAACTACTTACATGGTGGGGTAAGGATCAGCATAGTAATGGGTCACAAATACAAACTATTTACAAGAAAAGAACAATAAACTGGGGGAAATATATACAAAGGGGGGGCATGTCCTGGGCCCCACGCCCCTACAGTCCAGCGCTGGGGGTGGGTGGCCGGGATCCCCGCCTTGGCCGCAGCCCTGGCCGGGGCTGGCTGGGGGCCGGGCGGACCGGGAGATACGGTCAGCGAGTGTCAGCTGGCCCCAGGTCCCCCTTGGCGGAATGGCCCTCGGTGGCGGGTGACGGTGCGACGGTGGACGGCGCAGAGGCTGGAGCAGCGGGTGGAGCAGCGGGTGGAGCAGGCAGTGCGGGCGCTGCGGCAGCCGGCGTGGCCTGGGGGGCCAGGGAGTCCGTGATGCGGTTGAGGGTCCGCATGTAGGCCCCCCATGCCTCCTGGTGCCAGGCCAGTGCCCGCTCCTGCAGGTGGAGGCGGCGACCTCCAGCTGCCGACGGTGCAGGGCCAGCAGCTGGGGGGCCATCGCCGGTGGCTGGTGGTGCTGCGTCCGCCGTCTTCCCTGCCATGGGGCCAGTCGGTGCTGTGCCAAGGGGCTGGCCTTGAGTGATGGCCCCGGAGGGCTTTCCGGGACCACTGACGCCTCGCTGGCACTCTCTGGTCCTTCCGATGGTGCAGCTGCGGAACACAGGAGTGGGGGAAGAAGAGTGGAGACAGCCGTTAGTGTGGGCCCCGAGCCGTGGCCCTTGTCCCCCCACCACTCTGCTGCAGGTTCCCCATCCCCGTCCCCGGGAGATGCTGCTGTGATGGGGTTCAGGGGTCTCCCTGCACTGCACCCCGTCCGCTGGCAGGAGTGACTCTCACTCACTCAGCAGGTACGACAGGAGGTTTATTAGGCAACAGATGCCCAGTTTCTCACAGAAGCGACAGTACAGCAGTCAGAGACATTCCTTCCAACCCGTCCTGGGGAGAAGACCCCGAGGGGTGCCCCTCTGGGGTGTAGCTTTCCCCCTCCTCAGGCAGGCAGCCTTCTAGCTCTCCCTTCCCCTAGCCTCTAACTGCCACCCCCAATTCAAACCCAGCTCGGCTCCTCCCTCCTCTTTGTTCAGGGCAGTGGTGTAACCTGCCAGTTGTAGCCCCAGGATCATCCTTAGCCACTGGGAGCTATTCAGCTTGTTTCTCATATGTAGCCTGAGTCTCGCATTTGCACTCCCCCCACTCCATCACATGCTGCTGCTGCTGCTGCTGCTGGGTGTCCCACCCCCTCCCCCTGGGGGACCCTAGAGGTTCCGCTCCCCCCAGCCCCGGGGATGGGGCATGGCACTGTCGTGCTTGGGGGGGCGGGGCAGGGCAGGGGCTGATGCACTCTTCTGAGGGACATGCCACTGCTGTCCTTGGGGCCATGGCCATCTGGGCATGTGGAGGGCCCTGGCCATATCCATTACCCCTGCCCCTTAACCCCGGGAGTGTGCACCGGGGGGGTACATACCTGACGGTCCACTCCCACGGTCGGGGGACACCCGGGGGGGCGGACACCCAGCTGGAGCTCCAGGATGGCAGCATTATCTGGAGGACGGTGTCGCTGGAGGAGGAGTCCGTCTCCTCCTCCTCTGGTGCCCCGGGGGCTGGGCTCCTGGGGGGGGCCCCGGGGTGCGGGGCTTGCCTCTGGGGCGGACTCCGCCTCCAGGGCCTGCTGGGGCTCCTCGGCTGAGGTATCAAGAGTGGCCGGAGGGGAGAAGGTGTGCCGGGGGCCCAGGATGGCCCTGAGCTCCCAGTAAAAGGGGCAAGTGACGGGGGCGGCCCCAGATCGGCCAGCCGCATCCCGTGCCCGGGCGTAACCCTGCCGCAGCTCCTTCACTTTACTGCGTACGTGATCCAGAGTGCAGGCAGGGTGACCCCGGGCAGCCAGGCCCTTGGCCAGCTGAGCGAACGCATCCATGTTCCGCCTCTTGCTCCCCATTACCTGGAGCACCTCCTCCTCACCCCAGAGCCCCAGCAGGTCCCGAAGCTTGGCCTCCATCCAGGAGGGTCCCCGCTACTGCTTCCCCACCTGGCTGCTGGGCTGTGAGCCTTGGCTCCCCTTGGGGGGGTCCCCTGGGGGCGCTGGTGGGGCTGCGGGGCAGCCATCGCAGCACTGGGGTTTTTTACTGGCTGCAGAAGAGCGTGCAGGCTAGCTGCGTGTTACTGCTTCTGCCTGCACGCTCTCTCAGCTTCCTGCACAGGAAGGCAGGGGGCAGGGAGCTTTAAGGGGCTGCTCCACAAGGCCACCATTGAGCTCAGGGGCTGGAGAGAGCGTCTCTCAACCTCTCAGCTGATGGCTGCCATGGAGGACCCCACAATTTCGATGTTGCGGGATGCGCAATGACTACACGTTCCCTACTTCGATGTTGAACATCGAAGTAGGGCGCTATTCCTATCCCCTCATGGGGTTAGTGACTTCGACATCTCGCTGCCTAACGTCGATGTTAACTTCAAAATTGCGCCCAACACGTGTAGCCGTGATGGGCACTATTTCGAAGTTGGCGCCGCTACTTCGAAGTAGCGTGCACATGTAGACGCGGCTCATCAATGCCGTCCAACATAAAGGGAAGAATATATAATTGATGTCTGTTGCTCACAAAGTCAAAAATCTGAATAAAATCCTTCTTCAGTTAATTCTGTTTTCTCTTTGCCCATGACCCTTCTCTCACACAGAACACCTATTGGAGAAGGACGTAAAATACAAGTGCCTAAAGAGACAAGCTCGGTGATGCAATAGCTTTTATTGAACTTCTAGTGCAGTAAACAATATTACCTCAGCCACCATGTCCCTATAATACCCTGCCCACACAGATACAACAACACTTCAACAAGTATGAAGTGTTAACTCTAAAGAGCCATGTCTACACGTGCACGCTACTTCGAAGTAGCGGCACTAACTTCGAAATAGCGCCCATCACGGCTACACGTGTTGGGCACTATTTCGATGTTAACATCGACGTTAGGCGGCGAGACGTCGAAGCCACTAACCACATGAGGGGATGGGAATAGCGCCCTACTTCGAAGTTGAACGTCGAAGTAGGGCACGTGTAGCCGATCCGCGTCCCGCAACATCGAAATAGCGGGGTCTGCCATGGCGGCCATCAGCTGAGGGGTTGAGAGACGCTCTCTCTCCAGCCCCTGAGGGGCTCTATGGTCATCGTGTGCAGCAGCCCTTAGCCCAGGGCTTCTGGCTGCTGCTGCTGCAGCTGGGGATCCATGCTGCATGCACAGGGTCTGCAACCAGTTGTCGGCTCTGTGGACCTTGTGTTGTTTAGTGCAACTGTGTCTGGGAGGGGCCCTTTAAGGGAGCGGCTTGCTGTTGAGTCCACCCTGTGACCCTGTCTGCAGCTGTTCCTGGCACCCTTATTTCAATGTGTGCTACTTTGGCGTGTAGACGTTCCCTCGCAGCGCCTATTTCGACGTGGTGCTGCGCAACGTCGATGTTGAACGTCGACGTTGCCAGCCCTGGAGGACATGTAAATGTTATTCATCGAAATAGCCTATTTCGATGTCGCTACATCGAAATAAGCTACTTCGATGTAGGCTTCAAGTGTAGACGTAGCCAAGGTCTGGCATTTCCCTTCTAGTAAAAAGAGCAGAGGAAAAATTCCTTGCTTATGACCTTCCACAGAGGTGTAGCACTGTTCCCTGCTGCTATGAGGCTGGCTGTGATCAAGAAGAGGGGAAGACACAGATAGCAAAATGCATAAAATTTGAGGGATTTATGGGTTTAGATCATCAACATAATAGATTGGTAATATGAAGTGAGATCCTGGCTGTGTTGAAATCAATGGGAAAACTCTCATTAATTTCAATGGGGTTAGGTTTTCAGGCATGCCTTCTCAAAGCTCTCTCCTCTTCTTCCCAGTACTGTGAGCCTGACTGCTTCCAGAGGTGTGCTATTACTGCTGGCTCTCCTTGGCTCACACAGTCCCAGCTACCCAATTTATGTAATTCACCCAGTAGGCGTCACTGCACAGAGTTACATTATCCCTTCTGCTTGTTGTTATAAGTGTGTCATTAAAGTTTACACATTAACTTTTAAATTAATCGGGGGGTCATTGTTAGCATGCAAGAATTAGATTTAATAAAGCTGAAAAACCCTATTTTCCCATCTCTGGTGCTTTGGTTACTGTAGTAAAAGGAGGAAATGGAGAGGACTGTTATAATAAAAATGTAGCAATTATTATTTTTGTTTTAAAATGCATAAACTACATTTTCATCAGCATCTGTCATTTGCTTTTCACTCGATAGGATTTGAGTCTGAGATCAGTTCAGTGTCACTGACAAAATTTTAAAGAGGAAGGAACAATCCTGTATTGAAACACAGCAAAAGATCCTGTAAAAAAATAGCTGACCCATTTTCACCTGACTATTTTTCTTTCTACCCTCATGTGCTTTTTCCAAAATTCAAATGAAATTGCATGACAAAGTAATTAGTAGGAAGACTAATCAAAAGACAAATATAGAAATTCTAAAAGTTTGTGTTACTAGATACTGTTTCAGGACCGCAGCCTTGTCCAGGAAGAACATTTGAGTATATGTGTCATTTGAAGTATATTCAGAATTCTTTTTGATAGGGTGACTTCAGTTGGGGCTTGATCATGTGCTTAGGTGCATTCTTGAATTGGGAGTGTATACATTATCTTTTGGATGTTCTATTTACTGTCGAGGGTGAAGGTATAGTCAAACCAGACTGAGCCTGCTCTGAAAGCCTAACATCTTAGCACAGGTAAAATTGCACATGTGCAATTTTAAAGATACAGCGTAATCATGTGTGAGGAAAACAGAAGATAAAATAACTATAAAACCAGAAAAGGACAGCTTGAGCTAACACAAAACTTGTACTAACAGGGCAGGAGACCTAATAAAGAACTAACAAGGAACTGAGGGATATAAGACAAGGTAATAAGTTAAATTTCTTCAGCTTAATAAATGATCAAGGATGCTGTGAACTGACTTGTGACTAACTAATAAGAACTAAAGGAACAAGGAATCATGGTGATTTTAAGACTAAGTCAAAACAGCTGTTATTTCAAAATAACTAATCTAGTGTCTACACGACACAATGGCTGTTTTGCAATACATTTGAAATAGTGTGTGTCTTATTTAAAAATTGGTAATCCTCATTTCACAAGGAATAGTGCCTATTTCGAAATAGCTGTTTCAAAGTAGGTGCTGTTAAGACGAGCTGTGTCTACAGGCACCCCCTTCTTTTGGAGGGGGCATGTTAATGAGGCTCTTTGGAAGATGCTAATGAGGTGTGGACATGAATATGCAGTACCTAATTAACATAATGGCAGCCATGCATGAATCAAAAGTGTCACTTTCGGAATGTTGCCACCCATGTAAATGGGGGCCTTTCAAAAGGACACCCCTAACTTTGAAAACCTCTTCTTCCTATTTGGTTTTAGGAAGAAGGAGCTTTCAAAATCAGGGGGTCCTTTAGAAAGGTCCCAATCTACCCGGATGACAGTGTTCCGAAAGTAGCTCTTTCAAATCATTCATGGCCACTATTATACTAATGAGATGCTGCATATTCATATCAGTGCCTCATTAACATCTTCCAAAAAGCCTCATTAACATGCCCCCTACAAATGAAGGGGGCACATGTGGACACAACTAAGGGAATAGCACTTTAAATTAAACCATAGTGCATCCTATGGCTCTATTTTGAAATAGGTTCTGTGTATTTTAAGTCCTGTGGCTCCTTATAGACCAACAGATTTTTTGAAGCATAAGCTTTTGATGTCACATGCATCTGACAAAGTGGGTATTTGCCCACAAAAGATTATGCTGTCAGAATTTGCTAGTCTATAAGGCACCACAGGACTTCTCGTTGTTTTTGCAGATACAGATTAACCCAGCTACCCCTCTAGTGCTTGTTAAAACAGCTAAGTGCTATTTCAAATTACATTTTTGTGTGTAGCAGCATTATTTCAAATTAAGGTATTTCAGAATAAGGTTGCTGTGTGGGCGTACCAGAACAGATTTATTTGAGCATAAATTTTCATGGGTAAAAAACACTTCACCAGATCCAAGTGGTTTTTAACCCATAAAAGCTTATACCCAAATACATCTGTTAGTCTATCAGGCACCACAGAATACTTTGTGTTTTTGAAGATACAGACTAATGCAGCTACCCCTCTGAAACTAAAACTAATTTGTTAATCCAGTCGGCTGAGTGGTGAATTTCAATCCAACATCCACTACCATTCTTCTCTCCTACCAGGCCAAAAACAAACAAACAGAACCTCTCTCTTCTAGTCCATGTCAATCACTCCTAACCAGCCCCAAGCAACTCCCCTAGTGGCCATTTCTGTCATCTAGATGAGCACAAATGGATGACTCCAATCATACCATACATGGGCCAAATAACATATTTGCCATTCTGGCTGTTTTAAGGAACAGAGCTGTTGCTGCCTGAGGGGAGAAGCAGGAGATGGTTCTCATTAGTGATCTGATGCATTTTCAGCTGTGAAGTTATTTTGTTGAGCAAATGATTGGTATTAGAAATATGGCAGTAGTTTAACTGTTCATTTTTCTTTAAAAATGAGACTTGTGATCCTGCAGGGGAAAGTGTCCCCGCTCTGCCAAGCAGTATTAGATTTCTGGGGCCATGGAGGTCAGTTGCCTTGAAGGCAATGCAGCCAAGCAGGTATTTCACTGGTCAGAACTCAGAAGAGCTGGTTCTATTCCTGCCTTTGCTACTGGTCTGCTGAGTGGCCTCAGGTAAGTCATTTCTAACCCTGTGTCTGTTTCTCCATCTTTAAAATGGAGGAGATGATACTTACCTCCTTTATAAGTGTTCTAAAAAGGAAAACTGCTGTGTAAGAGCTAGATATTTTTGTTTGGAGAAGTTTGTAAGGCCAAGTATTTTTCCTGGTGTAACTTTAAAATATGCACACAATTCTGTATTCTGAAGCAGTTAGTAAAGAACATCACACAGGAAATTCTCTTTGGCAGAAAACTTGATGAAAGCAGCTATTCCCCATTTCAAAACCATATTTCCCTTGCCTCTGCCTTCCTCTGGAGACTTGCACATGACGGGCAGCCAAAGCTGATACCAGAACAAAACAGTTTCTCTTTTCATTCCCCAGTCTTTGAGTTTCACAACTGAGAGTAACCTGTTTAGACCCAAGCTCCATTCAGAGCGCACAGATTGGAACAATGTCCCTGAAAGTCAGACTTCCTTCCATGCGTGTTTTTTCTCCATGCAAAGGAATCTTAAATCTTGAAGTGCTTGGCCCAGTTAGAATGAGTTAACTCACTCAACCTCCTAACAACTCTCTGAGGTTACTGTAAGGAAACAGTGCCCACTCTTCAGTGGCTCAGGAGCTAAATTAGCAATCAATATTACCCAAATCAGCGACATTAGAGTGAATTCAGTGTTTCATTTACACACACACTCTTATGCTCACAACAAAATGACCAGTCAAGTATTATTTTATCAACTATAATTGGCTACAAGCATATCAAAATCATCCTGATGGGTTAATAATGAAATGACAAAGAATTTTGATATCAAGTACAGCAAAGAGCTGCAGGAATCACATTAAAGAGACACTTGCAGATAGGAATAAGGGGATTTGGAAGTCTGTGGGGTCCTTTCAAAAAGGACCCCCATGTAGCTGAGCCACGCATGATCAAAACACATCATTTTCGAAGTTCCGCAGCCAGCAGCATGCTAATGAGGCACTGAAAATTCATTTCAGCACATCATTAGTATCCTGATTTGGCCGTTGGCATGGGCCTTTCAAAATTTTGGCCAAGTGTGGCCACAGCCATTGCGCAGCTAATTTTTAATCACAACGCCACAGTGAAATCAACATACTCATCATGTTTCATGCTCTTTTCTCTCATAAATGTTGGGAAAGTATTTTTTTGTATAAGTCTTCATTTAAAATGCACCATGAGAGGTGTTATAATTTAAAATATCACTGTAGCTCTGGCTTTAAAGAATTAATGTTTCCTACACAATTGTTCAATGACATCTTTATATGACAAATGCATATGTTATATACAACTACACTTTTCTACAGCAGTAGAAGTGCAATTGTTTCAGAACATTTGTCTTAGGGCTGTTACTGTATCATCTTGGGATATGAGTTGATCATACGGTTATCAGTTAAGCAGAACTTAGCTTTGTACATGGATGGTAAATCCCCAAGGAACTATAAAAATAAAATGATATTAGTGATTTGCTCATGTACTTTACTGAATTCATTTCAAATCAATACTCTATCTAACATGAAAACAGTCTGCTGCCACAGTAAGTACAACAGGAAAGGGCAACCTAGATAAGTGAGTGAGCCATATGAGGGGCCCTCCTTCATCTCAGTGGCCTGCAAGATTGTTGTAGCCAAGATGGTCTCCCAAGATAGGGAACAACAAGAAGCATAAGCAACAAGTGGGTCTTTGCCCATGAAAGCTTATGCTCCAAAATATCTGTTAGTCTATAAGGTGCCACAAGACTTCTTGAAGCTACAGACTGACATGGCTGCCTCTCTGATACATGTCCCAAGATAGGGTACTTTTATCACAGGCTAATAGAATCATAGAATTCTCGGGCTGGAAGGGACCTCAGGAGGTTATCTAGTCCAACTCCCTGCCTAAAGCAGGATCAGCCCCAACTAAATCATCCCAGCCATGACTATGTCGATCTGGGACTTTACTAACTGTGCTTGCATACCTAGAATTTGCAAGGTGTGTCGACTGAACCATAGCAATGCTTTGGATGCAAAGGGGGTGCAGCCAATGATATATGCAATTAGCATGCACCTCACTTCATGTGCCCTTGCTTTACATACCTGTCACTTGAGTAATACCAGTACGAAAAAATACTATCTAGACTGAAACCAGTGGAATCTGTCAATCCTGCAGGCAATGGCAAAAAAAATATCTTGTGGGCAACACATCAAACCATGATGGGCCACAGGCTGACCACCACTGAGGTAAAGGCCCTCATAACGGGAACATTTAGCTGTTGTAGATTCTGTTCTTTTCAGATAATATGTAACATTTCTGCATGCTTTTCATGGGAGTTATAGGTATTTACTCCATTGTCCTAGACAAATTCCTATTTGAATAGTTAGATTCTACCTACCTAAAGTGAACGTCATATAAGCAGCTCCTTATGGCAGAAACCTTGACAAAGGTACCTCTGCTGTACCCTAAAGCAACAGTTCTCTTGTAATATCAATATTACAACTGATAAAGCAGTTGGTGTGTGCTTAAGTATCTTTTTCAAGCACAAGTAGTTGTATCTCACTGTAATTCACAAAATCATTGGAATGATTAAAAACAAACTCCATTGCTACATAAGCTAAGTAGGTTATGTAAAAGACGTGTTATATCATGAGTTGCGTTGTATGTATTTCTTGTGCTCCATGTAGTTATAATACTATCTTGTTATGGAAAGTTTTCATTTAATCAGGTATCTGTTTCTCATCCCTAAACTCTTGGATAGTCAATATATTGCTGTTGCAGTGTTAGATAAACTTGTGAACAGAACATCCAGCCCTAAGGTACAGAGCAGCTCACACTACCTGAGGACAGGCAGAGATGACCAGGAGGGGCTAGTCTAACCTGTAGTTTTTTGATGCCTCTCAGGTAATGTGCAACATGCAAGTAGCACTAGTAATATGCACACAGGACATCTGTGCCATCTTTTGATTTGCTTAGTATGTACACACAGCAACTTGCTGCATATTAAGTATGTGACACTTTCAGTGTATATCTCATGGTCCTTTGCTTCTCGGCTGAGCAGTGTACCTCCTGGAATTCCCCTTGCTGTGAATTATAGGATATCTAGTAGAAGCCAGGCAGGTTGACAGTTAAAACAAAATTTCCATTTCCACCCCATGTTTCCATTCTGGGTCCACTTTCATGTTAGTGATGCCTATAATGATTCCAGAAATCCTCTGCACCACTCTGGTGATGAGTGAGAATATGCACAGGCTGGTTGGATTATTTTACTGCCAGGTCTGTGTGGAAGAAACAAAGCTTCACTCTGCATTTGGCTAGAAACTGTCAGAGACTCTTTATTAGAATATGCAAGCAGTTGCAGGGGAGAGCACCAACTGACAGAGTTTCCCCTCGCCAGTGATAGGTGTCTCCCCGAATACAAATTTGGGCAGGCATAGATGCCTTTAAAAGAAAAGAAAACAACAGTCTCATAACTTAGTAACAGGTAAGTTTCAATGCTTATTCTCCTAATTAACGGGAGTTTTGTACTGCCTGGGTCTGGCTTGTATCAAAGCTGCTTGACATTTTCAGTATGCTAGAAGCTCCTGCGTCTAATCTCTCATCTCCACCTATCATCAGCATAACACCCCTTATTCCTTTCAGGCCAGGCTATAGCTCAACCAAACTTTTGCTAGGCCTCTGGTCTTTTCCTTCTACATCTGTCAACAGCAGTTCTGGGCCCCAGGGCTAATGACTAATGAGCCCTCATGCAGGCACTGATCACACCCTCACAGATGTAGTATGCCTCACATTTGGGTAGTGCTGCACCTGCACTGGCTGGTGCCCAGTGAGCTGCTAGCTCTGCTAGTTGGCTATGCTCTTCTGGCATGGCCAGGGCTTCCACATGCCTCCCTACTGGAACGGCTGCCAAAAGTCCGATCATGCTAATCCAAAGACCCTTGCCTTGCTCTGAGGCCTGAGTAGGATGTGGTAGTGCCAACTTCCTGATCTTAGGCCCATGGTTAGAGATCTTGTCCAGGGTGTGGGAGAACCTAAGTGTCCCTTCTCTGACAGTGGAGGAGAAGGTATTCGATGAATGGTCTCCCACCTCATACAAGCAGAGATTCAGGATTTTCAGATTGGAGCCTTCAGCTGATAAATCATGTCAGAGTGATTGAAGCAGGAGAAATGAGTCTGGGACCTCCCACCTTTCAGGGGTCTGCTTTAATAATTGGACTATGGCATCAGTTTCATTCTTGCTTTCCTCATTTCTCTCTCTGGTCCATTGATTATTGGAATATTTATCTGCAGTAGAAGTCACTGGCCCAGAGAAAGAGAGTTCACCCCAGACAGGTATAGCACAGGAAGCAGCAGTGCTTTCTCTTCTAACTCCTTACAGCATGCACGGCAGGACAAGTTCCACATTGGACTTCTTCATTCCCATCACTAAGCAGATGAAGTGGCAACAGAAGGGTACTCTGAAGCAGTGGCATCAGGGATAAGGTGGAAAAGCAGAAGGATTCCAAGCTGTTGGAACAAGAGGATTCATTCCTGGATCACCTACAGAATATTTAAAATAATTTCTGGGCATGGACAACTGGTTTGGATGGTGGAAGAAGATTGTTCTGAATACCTGGGATACCCAGCAGTGGCGAGAGAAATTCAGACAGGGAATTAACTAAGCACTATGGTTCAGAAGACCCGCAACACCTGTGCCAGCACTGCTCCTGTCTCCTCCACCTGCGCCTGTAGTCAGACAGGCCTCCTCACCAAGGATACCTCTACACAGACCCTGCTGTGGTTTTTCAGGGACTGTGACTTGCAATTCCCACTTACTGAAGTCCAGGCTGGGGGCACCATGCCTTGTGGAAGGTGTCTTCTGGTAGAAGAGCTCAGAAAACAGGTGGTGGAGCTACAGTATGAGGTAGGCTGGGCTTTGGAGTATTCGACTCCACGAACAATTTCTGGACAGGATTCATGTGGAGACAGCTGAAGTTAAGACAACTGTCCCACCACAAAAGAGGGCTGACACCCCATCAGTGGAGGTGGAGCTGGCTCAGGGGGACATTTGAAGCTGGTCACTGCTTGCAGCAGGCAGTGCTCTACTGCTGCTCCCAATCCTCCCACTGCGGTAGTGGAAAACCATCATGCTGTTCTGGATACGGGAGATATAGGAGATAAGGAGTCACCTCCTGCAGGAGAATCAGAGACGCCTTGTACCCCCAAGGCTGGGAGATCTGGTGGCACCACTACAAGGAAGAAATGTAGGGTAGTGGTAATAGGAGACTCTCTTCTGAGGGAGACGGAGGCACCCGTCTGTTGCCCTGACATGTCATCACAACTTCGAAGCATGGCGCCTGCCAGGAGCCCGTATCCGAGAGGCATTGTTGAGGATTATCCGGCTTACTGACAATTACCCCATGCTACTCATCCATGTGGGCATGAACGTTACTGCAAGGTGTAACCTTGAGCAGATCCAGAGTGACTACAGGGCTCTGGGAGTCTGGGTGAAGGATGTAGAAGCACAGGTGGTGTTCTCCTCAATCCTTCCTGTCAAAGGTAGGGTCCCAGGCAGAGACAGGTGCATCCTGGAGGTGGATGCCTGGCTGCAGGGATGGTGTAGCAGGAGCACTTTGGCTTCCTTGATCATGGGATGCCATTCCATGAAGGACTGCTAAGCAGGGATGGAATTCACCTTTCAAGGAATGGGAAGGATGTATTTGGATCGAGACTGGATAATCGAGCGAGGAGGGCTTTAAACTAGGTTCGATTGGGACAGGTGACCAAAGCCCACAGGTAAGTAAAAAACCTGGAGACCTGGGAGTTGGGATGGAAATGGGAGGAATCATGGGCTATAATAGCAGACAAAAATGAGGGACTAGGCAGAACTGCGAGGCAGAAGAAAATCAGTGTCTTAGATGCGTATATACAAATGCAAGAAGTATGCATAATAAGCAGGAAGAACTTGAAATCCTAACACACAAACACAACTATGGCATAACTGGCATCAAAGAAACTTGGTGGGATAATACACATGATTGGAATATTGGTAAAGAAAGGTACGACTTACTCAGGAGGGATAGGCAGAGTAAACTGGGAGGAGGTGTTGCCTTATATATCAAAAAATGTGCATACCTGGACTGAGGTGGAGATGGATGCAGGAGACATACATGTTGAGAAACTTTGGGTTACGTTAAAAGGGGTAAAAAAACAAAGGTGATGTCATGATAGGGGTCTACTACAGAGCAGCTAGCCAGGTAGAATAGGTGGATGGGACTTTCTCTAACCAATTAACAAAATTATCCAAAACACAGGATTTGGTGGATTTCCGCTATTCAGACATATGTTGGAAAACTAACACAGCAAGGCACAGACTATCCAGAAAGTTCTTGGGCTGCATGGATGGCATTTTTTTCATGTAAAAATGTGGAAAAAGCTACTGAGGGAAGCAGTTCTAGATATGATTTTAACAAATAGGGAGGAACTTGTTGAGAATTCGGAAGTGAAACGTGGCTTGGGAGAAAGTGACCATGAAATCATAGAGTTCAAGATTCTAAGAAACAGTGAAAGGAAGAACAGCAAAATAGAGATAATGGATTTCAGGAAAGTAAATTTTGGTAAACTCAGAGAGCTGGTATGTAAGGACCCACGGGAAGCAAGATTAAGAGAAAAAACAACTGAAGAGATTTGGCAGTTTTACAAAGGGACATAATTAAGGTCCCAAAAGCTAGCTATTCTGCTGCATAGGAAAACAGAAATTATGGCAAAAGACAGCCTTGGCTTAGCCAGGAGATCTTGCATGATCTCAAAATAAAAAGAAGTCATTATAAAAAGTGGAAATTAGGAGAAATGACAAAAGATTAATATAAGCAAACGTGACATGTATGCAGAGGCAAGATTAGAAAGGCCAAGGCACAAAACAAGCTCAGACTAGCTAAAGACATAAAGGGTAACGAGAAGTCATTCTATAAATATATTAGAAGCAAGAGGAAGACCAAGGATGGGGTAAGAGCACTACTCAGTGAGGTGGGAGAAACAATAGCAGGAAACTTGGAAATGGCAGAGGTTCTTAGTGACTTCTTTGTTTCAGTCTTCACCAAGAAGGCCAATGAAGAAATGCCAAACATAATGCATGCTAGTGGGAAGAGGGTGGGCTTAGAGGATAAAATACAAAAAGAAGTTAAAAATTACTTAGAAAAATTAGATGTCTACAAGTCACCAGGGCCTGATGAAATGCAGCCTAAAATACTTAAGGAGCTGATTGGTGAGGTTTCTGAGTCTTTAACTATCATCTTTCAAAAGTCCTGGAAGCTGGAAGAGATTTCAAAAGACTAGAAAAGGGCAAACATAGTGCCTGTCTATAAAAGGGAAAAAAGATCAATCCAGGAAACTACAGACTAGTCAGTTTAACTTCTGTGCTGGGAAAGAAAATGGAGCAAATAATTAAGGAATTCATCTTCAAACATCTGGAAGAAAATAATATGATAGGTAATAGCCAGCATGGATTGTAAAGAACAAATCATTCCAGACCAATCTGATAGCTTTTTTGACAGGATAACAAGCCTTGTGGATAAGGGAGAGGTGGTGGATGTGGTATACCCAGACTTTAGTAGGGCATTTGAAATGGTCTTGTATGATCTTTTTATCAATAAACTAAGCAAATACAACTTAGATGGGGCCGCTATAAGGTGGGTGCATAACTGGCTGATTGAACGTTCTCAGAGAGTAGTTGTTAATGGTTCACAGCCATGATGGAATGGCATAACAAGTGGGGTTCCAGAGATTTGGTATGGGACCAGTTCTGTTCAATATCTTCATCAAGGATTTAGATATTGGCAAAGAGAGTATGCTTATTAAGTTTGCAGATGATTCCAAGTTGGGAGGGGTTGCAACTGCTTTGAAGGATAGGCTCATAATTCGAAATGATCTGGACAAACTGGAGAAATGGTCTGAGGTAAACAGGATGAAGTTTAATAAGGACAAATGAAAAATACTCCACTTAGGAAGAAACAATTACCTTCATACATATAGAATGGGAAGCAACTCCCTAGGAAGGAGTACTGCAGAAAGGGATTTAGGGGTCATAGTGGACCACAAGCTAAATATGAGTCAACAGTGTGATGCTGTTGCCAAAAAAGTGAACATGATTTTGGGATGCATTAACAGGAGTGTTGCGAGCAAGACATGAGAAGTCATTCTTCCACTGTATTCAACAGTCATTAGGCCTCAGTTGGAGTAGTGTGTCCAGTTCTGGACAACGCATTTCAGGAAAGAAATGGAGAAATTGGAGAAAGTCCAGAGAACAGCTACTAGAATCATAAAGGGTGCGTCTACACTAGCTGGCTACTTTAAAGTCACATCTACACGCACCGGGTGCTATTTTGACATTGAAATCGACATTAGGCAGAGAGACGTTGAAGTCACTATTCCCATCCGAGGATAGGAATAGCACCCTACTTCGACGTTGAATGTCGAAATAGGGTGTGTGTAGATGATCCGCGTCCCGCTACTTCGAAATTGCGGGGTCCTCCATGGCAGCCATCAGCTGAGGGGTTGAGAGACATTCTCTCAAGCCCCTGCGGGGTTCTATGGTCGCCACATGCAGCAGCCGTAAAGGCACCACCGACCCGGATTTCCTGTGGCAGGAAGCTGGGAGCATGCAGGCAGCAGCACAGGCATGTGCTAGCCCTGCACGCTTCTCACAGGCCCCGATCCCCGCTGCCTTTCCCTATGGCCTCCAGCCAGCCCCTCGAGCGCCCCCAGGGCTCCCCTTCTGAGGGGACCCAGGCACCCCCAGCAGCCAGGCGGGGGGCCAAAAGGACGTGGGGCCCCTCCTGGTCGAAGGCCAAGCTCCGAGACCTGCTGGGGCTCTGGGGCGAGGCGGAGGTGCTCCACATGATGGGGCGCAAGCAGCGGAACGCAGAAGCATTTGCCTGACTGGCTGAGGGCCTGGCTGCCCAGGGTCACCCTGCCCGCACTGCGGATCACGTCCGGAGTAAAGTGAAGGAGCTGAGGCAGGGGTACACCCGGGCCCAGGACTCGGCCAGCCGGTCTGGGGCTGTCCCCGCCACTTGCCCCTATTACAGGGAGCTCAGGGCCATCCTGGGCCCCCGGAACACCTCCTCCCCTCAGGCCACCCTTGACACCATGGCCGACGAGCCCTAGCAGGCCTCGGAGACGGAGTCTGGCCCACAGGCCAGCCCTGCACCCAGGGGCACACCCGAGGAGCGCCCCCTCAGGACCGCGGAGGTGGAGTCCAGCAGCAAGGAGAGGGGGGCTCCTCATTGACCTCCCTTCCCAGAGCACCAGCCAGGCGTCCGCCCACCGGGCTTCCCCTGACCGCGGCAATGGACAGTCAGGTATTTACCCAACAGAGCACACACCCATCTGCCACAGGGCGGGGGCACCAGCCACGACCGGGAGCCTCACACACCCCCAGTGGACCCCAACCTGCAAATGTCCAGCCACAGTACAGTCCCAGGATGGCGGCACGACCATCAGTGCCCGTCAGCACCCATACCCATGGACAGAACTCAGTCTTGACCCCAGGGGTGGAGGGACAATGCCATGGCGACAGCCAACAGGGACATCAAACCCACGGACGGGGACGGACACCCAGCACCCAAGAGGGGGCGGGGAGAATGGGCCACAGGCCAGGGCACTGGACTAACAGCCTTCCCCTCCCTCTCTCCCTCTCTCCAGCTGTAGCATCTGACGCCCCAGGCAGCCAGGCACCGCCCGTTGTCCCTGACAGCCCACCGGAGGCCAGCCACCGCCAGTGGCTGGAGACACCCCTAAGGCCAGCAGGATGGTCCCGCCACCGCCGGACTCTTGGGATGGCCCCGGTGGACCCTCAGCTGCTGGCAGCTCTCCAGCAGCAGACGGAGGTGGCGGAGAAAAGACTCCGCTTCAAGCAGGAGGAGTCCACCCGACGGTGGGTGGCGTGGGAGGACTTTATGGGGGTTTTCAGGGACATAGCTGGGTCAATCTGGGAGGCTGTCGCCCGGCTCCCGCCCCCCGCTGCCCCCCGGGGCGCCCTCCCCGCCGCTCCACCCGCCTTGACGCCTGCTGCCCCACCTACCGCTCCACCTGCCTCGCCGCCTGCTGCCCCGCCTGCCGCCCCACCTGCCTCCCCACGCGCCTCACCACTTGCAAGCTCCACAGAGCCCACTGGGGCTGAAGACCGTCCAGTAGAGGCATCCCGGCCCTACCTGTCGGTCCTCCCAACCCCCAGCTGGACACGCTGGGGACCGTGGACATGGGGAGGGAGGGTTGCGAGCCATACCCGCCGGGGCTCGCCACCCTCTACCCCCCACCCCAGACTGATGGGGGCCTGGCGGATGGCTCGGCTGTTGGCTCATGTATGCAGTTGTCCCCCTTTTTGTATATAGTTGTCCCCCTTTTTGTAGATTAGTTTCAGTTTCTTTGCTTAATCAAAAAAGTTATCCAGTTTAAAAAAAATTTATTTTCCAAAAAGCTGGAGGCGTGTGCTTGTTGGGTGCGGGGGGGTGGTGTGCGGGTGTTAGGGGCGGTGTGCGGGCATTGCAGGCTGTGTGTGGGGGGGAAGGTCTTCTGAGGTGCTCAGGAGTCTCCCTGATCAAAGTGGGCCCGTAGGGCCTCACGGACCCATACCCCCTCATGGTGGGCTTGGCGGCTGGGTGCGGCACCCCCTGGATGAAAGCCTCCCCCTTGTTCTCAACGATGTTGTGGAGCATGCAGCATGTGCCCACAACCTGGGGGATGTTTTGGAGGCTGACGTCCAGTCGGGCAAGGAGGCACCTCCAGCGGCCCTTCAGATGGCCAAATGTTCTCTCCACCACCTGGCAGGCACGGTTCAGGTGGGCATTGAACCACTCCTGGCTGGCGTTGAGGTGGCCAGTATATGGGCGCATGAGCCAGGGCTGGAGAGGGGGTAGGCCGCGTCCACCACGAGGCAGAGGGGCATGGTGGTGTCCCCCAGAGGGATCTCCCTCTGGGGGATGTAGGTCCCCGCCTCCAGCTGGCAGCACAGGTCCGAGTTCCTAAAAACACGGGCATCGTGTGTGCAGCCGGGCTAGCCCATGTACACATCCTGGAAGCAGCCCCGACTGTCCACCATGGGCTGCAGGACCACGGAGTGGTAGCCCCTGCGGTTGATGTATCTTCCTCCGCTGTGGTCCGGGGCGCAGATGGGGATGTGGGTCCCATCCAGGGCCCTGAAGCAGTTGGGGAACCCCATGGAGGCAAATCCGGTGATGGCTGCGTCCAGGTCCCTGAGTCAGACGACTCTCTAGAGCAACATGGCATTAAGCGCACGGACCACCTGTTGGGAGGGAACACAGGTGCCCATGAGGCTGTGCAGGGTGCCCCGCGGCCCTTCCCCCAGGACCCCCTCCCAGGCACCTCCCCGGGTACCCCACTTGCCCAGCCCATCCCTTCCCAGTACCCCTCCCTTTCCAGCCCCACACCCAGCCCCTCCCTCCCCCACCTCCGTCCCTCCATCCCCAAGCCTACACCCGGCCCCCCCCGCCCCCAGTAGGTGTGTGCCCGGTCCTCCTTACCTTCATGAAGACAACCCCAACCATGGCCTTTCCCACTCCAAACTGGTATCCCACCAAGCGATAGCTGTCTGGAGTGGCCAGCTTCCAGACGGCTATTGCAACCCTCCGCTCAATGGGGAGGGCACGCCGCATCTGGGTGTCATGGTGCCTCAGTTATGGGGTGAGCCACTGGCAGAGCTCGAGAAAGGTCTGCCGGCACATGCAGAAGTTCCAGAGCCACATATCGTCATCCCACTCCCGCATGACGAGCTGCTCCCACCACTCGGAGCTGGTGGGGTAGCTCCAGAGGCGGGGGAGCAGCCGGTGAGGGAGGAAGAGGGGAGCCCCATTGTTGGGGGCGTCCCTGTCTGCCTCCAGGGTGGGTTCCTCTGGCAGGAGCCACTGGGTGGCCTCCCAGGCACCACCTAGCAGGGCACTTGCCCCCTGGATGACTACCTGGAGGGCCTCTGCTTCCTGCTGCTGCTGGGTGTCCATATCTGCTGTGACTTGGTCTGCGAGAGAGTGGCTACTGCTCTGCAGACCTCGTCCTGTGCAGGCTGGGTGTGTCTGGGAGGGGCCTTTAAAGGAGCGGCTTGCAGCTACCCCGGAAGGGGTTGTGTGCTCTGTGACCCAGTCCACGGTCTGTCCTGGCCCCTTATTTCGAAAGAGGGTGCTTGAGTGTGTAGACGCTCTGCATTTCCTTCCAGGGCAGCTCTTTTCGACATTCCCCGTCACTACTTCGACGTTGAACATTGATGTTGCCAGCCCTGGAGGACGTGTAGATGATAATCATCGAAGTAGCTTATTTCAATGTTCTTACTTCGAAATAGGCTACTTCGACATAATGTGCTAGTGTAGACGTAGCCTAAATGTCTAGGGAACATGAGCTGTGAGGGAAAACTGAATGAACTGGGCTTGTTTTGTTTAGAAAAGAGAAGACTTACAGGGAGCATGATAGTGGTTTTCAAGTACCTCAAAGAGGGTTAGAAGGAGCAGGGAGAAAAATTGGTCTCCTTGGCCTCTGAGGATCGGACAAGAAGCAACAGGCTTAAACTGCAGCCAGGGAGGTTTAGAAAAACATGAGGAAAAACTTCCTAACTGTCAAGGGGGTTAAACACTGGAATTAGTTATCTAGGGAGGTTGTGGAATCTTCATTGCTGGAGATATTCAAGAGCAGGTTAGATAGACACCTATTGGGAATGGTCTAGATGGTGTTTGATCCTTCCAAGAGGGCAAGGAACTGCACTCAATGACGTCTTGAGGTCCCTTCCAGTTCTATGATTCTGTGAATCTGTGTTCAGCATAGGGAGAGCAATTGTTGGGACTATTTACATCTAGGTGTCTAATGCCAATTTTAGTGCTGTCTAAGCAGGTCATGAATTGGGCAGTGCTCAGAAAATTATAGACAGCTTTGCAAGCACTGGGTTTCCAAACTATACTAGGACAATTGATGAGACCCTGGTGCTAAATAATTGTCTCCTTGTCACCCCACTTTATAAATGGAAAGAGAGATTTCTTCAGATTACTCTAAGGACTGTTGACAGTTTGGGTGGTCTGAAAGTGTCCATGATGCTCAGATCTTGTGGAATTCAGCTCTATTGAAATGAATGAAGAATGGACTGTTCACTCCCAGTTCATCTGTGGACATTAACATAAAATAGAAATTGCCAAGGAGGTATTACCAGGAATGCCTATTGCTCTCCTTTGGACTATCAGGCCTGAAAATGGGCATTCAGCTGTTAAGCCATGGAGGAAGATAGGATGGCTTGTGAATCTGTGAATAAGCCAGGAGCTGCAATCAAAACTACTTGTTTATAATCAAGGAGAGTGCCTCACCTGGAGGACTGTCCTTCCTATTTAAAATGGGGAAGGGGAAAATAGAATGTGGAGAATTGAAGTTGAAGAACTGGTAGGGGAGTTAATTGGCCAAGTTTTCTGAGAATTTGTTGGACCAGACCCAAAGATTTATTTTTGTTGTTTTGGGACATTCAAAGTTTTGAGTAGTCCAAACCCAGTCTCTGTGATAAGAACCTTTAAACCAGTGTTCAAGTGTTTCTGTCACAAAGGTTTAATTAGAGTGAGATGTTGATGTTGCTTATAGTTGGGCTTCTCCTTGATAAGGCAACTAAAGTGAACTCACTACTGCCTCACTGGAAGGGAAACTGAGGCTGTCTCAGCAGAGATGTGCTTAGCCACAACAGTGAACTTCGTGGTAACCTGGATCTTTATAGAGTTTGAGTATTTTTTTATGAACATAAGTGCAATCAATTTCACCTGGAATATTTGCTCAGGTTCTTTTGCAGAACCATAAGATTTATTTCAGACTTGAAATATTTTCTGTGCAAAATGCAATGACAACTCTTTATATATTAATGTTAAAGATTTTATTAAACAATAATGAAACACACACGTATACCTTTAACTGAACCAACAATGGAATAGGTTTGTGATGTTAAACAACTGCAAAACTATATTTAATTAGAACAGTGACACACCTCCTCAAGGTGTAGGTCACAATATGGGTAGAAGGAGCATGTTAAAGTCACCACTTTGTGTGCATGTGTCTGCCACTACTTTTGTTTGTGAGACTTCTGCTGTTTAGTGCAACGCTCAAAGTTACGATGAACAACAGAAAGCTCAACATTGCTATGGTTAGGGATCTGATAGGGAATGCCACTGGGAGCAGTACTTCGAGGGTTCAGTGAGGAGGTTGTTCCTAGTAGCCTTTCCTGTCCAGGTGCTTCACATAATGGCTGAATGCAGGTTTGCAGCACTGGCTGCTGCCCTACTAGTAAGATGCTACTGTAACTTTTCTGCAGGAAGTAGTCGGCAGCAACCAGGGCTGGGTTCAACATCTAGGAGTTCCTTTTCCTCCATCTCGCATAGAACCAGCTCAAGCCTCCACCCAGCAGCCTGGGAAATTCACACACCCCGGGTGCCTCAGAGGTGCAATGCTTCCCCACTCGCAAGCATGGAGTCTTAGCGTAGAAAAGAAACTTCTAATGAAAGAGACAGAGAAGTCACGTTACATTGGATTGGGAAAGTACCACACCCAGAGTTCATAACCAACCTCAAATAACCGTCCCAGCTCAAATGGATTGAGCTCTGTTCTTTGCCTCTCAGGCTCACCAGTCCAATATTGTAAGGGCTTGTTACAATAGCCCCCGTCCTTTAAAGGGGGCATGGTAATCAGCCCGATTGGAAGAGGCTAATAAGGTATTGCGATGCATATGCAGCACCTCATTAGCATAAGGCCTGCCACAGGAACTTCGAAGTTGCTAACTTGGACGCAATGACAGGCAGTGTAGCCGTGCACGCTTCAAAGTACCTGCACAACTTTGAAGTGCCCTTACTCCCAAAACATTTTAGAGTAAGGGAACTTCGAAGTACGGCAAGTACTTTGAAGCGCTCGTGGCTACATTACCTGCTATCGCTTCCAATTAGCAACTTTGGAAGTTCCAACAGCGTCCATTATGCTAATGAGGTGCTGCCTATGCATTGCAACTTGGTATCGCCTCCAAGACTTGCCTCTGCATCTCCCTGTCTCTTTCAATATTACCTTTTGCCATATCAGCACTTTCCCTGGCACCTACCATGTTGTCCTTGGCCCCCCTACAATCTTCGTGAAGAATTCCCTGACATTTTTGCCTTCTGCATCCCCAAACACTGCCTCTGCCTCCTCACTCTATTTGCTTTATTTTGAGGCTCTATAATGAGGTCCGTGAACATTTCATCCCATGTTTTGTTTTCTCTGCTTCATGTTTCAAGCAGCTCAGCCTTCTTCATGAGTTTCTGGGAACTGTAGGTGTTGTGACTAGAAGAGTAAATGTGTGTGTGTCATGGGGTGGAGGAACACAGCAGTGCTGTATATTTCAAAAAGACTGACAGTATTTTTAATATGGATATCTGGCTTTCCTTCCCTGAGATTGTTCTCCCTCTTGGGAGCACCGCAAGGATGCTAAGTGGTATTTGCAATGAGGAAGGCTCCTTAGGGATTTTTGTCTAATCCTGTATGGCTCTGCCACTGTGCCTTGTGGGGGGAGGAAGATGGGGCGAAGGCTTGGTTTGGATATGATGTCCACGATCTGGGTTTGCTGTGCCTTGAAATTGTGAATATGGTATGGAAGCTGTTACAGCTTTTGCAGAGTGGTGGGGACATCTGCTTAATCTGACTCCAGATCAAGGGCAGGGGAAGAGGTCAATAATGTTCTTGTGCTATACATTTTCTCCCCAGAATCATCCCTGTAAATCCTTTTGTAAAGCTACATGTCCAAGAGACAGAGGACCCATTAGATGAGATATTTTCAAATAAAAGATGGGATCAGAAGAGATGGACAAAGAAGGGGAAAATCATAGATAGAACTCGGATTTTTGTCATGGATATTTCTATTAAAAATCACAAACAGTTCATGAGTCCTAAACAAAAATGTACAGATATCCTCACAGTAATCTGCAATACCTTGCAAAAATTTGGTACAGGTTGTACCTCCCTTGTATGGCAGGCTCAGGACCTGACAAGTCCTGAACAAGAGAATTTGCCAGATAAGGGAAAGTGCAGGGCTGTGCTCAGCACCAGCTTCCTTCCCCTGGGGCTCTGGCACCAGCCGCAAAACCTAGGGGCTCCAGCCAGTCCCTGTCTCTCTCCCCCGACCCCCAGAGCAAATGAGGGTTCCAACTCTCAGCCACAGCAGCCTTGCAGCTCATGCTACTCCAGCTTCCAGCCCTGCAATGCTGGAAGGCTCTGGTTCCTGGCTCCATGGCAGCATCCCCCGCCACTGATGCAGGACAAGTGGGTGCTCAGGCTCCTGGTCCCACACTGCAGTTGGGCAAGGAGGGGCTTCAGCTTAGGCCCACATTAGCCTCTCGGGCCCCCGCTGCTGCAGGGCAAGGGCCCTGGGCTGTCATGGTGCAGTCAGGGCTCCAAATCCCAGCCTCTGCTGCCAAGGAGTTCTGGTTCCTCACCTGCAGCAACTTCTTATCCTGCAGCCATAAGGCAGGCAGGGGCTCTGGCTCCCAGCCTGGCTTGGGTTCCTGCACCTGCCAGCTACTCACTTATCTGGCAACATCCATGGTCATGCTGGAGAAGAGATGTTGCCAATGAGTGAATACCAGATCTAAGAAGTGCAATGAGTACTAATGAAGCTGCTTTGTTTACTGGCCATTGCCTCTACTAAGAATAAATTGATGTGGCAGCTGATTGAATCAGAATATTGTAGTTTATTTTTTGAGGGTTAAAAATTTTCATAGAGTCAGAATTTTTTTCGGTTTTGTTCTCTTTTTTTAAGCCTATTCAATTTTAGAATTCTCAAGCATTTAAGATTGTGGGAAATGTACAATAATGGTTAGGGTGTGCTCCACCATGAGCTAGTGTCTATGCTGAATTTACATTCTGATTTAAAGATCTACTCTTCATACTATTTTCCCATTTAAAGAACATTCTCTTTGCATAATAACAAGGGCATTAAAGTCAAAACTCAAAATGTGTATCTAACCAATGATATGATCTTTAAAAAAGAGAGACAACACATCAGTTAGCTAATTTATTTTAAATGTTCTTACTGCGTTTTGAAAAATGGAATAGTGGAAATAGTATTTGGAGCAGGGTGGGGGCAGTGTCCATGTTTTTTCTTAAAGATTTTTGTATCACACCTGCGTTGTTTGAGCCTCGTTTGTAATGACTGGGATTTTATATGTTTAAAAATAAGCCTGAGCTTAATCACTCTGCTAGATTTGGCCCCGTAGAGACACATCTTCGAACTCGCATCCTTACTGATGATACATCAAGGCTAGGGGTCATGCTAGATCCTTCCCATCTTGTATATAATTGTATATAACTGCCAATAAAGTTTTTATTAGCCAGATTCGCTACTCAATGGCAGGTGTGCATCTCCCCTGCTTATGACAGTTGTAACTGACAGGAACTTTGCAAATAACTCCTTTGATGTACAAAAATAAACAAAAATGCAGGTCAGGCTCTCTTTAGTTCATTGCCTCTTCAGCACTAATAGGAGTGAAAAACAACAACGCTTATTTTTGTCTTTGAGTTCAGCAGACTCTGACTAAGGGGCTGCAATTTGAACAACACTGCATTTCAAAGTGGAACATCACTTTAAAAAGTCTCCAAAGATTGCTTTGAGGATTTCCTGTCCTTTTCTGAATTCATTTGGTAAACATGTCCAGGTTGGTGCATAGTAATAGGAAGCGATTTCAAAGCCGTCAGCCTGGGCCAAGCATTCTAAATCACAGTCCAATTCAATCTTCCTGGCTGTCAGTCAGTTGGGAAGAAACCAATATCACTTAGATGGAGGCTGGGGAAACATTGACCTTTCTATTTTCAGTGCCTGATTGCCATAGATGGCAGTCAACCTGGGCATTTACAGGCTTTGCATCTGAGGAGCAGGAGGAAGAGTTTAGGAGTCACAAAATGGTGTGTGGATGTCTTGGAGGAACAGGATTGCTAGCCACAGGGCTAGGAGTCTGGGTGCTGTGCTCAGGGTTGGGGTAGAAGGTGCTTATCTGAGGAATCTGCCATTTGGTGGGGATGGGAAAGTAGGTGGTTCAGCGCAAGCTGCACTGCCATGCGCTTGACTGCAGGCACCATGCTCCATTGCATCCATTGGCTACAATTCCTGGCCAATGGAAGTGTCAGGGGTGGAACTGCAGGTGAGTGCAGGGCAGCCCAGGGACGAAACCAGTGCTGACACTTGCAGCAGTGCAGCTCCGGCCTAGTGGAAAGACAGTGGTGTGCAGAGCTGCCTTTCCCACAGCCAGGCAGGTCCACAGGGCCCTTGTAAAAAGATCTGGGCTCCTGGTAGCCCAGAGATCTTTTGCAGGACCCCTCATAGCCCAGAGCCCTGGGCTGCAGCCCTTAAAGCCCCGTACTTAATCCAGTTCTGGCATCACCATCCAAAGCTGAATCCCTGCATGTAGAGCCCGAACAATATCATGGAGTAGCTGCTGGCTTTGTTTTATGGATTTTGAGTGTTTTGTGATTTGACGTGTTTTGTTTGTATTATATCTGCTGGCATCTTGTGATCAGTCATTCAAAAATACAGTTCTGTTCAGTTTCACAGTACTTAAATCAAATTGTTGAACGTCCATCACTCAAATAGGCCAACCCCGGGCATGTTTTATTATCTAGCATTGACATTACTGAAATACTTATTGAAAAGTTGGTATTAGAGCTACAGTTTAGTATGTATGCAGTATCATAAAGGAATAGTTTATTTTTAAAAAAACACGTATAAGCTACGTCTACACGTGAAGCCTACATCGAAGTAGCTTATTTCGATGTAGCGACATCGAAATAGGCTATTTCGATGAATAACGTCTACACGTCCTCCAGGGCTGGCAACGTCGACGTTCAACATCGACGTTGTGCAGCACCACATCGAAAGAGGCGCAGCGAGGGAACGTCTACATGCCAAAGTAGCACACATCGAAATAAGGGTGCCAGGCACAGCTGCAGACAGGGTCACAGGGCAGACTAGCACTTCCGGGGCAACAGCTAGCCGCTCCCTTAAAGGGCCCCTCCCAGACACACTCAGCCTGCACAGCACATGGTCTGCAGAGCCATAGGCACGCACACCTCGGGCAATGCAGTCATGATGGACCCCCAACAGCAGCAGCAGCAGCAGCAGCCAGAGGTCCACCCAACCGCCCCTGTAGGAGCAGTGCTCTCCCTGCTCCATGCCATGCAGGAGGCAGCTGAGAACCTCCTCGCCACAGAGGAGGAGCTGCCCGCAGGGAAGGAGGACTCAACCCCCAACCCTGCAGCACCCCGACCCCCCAGCCGCCTCATATGCCACCGGCTGTGAAGCTACCCCACCAGCACCAGCTGGTGGGAGCGGCTGGTGCTTGGGGAGTGGGACGACGACCACTGGCTCAGGAACTTTCGCAAGAGCCAGCAGACATTTCTGGAGCTATGCCAGTGGCTCACCCCCGCACTCAGGCACGAGGACACCGCCATGTGGCATGCCCTCCCTGTGGAGAAACGGGTCAGCATCGCTGTCTGGAAGCTGGCCACTCCAGACAGCTACCGATCTGTGGGCCAGCAGTTTGGCGTCGGCAAGGCCACCGTCGGGGCTGTCCTCATGGAGGTAAGAGGACCCACGGGGGGGGGCGGGGGAGGCAGCCCTGGCAGGGCAGGGGGGCCCTGGCAGGGGAGGGCAGGGAGGGGAGGGGAGGGGGGCCCTGGCAGGGGAGGGCCACACACACACTGCTCACCCCTCATTGGTGCTCTCCCATGTGCTTCCCCTGCAGGTCGTCCGCGCCATCAATGCCATGCTCCTCCACAGGCTTGTGAGGCTTGGGGACCCAGATGCCACCATCGTGGGCTTTGCCACCCTGGGCTTCCCCAATTGCTTCGGGGCTCTGGATGGGACTGACATCCCCATCCGCACCCTGGAGCACAGTGGAGGACGTTACATCAACCGGAAGGGCTACCACTCAGTGGTCCTCCAGGCCTTGGTGGACAGCCGGGGCTGTTTCCAGGACATTTATGTGGGCTGGCCTGGCAGCACCCACGACGCCTGGGTATTCCGGAACTCGGGCCTGTGCCGCCGGCTGGAGGCGTGGACCTACATCCCCCAGCGGGAGATCCCTGGGGGGGACACCACCATGCCCCTCTGCGTCATCGCAGATGCGGCATATCCTCTCCGGCCCTGGCTCATGCACCCGTACATGGGCCATCTCTCTGCCAGCCAGGGGCGCTTCAACCAGCGCCTGAACCATGCGCACCAGGTGGTGGAGCGCACATTTGGCCGCCTCAAAGGGTGCTGGAGGTGTTTCCTCACCCGCTTGGATGTGGGCCCCACCAACATCCCCCAGATTGTGGGTGCGTGCAGCGCCCTACACAACCTCATGGAGAGCAAGGGGGAGGCCTTCTTTCAGGGCTGGGCTGTGGAGGCCGGCAGGGCCGATGTGCAGCCACCCGCTGCCCCCAGTCGCCAGGTGGACCCCGAAGGGACCCGGGTCCGGGAGGCCCTGCGGGCCCACTTTGATGAGGCCGCGGGGTGAACGCTGGGAGGCCTCCCACTGCCCCCGCCATCCTCCACAACACTCCCTGCCCCTACGCCCACACCACGGAGCACCCAACAGCACACCCCCACACACTTTTCTTGTACAAATAAAAGCAGACACTTGTTTGTGAAATCAAACATGTTTACTTGAACTCTTCTTAAAAATAACTATAGAACTTCAAACTAACTTATATATTATACGTATGTATATTAATATAAAAACAGGGATAACAAGGAAGGGGAGAACTATTTACATGGGGGGGGGAAGGATCAGACAGTGAAAACGAGGGTCACAAATAAATAAATACAAACTATGTACAGGGCAAAAAACCAAAAAAGTCGGGGGGGAATATATACAAAGGGGGGGGGCCACGTCCTGGGCCCCACGCCCCTACAGTCCAGCACTGGGGGTGGGTGGCCGGGATCCCCGCCTCGGCCGCAGCCCTGGCCGGGGCTGGCTGTGGGGCCGGGCGGACCGGAAGATACGGCCGGCGAGTGTCAGCTGGCCCCAGGTCCCCGTCGGTGGAATGGCCCTCGGTGGTGGGTTGCGGGGCGACGGCGGATGGCACGGCGACTGGAGCAGCGGGTGGAGCAGTGGGTGGAGCACGCAGGGCGGGCGCAGCAGCGGCCGGCGCAGCATGGGGGGCCAGGTAATCCGCTATGCGGTTGAATGTCTGCATGTAGGCCCCCCATGCCTCTTGGCACCAGGCCAGTGCCCACTCCTGCAGGTGGAGGCAGCCTTGCTCCACCCGCAGCCGCTGCTCCGTGATCTCCACCTGCCGGCGGTGGAGGGCCAGCAGCTAGGGGTCCGTCACCGGCGGCTGCTGCTGCTGGGTCCGCCGTCTTGCCCGCCATGGGGCCGGTTGTTGCTCCGCCGAGGGGCTGGCCTGGAGCGATGGCCCCGGAGGGGATTCCGGGACCACTGAAGCCTCGCTGGCGCTCTCCAGTCCTTCCGATGGTGCAGCTGTGGAACACAGGAGGGGTGGAAGAAGAGTGGAGACAGCCGTTAGTGTGGGCCCCGAGCCGCGGCCCTTGTCCCCCCACCACTCTGCTGCAGGTTCCCCATCCCTGTGAGATGCTGCTGTGATGGGGTTCAAGGGTCCCCCTGCACTGCACCCCGTCCCCTGGCGGGAGTGACTCTCACTTCACTCAGCAGGTCTGACAGGAGAGGTTTCTTAGGCAACAGATACCCAGTTTCTCCCAGAAGCGACAGTACAGCAGTCAGAGACAGTCCTTCCAACCCATCCTGGGGAGAAGACCCCGAGGGGTGCCCCTCTGGGGTGTAGCTTTCCCCCTCCTCAGGCAGGCAGCCTTCTAGCTCTCCCTTCCCCTAGCCTCTACCTGCAGCCCCCGATTCAAACCCAGCTCGGCTCCTCCCTCCTCTTTGTTAAGGGCAGAGTTGTAACCTGCCAGTTGTAGCCCCAGGATCATCCTTAGCCACTGGGAGCTATTCAGCTTGTTTCTCATATGTAGCCTGAGTCTCGCATTTGCACTCCCCCCACTCCATCACATGCTGTTGCTGCTGCTGCTGCTGGGTGTCCCACCCCCTCCCCCCCGGGGGACCCTAGAGATTCTGCTCCCCCCTGCCCCGGGGATGGGGCATGGCACTGTCGTGCTGGGGGGGGGCAGGGGCTGATGCACTCTTCTGAGGGACATGCCACTGCTGTCCTTGGGTCCATGGTCATCTGGGCATGTGGAGGGCCCTGGCCATATCTATTACCCCTGCCCCTCAACCCCGGGGGTGTGCACCGGGGGGGTACATACCTGACAGTCCACTCCCACAGTCGGGGGACACCCGGGGGCAGACGCCTGGCTGCTGCTCTGGGATGGCAGGAGGAGGATCTGGATGCCGGTGTTGGTGGAGGAGGAGTCCCCCTCCTCCTCCTCCTCCTGCTCCGGTGCCCCGGGGGTGGGCTCCTGGGGGGGCCCCCGGGGTGCGGGGCTTGCCTCCGGGGCGGACTCCACCTCCGGGGCCTGCTGGGGCTCCTCAGCCGAGGTTCCAAGAGTGGCCGGAGAGGAGGAGGTGTGCCGGGGGCCCAGGATGGCCCAAGCTCCCTGTAAAAGAGGCAAGTGATGAGGGCAGCCCCAGATTGGCTGGCCACATCCTGGGCCCAGGCGTAACCCTGCCGCAGCTCCTTCACTTTACTCTGGACATGGTCCGGAGTGCGGGCAGGGTGACCCCGGGTGGCCAGGCCCTCGGCCAGCCAAGCGACACACATCCACGTTCCACCTCTTGCTCCCAATTACCTGGAGCACCTCCTCCTCACTCCAGAGCCCCAGCAGGTCCCGAAGCTCGGCCTCCGTCCAGGAGGGGACCTGCTACCACTTCCCGGCCTGGCTCCTGCCCTGGCTACCCTGGCTCCCCTTCGGGGGGGTTCCCTGAGGGCGCTGGGGGGGGCTGCCGGGTGGCCATCAGGTCGGTTGTGGGTGTGAGTGGCTGAAGAAGAGCGTGCAGGCGAGCTGCGTGTTATTGCTGCTGCCTGCATGCTCTCTCAGCTTCCTGCACAGAAAGGGAGGGGGTGGGGACCTTTAAGGGGCCTCTCCATGTGGCCACCATTGAGCTGAGGGGCTGGAGAGAGTGTCTCTCAACCCCTCAGCTGATGGCTGCCATGGAGGACCCCGCAATTTCGAAGTTGTGGGATGCGCAACGACTACACGTTCCCTACTTTGATGTAGAACGTCGAAGTAGGGCGCTATTCCCATCCCCTCATGGGGTTAGCGGCTTCGACGTCTCGCCGCCTAATGTCGATGTTAACATCGAAATAGCGCCCAACACGTGTAGCTGTGACGGGCGCTATTTCGAAGTTAGTGCCGCTACTTCGAAGTAGCGTGCACGTGTAGACACAGCTATAGTGGATTTACCTGCCTCCTGACAAAATTTCTGTCAACAGATTGAGGCCACACATGAAAGTGGATGACTCTGTCGATCTGCTCTATCAATGGAAAGTTGCCAGATTGCCCGGCTACACTCCCGACAGAATGGAAGCGGAGCAGACATGGCTGCCCAGTGACCCAGAAGCCCTGTCTGTCAACAGAAGCCCTCCCCCAATGCCCAAACAACCACATAGCTTTTTTGTCAACAGGCTCTGTCAGGAAAGGCGTTCTGCTCCATGAGGGGAAGGCAGAAGGCTGTCGACAAAACTGCCGAGTTCTGTGGACAGTATGTCAGCAGAAAGCATTTTTAGTTTGGATGTGCCATGAGTTTTGGCAACAAAACCCTCTGGTGTACACATAGCCTTTGAGTTTTAGCAGTCCTCACCCATGTTCCCTGCTTCAGGGATTAGTGGGTATGGAAGCCAGGAGATTATAGAACCATAGAGTTAGAAGGGAGAAAAAAGTATCATTTAGTCTAGCCCCTGTGTCCAGATACAGGATTGTTGTGTCTAAGCCATCCAAACCAGATGGCTATCCAGCCTCCTTTTGAAATGTTGTAGCAGAGGAGCTTCTATAACCTCCCTAGGAAATCTGTTCCATTGTTACAGTTAAGAGGGTTTTTTTGAGATTTAAAGTAAATCTACTATGCTGTAGTTAGAATCCATTCCCTCCTGCCCTGCCCTCAGTGGCAAGACAGCAATTTTTCTTCTATATTTTCTAGGGCAGTCTTTCAACTATTTGAAGATTGCTATCCTCCCTCTTTTTCCAAACTAAACACATCCAATTCCTTCAGCCTTTGCTATAGCTGAGGAGGGAATTTGAGTCGGTATGCACTGGGGAGCCAGAAGGATAACAAACTCTGAGGGAAAGCAGACCATTTTTATTAGGTAAAGGATCCCTGGGCTGGAAACCAGAGTAAAGTACAGGTCCAGGTCCCAGTACTAGTTGCTGAGGAAGTGGCATCATCAATGCAGTGACTATTTGAGAAGACTACCTGAGACTATTGGTATGAAAAGACTCAATACCCTAGAAGGGAAGAGTATGGTGACCTGTAACACGTCCCGTGACGCCCAGCCCCTTGGTCTAGGGCGGGCGGCAACAAAAAGGGGGTTAGGGCACCAGCCCGTACTCAGTTCGGGCAGTCAGCGGCTCACCACTACCACCATACAGGCCCCAGCCCTCAGTTTAGGGCGGGGCAGCAGTTCACAAGAGTTGTATAGTTCTGGGCCCAGCCCTCAGTCCAGGGCAGGGCAGCAGTCCCAAGTAATAATACAGTTCTGGGCCCAGCCCCCAACCTAGGGCGGGGCAGCAGTTCACAAGAGTTGTATAGTTCTGGGCCCAGCCCTCAGTCCAGGGCAGCAACACAAGGGTTAAACAGCGGCCCAGCCCTCAGTTTGGGGCAGGGCAGCAACACAAGGGTTAAACACCGGCCCAGCCCTCAGTTTGGGGCGGGGCAGCAACACAAGGGTTACAGACAGGCTCAGCACAGGCTGGCCCTGTCAAGGAGGGGGTAGGGGGTCGCAGGCCCTCCCACTCCACTGCGACCCGGCCCAGGGCCCTGGGGGTAGCTCACACGCAACCACGGCAGTGGGGATCCAGACCGCAACACACTGCCATGGGTTCGTGAGCGTCATTCCCCGGGCCACTTCCTACCTCTACCTCTGCTGGCGGGAAGTCCCAGTCCATCTGGTCGAGGGGTCCTCCTAGGTCGGTCTCCTCTGGGTCATCCACCTTTGGGGGCTCCAGCCAATCGTCCATAACAATGTCGTTAGGGTAGTCAGGCGGCGGCAATACAGGAGACGCAGGGCGGTCCTGGGTCTGAGTGCTGTAAGGATCCGCCGGGACTCTGCGGCAGCCCGCTCCCGGGGCCTCTTCCAAGGCGGGGGGTCTCCGCCGGCGGCAAGGTCCTGGTAGGTCCGGGAAGTCCGGGTAGTGTCCTTAGGGCATACGGACCCGGGATTGCGTGGAGCCTCTGGGGGCCCGCTCCTCTGGCCTGGCTGGGCGGCCGCAGGCCCTCTCCCTTTGGCCCCGAGGAGCTCGTGCAGGCACGTCCTCCCTGCCCGGAGGTCCAGCCCCGAATGGTTCCTGAGTCCCGCCTTTGGCTCTTCTAGCCCTTGGCCCCGCCCTCTGAGGGGCGGGCCTCTGGTCTCCTGACTCCAGCCCCGCCCACCAGGGCCTCTGCATAGCTTCCCCTGCCTCCGGGTCTGCAGGAGGCCATACTGACTCACTACATGACCCATCTGGTTTTCATGGCTTGGCATTCCATGTACCCTGAGTCATAGGGAGCAAGAGAGGCGGTGAACCTCAGACCTGAGTGAAGGTACTCCCTAGATGTGGCCATTAGGAGGAACTCCTTGGCATTATCTACTTAACCCTTTAAAATCTAGCTTGCTGTTCTGAAATGTCTGTTGTGTGACTCTTAGAAAACAAGGGTGGGATTCACAAGGATGACTCAGATGCCTAAGTACCACTCTAGGTAGCTGCGTCCTAACTTTAATTTCTCAAAACCTCTGTGGAGCTGTTGTCCAAATGCCATAATGTGCCTTTGCTTCTGCAAGCGGGCATTGCTCAAAACCATATCACCTCTGTCACAACTGAGCAAATTGGCATCTATTTCATGCCTAAGACCCAATGGGACCCACTCACTAGTATTCCTCCACTTGGGCCCTGATTCTGGTAAGCATGCTCAGTGGTCAATTTAGAGCAAGTCTGGAAGATGTGGTGATGAATGTGAGATTAGAACCTATATAAAATAGGAAACCCAACATTTCTATCCATTTCTGTAATGTTTTTAGCAAGCTATATCTATCTTCAGAGAACCAGAAGTAAAAACAGGGGTTTTGTTGACTCCCATATCAAGCTTTTGCAGAGATGAGTACCTTTCCCATGGGGCTTAAGATTCCATATGCACACGCACTAATTGGGTGAACTAATAATTTAACAAAAGTCTGACGTTCTGGTGAATGTTAATAAAATTGTAATTTGTCTTCATAATGAATGGACACACTTGTGCACAGATGACAGAATGGAATAAGACAGCATTTCTAAATGTCTTAATCTAGCAATAAATTGTATACAGGTTGATATAAGGAGGTGTCACAACAGGATTAAAGAAGTCTCTCAATAGTATTTCTTGATGCATGAGCTACCTGGCTCTTCTCATAACTCTTCCCCCAGTCCATCAGTATTACATCATGCAGGGAAAGTAAGAGAGAGAAAATGAATTAGCGATGAGAGCTATTTTATTGCTAATAACTGACAACTTTCCATAATTCACAAAGCTAGTGTGCGTATGTCTGTAGTTGAAACACAATATGGAAGCTATAAAGTTCAGATACTTGCCAGAGTAAGGCGAGGTCTACACTTACCCCAACTATGAAAGGGCACGTTAATCTGGGCAATGAGAGATTATTGATGAAGTGCTGGGGTGAAAACGCAGCACTTCATTAGGCTGATTCTCCCCCACGGCAACTTTGAAGTGCCTTTACTCCTCAAAATTTTGAGGAGTAAAGACTTTTCGAAGTGCCTGTGGCTACATGCATGCTGACACTTCGAAGTTGCTGCAAGGGACAATTAGCCTAATGAAGTGCTGCATATTCTCTGCAGCACTTCATTAGTAATCTCCCATCACCTTGATTAACATGCCCTCTTCAAAGTGGGGGGCAAGTGTAGACAAGCCCTAAGGGAAGTGTGTTTTCTATTGCTATAGTAAGTCCACATCTCAGATGAGGCAGGAAGAATTATTATTCCATTGACCTTGTGTTGTCCACCCCTGGGCTTAGGTCAGCTTCCTTATATCAGACAGGGTATGAAACTTTTAACAGCCCTGAGTGATGCAGTTGCCTTGAGGTCATAAGGTAGAACAGTCATCTGTATGTCCTGCACAAGGCCTTCCTTCTGAGAGCCATGGTATGGCACCCAGTATTCAGAACTTCTGGAAAGAGAGAAAGAAACAATTTTAAATGTGACTTACAGTTCCTAAAAATAAAAACCAGTATTTGTGAAACCTTCCCTCAATGAGAAACAATGGGAGTTTTTGCCAGAGGCATGGGATTTCACCCACTGAATTTAAAAATAACCAGTGAGTACTGGCACCTCTGCAGCACCAACTGTGAGACTGGCTGGATTGGGTGAGGGTCGTGGAGCTGGCCAAGGACTGGCACTTTTTTTAATTTTTTTTTTTTTAACAAAAAAGGCACTGAAAATAACGGATTGAGCAGTATGCTACTGAGAAGTTGAGGAAATCAGCATGCCTGGAGCTATATTGTGTCCTTATAGCTGGAAGCAAAATGACCAAATGGCCTGTGAAAAATCTTTCTTAAATTTTGAAAGTCAAGAATGAAGACTTGTCTAGGATCAATTCTTTTTTTCTTTTTCTGAGTCACTGAGACTGATTGAGGCATAGCTTTTGTATCTCCTGCTTTACAATCCCGTTGTGTAAACAATTATTTACCATGTCCTCCCTCATCCAGATAGGAAAAAAAAATCCATTTATTATATTGGAACCATATTGAGAACTGCTATAAGGCTGCAAAACGCTTTCCATAATTGGCTCTCGAAGAAGAATTCTGTGTACCTTGAAAGCTGTGCTCTCTCTCTGCACCAGGGTTTGGTCAAATAAAAGATATTACCTCACCCATCTTGTCTCTCCAGTTTTCAGATGTTCATAGATTTGGAAGTCCTTTGGAGCTGGAATTTCCCAGGTTCAGCATCAATCTCATGATTATTTTATTTCAGAAGTTCAGGCAAAATCTACTCCATTGTCATTGAGAAGACAATGGAAACAAACACTGTTGCCCAGATACCCTGAATGCACACAAATCATATTTTTCAGTGTATAATATTATTGCTGGTGATTAAGATGCAACGATGAATATGATAGAGACGGAGACTATAAATATACATGGTTTTGTGATAAATCAAAGAGTGTACTTGTTAAAGAAATATTGTCAGAAAGAGCTACTGCGTGCTTAGATGATGGTCTGAACTAAGTTTCAGTTGTACCAGCTTTCGAATTGCTGAGCTGTAATGCTTTAGGTCAAGTAATGAAGTGAGAGCAGGAAAGAGACTAGTGCTCCTCTATTTTTTTGCCCATGGCCAAAATAAATTTTATGTGCACCAAAGCATGTGCGGATGTGCACCACCAATAGAAACACATGCTGCCCATGTGGGGTGCTCTGCTAATCAGCGGGGTGGTATCTGAATCTCTCCTGGGCAACCAAGCAAGCACTCTACTTACAGGGAACAGACTTTCATATTCGTTGGCATGATCAGTGCAATCAGATTATATTACTTCTGCTTGGACTGAAGAAGGCCAGGAAGAGAAGTTAAGGGTCTCTTTACTTTTTGGCTATAATTTGGATCCGAGTGGCAAACGGGCTACAGAGGGGTATCACCCACCTCATACAAGAGACATGGTGTTTAGCTGGGTGCTCTTTGAGACAGGGATCGTATTGTTGTAGGGTTATACAGTGTTTAGGACAATGAGATCTTGATCCCTGGGTCAGGCTTCTAGGCTCTACCCTAATACACATTATTATTAATAATTAGGACAGCTGGAATTATGATTTGTAATATCAAAGGATGTTAATTATTTGTGATATTGAGAGATCCAGGGGGTTTTAGGAAAGCCTGGAATGAGGGACTGTTTATAAACAGGAATTTAGCAGTTCTTTGGAGAATGAGTATTTTATTTCAGATGGTCTCTGGCTTGACCTAAGAGTCTTGTTTGGAAAGCTAGCTTCAATATTTTATGACCTTAGGGGAAAACAAAAGCATTGAAAAATGCTGCTGGCTGCATAATGAAGAATGGTTGGTTGTGTTTGAGTCCTCATTTTTTAAGATGAGGACTGATACAATATTATGTGAAAATCAAGTTATGTGAGGGTGTGTGGAAACACAACCCTCGTGTAAATCCAGGCACTACTCTATTGATTATTGTATTATAGATTTGATTACTGTATTGTAGACCTGATCACTATTTGATCTACTTGTGATTTCTCCTGTCAAATCTTGTGATAACTTTTGATTCTACCATTTAGCTTTTCTATTGTGAAAGCGTGAATAACTTTCTTGGAATAGAAAGAAGTCCTGTGGCACCTTATAAACTAAGAAATATTTTGGCGCATAAGCTTTTGTGGGCAAAGACCCACTTCACCAGATGCATGAGTAGGGGGTGGTTTTCAGAAGGGAAGAAACAAGTCAGATTAGACAGGGGGATGTGACCCATTCCTCTTTCGATACATACTACTGATACTGGGCCATTTCCACCTTGCTGAATAGACCTTGTGAGCTCTGGCCCTCCTTTTACTGGGGCCCCACTCTTCAAATACCCCTCCGGAAACCTTCCCCTACGCATGCATCTGACAAAGCGGGTCTTTGCCCACGAAAGCTTATGCTCCAAAATATCTGTTAGTCTGTAAGGTGCACAGGACTTCTTGTTGTTCTCAAAGATATAGACTAACCAGCTACCTCTCTGATACTTGATTTCTTGGAATAGACAGGGGTAGAAGCTCCCTTCTGTTTTTAATATTGACTTAGGTCTCTCTCTTTCCACAAACCTTTGCCTTACACCTCTGGTAGAGACCTGACAATTGAATGGCAGTCACTGTTTTATATGAATTTCATATGTTTTCTAAAAGTGGTAGAACAGCGTTACGGAAACTGCTACACCACTCTGTAATTCTTCAGCAGTTTGTGAATGTTTTAGCCCATCATTTTGTGAAAATGACGTATCAACTGACATAACAGTGAAATGACAAAGCAATTTTAAATTCCTATGGGCATCAAAGACATCTTATATCAACCATATGTTTTTCCTGATAGAGTAGTGAGTAATAAGAGAGACCAAAAACAATCCAATTGGGCATAATGGATGTTTAGGCAGAAGTCAGAGGACCTTGACTTCACAGATAACATCAATTTGCCGTCCCTTATCAAGAGAGGCAAGCAAGTCAAAACAAATGATCTCCAGGTCTATTCACAATTTAGTAGGTTTGAAAGTCAACTCAGGGAAACTTAAACCAAGAGAACAAAGCAGCAGAAATATAACACTTTAAAGACTAACAAAGTGCTACATTTCTGCTGCTTTGTTTTGTTGGAGTACAGACTAACATGGCTACCTCTCTGTTACTATTAAATCAAGAGAATCAAGAAACACCAACATGGGACACACAGAAGAGGTCCACATATGTTGGCAAGCACCATAAGTAGAACAAATAGAATGAACAAAGTCATTAAAGCCAGAATAACGAAAACCAGATGTGCTTTTGTAGCTCTAAAGCGGATCTGGAGAAAGAAATCCTGTCTTCCAAACTAAACTTTTCATATTTACCACAATTGTAAAGTGAGTTTTGCTACATCATGATGTGGAGGGACAGCTCAGTGTTTTAAGCATTGGCCTGATAAGCCTATGGTTGTGAGTTCAGTCCTTGAGGAGGCCACTTATGGATTGGGGGAAAATGTATTTTTTAAAAAAATCTGTCAGGTATGGTGTGTGGTCCTGTCAAGAGGGCAGGGGGCTGGACTCAATGACTTCCCAAGTTTCCTTCCAGTTCTATGAGATGTGTGTTAGAACTTGAACACTTAAGAACTTACCATCTAAATTACAGACTTTCATAATTAGCTGCCTTAAATAAATATTCCATATCAAAAGAACAGGAAAAACATTTGATTGTGCATGTATATATCTGAGGCACTGTCTTGTACTGATGAAACTAAGGTGCATGTTAGGAGGCTGTAAGTATGTTAGAGAAAAACAGAGCATGAAGATAGATGACAAGTCAGCGGCAAGATTGGAGGTAGTTGTGTTGGAAGTGGATATAATGGGGGTGGAATGGAAAGGGATCTGATATGCCAATCTGTTCTGCACAAAGCTTAAAAACCAACCAATGGGGGAAAAAATCTATATTCAGCTACTCATAACAAATAGAAGTGAAACAGGGAGGACTGTTTCTGGAAAGAGAACTCAATAAGAGTAAACTGGTTTGTGAGGGCAGTTAAGTATTGGAATAAATTGTCTAGGGCGGTGTGGAATCTCCATCATTGGAGCAGGATAGGTAAACATATGTCAGTGATGATCTAGATGGTGTTTGGTCCTGCCATGAGGGCAGGGGACTGGACTCAATGACTTTTTGATGTCCCTTCCAGTTCTAGTGCTCTATGGTTCTATGAATGTAGCCTATAGAAAGTATTTTTTCCTTTCCTTTATAAATAGCCCAGTATATAATGAGAAAAAAAAGACCTCTACATCCTGAATATGGCAAACTACAGATCATAAAACAGAAACAAGGGAAGACAATAGAATTTAAAAGTATGCTGTTTTAAATATTTCCAAAATGCTTGTAGCCTTTTTTTGCATTTACTATCTAACCTGACGACACAGATGTGATTTAGCTGGTGTCAGTCAAAGAAAACCTGAAATAGCTACAGGCAGGAGAAAAAGGAATAAAATGAAACTGAGAAATGTTTCAAAGTAAAACAGTCTGACATTGAGTTAAGCAGAAAGTTCACCATTGCAAAAAACCTTTGCCAGCAAATGACCCTGCCAGTCTGTAGGCAATACTCTCCATCCTGACAGGCAAGAGGGAGCTCTGTATTCAATGCAGTCTGAACTTGTTCCATGCATGTGACCTCTATTGGCTTCAGTTAAGTCCTATATATAGACCAAGGGCTGACAATTAAAAGGATATGTGCACTGAAAATAAGGGGAGTCTGAGGTGCCCAAGGAATGCAAGATTAGGCCCTTCTTTTTAAGTTTTGGCCCCATCTCAATTTATGGTTTAAAGTGAATGTTAAAATATTTTTTCTAGCTTCTAAGATGCTTTGTAGTAGTTTAGATGAAACTAATTTACTTTCTATGTTAAATGTGATGTGTATGCACAGATCAGTATGGAATTCCAAAGTATTGTACCAGCCCCAAACAGCCTAAAAGAAGGCACAGAAGAGACAAAGAAGCACTGGAAAGTATAGCGGGGGGGAAAGGTATGTGTTAGAATCTCTATAAAAATTAATCAGACATTTAAGAAATTTAAAACCATGTGTCAATGTGGGTTAATGTCTATAGGACTCCTCAGAGTTTCTCAGGAAAGGATGACAAAGAAGTAAGTACCGTAACTAGAGAAGTAATGGAATATCCATCCCTAGAGATTTTTAAGTCCTGTCTTGATTAAGTCCTGGACGGGATGATTAGTTAGGGTTGATCCTGTTTTAGGCCAGGGGCTGGACTCGACCTCCTGAAATCCCTTCTAGCCCTAGAATTCCATGAGTCTATGATTCTATGATATGAATGGGGTAGCATGGAAGAAGGAAATAAACAGACCAGTGATGTAGCCTTCCCTCGCAGAATGATGGTTGTGCAATGGTATGTAATAACAAATGAGCACAGACATAAACGATGGAAGGACTAAGGAGAGGAAAAAACAAAGAATTTTAAACTTAATCAAATAGATAGATGAGGCATTTAAACAGGCGGAAGATATTTTATCTGTCAAACTCCTTGACTTGTGATATTCTGGTGCCTTCTTTTAAGTCTTCTGTAACTGTGGGCTTCTGGCTCAGCTGTTTCAGTTTTCCTCGTTTCCCTCTACAGATACATCTACACTAGAATGCTACATCAAAGTAGCAAGCACAGCTTCGAAATAGCATGCTTCGCGTCTATACACATTGCAAGCTATTTCAAACTTGAAATCTACATTAGGCGGTGAGACATCGACATTCTTTGTTCCTATCAGAAGATGGGAATAGCGCCGCACAGACCCGAAACCCTGTAGAAGGAAGCTGAGACCATTCAGGCAGCAGCCGTGCCACAAGGTGCCCAGGCACGGGTCAGAGAGAGACCATGGCAGACAGACACCCCCCCAAGTGCCCCCAGGGCTCCCCCCAGGCCCAGCCCAGGGCTCCCAGGCCTCCAGCCACTGGGGCAGAAAGTGGGACCCATCCTGGACTTACTCCAAGCTCCACGACCTGCTGGGGCTCTGGGGTGAGGAGGAGGTGCCCCAAGTAATGGGCAGCAAGTGGTGGAACACAGAAGCATTTGCCTGGCTGGCCGAGGGCCTGACCATCTGGGGTCACCCTGCCCACACACCTGACCATGTCATGAGTAATGTCAAGGAGTTGCGGCAGGGTTACGCCTGGGCGCAGGACTCAGCCAGATGGTCTGGGGCTGCCCCCACCACTTGTCCCCATTACTAGGAGCTCAGGGTCATCCTGGGCCCCTGGGACACCTCCTCCCCTCTGGCTGTCCTTGACTCTGCAACTGAGGAGCCCCAGCGGGACATGGAGCAGAAGTTGGGACCAGAACCCAGCCCCATACCCCTAGGGCCAGAGCCGGGACCATCCACCCTGGCATCAGAGTGGTCCAGCAAGTAGGGGGAGCTGGTGTTGAACATCCCTTCCCACAGCTCCAGCCAGGAGTCCTCCCGATGGTCCTCCCCTGACCATGGTGGTGGACTGTCAGGTACGTACCCCACAGGACACCCCACCCCAGGCATGAGGTGGGGGCACTATATGTGACTGGGGACCTCCCACTCCCACAGCAGACCCCAGCCCACCAGGGTCCAGGCATACCACAGCCCAGGGATGGCACCATGGCCACCAGTGCCCAGCAGAACCTTCACCCATGGACAGTGCCATGCCCAGCCCCCAGGAGGAGGGGTGAGAGGGTGGACCACATGAAGGAGCCACCCCCAGGAGCTGCTGGGTGGTCACTCGTGCAGCATCTAGCAGGGCTCCTGCCCTGAGGGAATTTGCATGTGCGCCTCATTAGCATCTTTCACTCCCTGTATTAGCACTTCCGAAGGAAGTGGCCTGTGTCGAAACGGCCTTGGAGTTATGCTAGACTAGATGTTTGTTTATGGGCTTTTCTCTGGTGTTCATTGCCATAATACGTAAGCACACCATTTAACACTACAGGGGGTCCATGTTATAAATCCAGGTCATATTCTTATATAATGCAACTTACAGCAAAATGACTTATAAAGGGGAATTGATCCTCATAAGGGCTGTGTCTACACGGGCACAAATTGAATATTCAGCACCTCTTTAGCATTAGGATGCTTCCGGCCGCAGCACTTCGAAAGCAACGCTTTCGAAAGCGCGCGGCTTGGCGTGGCTACACGGGGTCCTTTTCAAAAGGACCCTGCACCTTTTGAAATTCCCTTATCCTGGTGATCGCACAGCCTTTTGGTGATCGGGATAAGGGAATTTCAAAAGGTGCAGGGCCCTTTCGAAAAGGACTCCTGTGTAGCCACGCTGAGCTGCGCGCTTTCAAAAGCCATGCTTTCGAAGCGCCATGGCCGGAGGTGTCATAATGCTAATGAGGCGCTGAACATTCAATTCAGCGCCTCATTAGTAATCTTCAAAATATGGCTATTTTGAAGATTTGTGTCTATGTAGACACAGCCAAGGAATAATGTAGTTATCTTGAGATACATTTCCAACACATACAGTTCACACATGTGTATTTATACATATAATGTACCTATAACCCATAACAATCAATAAATAGAAATAGATGACAAGTATGTTGTTGTTCTTACCTTGTAAATGGATTTTATGTGCTTGATGGTGGAAGCAGGGATACTGAAACAGTATCCCCCTGCTTGCTGAGAGTTACATGGAGGAGAAGGGAGATGGGACGGGGAGTCATCCACCACCATCTTCATCGCCCAAAATGTCAATTTCTTCATCCTCCTCGAAGCCTAAAGACTGTGCAACAACTATTGGTCCTGCTTCTTCCATGTCTTGAAGACCCATGTTCCCCTGTGACCAGTTCAGATTTCTTTGCTTTCCTAAAGAAAGATGCTAGTGTTGTCTGCTTGCCACCACAAATTTTTTTGTATCCAAAAATCCCTCGATAACATGATAAGCTGTCATTTAGGAGATGTGAAACCTTGGAAGATCGATCAGTTAGATGACCACCAGACTTGATTGTATTGATGATTTCATCAGCAAGGTTAAAATATGGCAAAGAGACTTCAGTGTGAGTCCTTTATCTTCCTTCTTTGTTTTTTCTTCTTTGTCTTCGTCCTGGTTTTCTTCTTCAAATGCTTGCTTATTTAGCTCTCCCAGGTCTTCGTTATATAGAGGTTCTGAATGAGAAGCAAGCAATTCAGTCAAATCCTCTTTATCGACACGGTCAGACATTGTCTTTGCTAGTGTTACCAACTCCTTTCAAATTGTGGTCTTATCAAAACCAACAAAGTCTTCAGGATTGATTTTTTTTCTCCCACACGCTGTTCATGAATCTAACACTTATTTCATCCCATGCTGTGCCAATGTGCATCATTGCATCCATTATGTTAAAAGTTTTCTAAAATTCCTGCACAGTAGGTTCTTTTTCTCTGTCTGTATCCTTGATGAGCCTCCTGAATGTCCTATGTAGCTTTAAAGCTAGTGATCGCACCTTGATGCATTGGTTGGATCTGCAAGGTAATGTGTGGTGGTAAAAACTCACCTTTAATTTTGGGGCATAGCAATTCATAATCTAAGTTGTGTGCAGCAGCATGGTCTACAAGAAGAAGAATTTTGAATTAGATTTTGCTTTTTGCAATATTTTTTTCATTTCCAGAGCAAAACAATCCACGAACCAGTCACAGAATATTGGCTTTGTTATCCGAGCCTTTTGCTGAGACTTCCGTACAATGGGGAGGTGAGACTTGACATATTTTTTCTTGGCACGAGGGTTCTTCCTGGGATATATGAGCAGTGGTTTGATTTTCTTGTCTCCCTTTACATTGCCACCGAGCAAGAGTGTCAGGCAGTCTTTTGAAGCTGTCACACTTTTTTCATTAGCAGAAATGTATATTCATTTTGGCATTTGTTTCTAATAAAGTCTCATCCACATTAAAGACTTGTCATGGATCATATCCTCCTTCCTGAATGATCTCTCTCAACTTTGCCTCATACATGTCAGCTGTCTCCATGTCAGCACTCACTGCCTTAACATTACACTCTTGAACCCATAGCATGAATGGAAACTGAATCCAGCCATGGCTAGCATTAAATGGCTGGCTAGCATTAAATGGCATGGCTAGCATTCTTCTTTAGAAGTGCGTCCCACCTCCTGCTTCTCTTTGTCCTTCAGGAATTTGAATAACTTCACTGCCTTCTCCTGAATGGCACTAAGACTTATTGGTGTATTCTGCATCTGCAAGTCAGGCAACCACGTCGCCAACATTGTCTTCATCATTTCCATCACCTTGCTTCTTTGCTGAGTGATCTTTACAGAAGAATGATGTGTTTTATGTATAGCCTCTTCCATTAGATCATCAGCATTCTTGGCAATGGTATGAACTGTTGTCAGAGGTAGACCAAGATGGCGAGAAAAGTCAGCAGCTCGTTCACCATTTCTGATGCACTTTATCAAATCTGTTTTCACAGTGAGACTCACACTATCGTGTTACCTCTTGCAAATAGCACTTAACTTTACACCAGCACTTGATTTCCCAGTCATGGTTTAAGGATTACAGAAATATATTAAGATGTGTTCACTTCAAAACTTACAGACAGTAAGGAGGATAACGCAAAGGATTGTGGTCCCTTGAAGAACAATGTAAGCCTTAATTACCCACTGGGAGAAGTCAAAAAAAAAAAAGCAAATTGGCAGGGCGAGACGAGCACCCAGAAACCAACTACTCCAAGATAGGCCTCAAAAAGCCAATAATAGAACACCACTCATTATTACCTACAGCCCCCAACTCAAACACTGCAACATATCATTAAAGACCTACAACCTATCCTAAATCATGATGCCACACTCCAGAAAGACCTAGCTGACAGGTCTGTTCTTTCCTATAGACAACCTCCTAACCTTATAAGGATTCTCACTAGCAACCACAGGCTATACCACAATAATACTAAACCTGGAACTTTGCCTTGCAACAAGCCCCGTTGCTAACTTTGTCCACATTTCTGTTCTGGAGATACCATCACAGGACCTAATCACGTTAATTTCAGAATCAGGGGCACATTCTCCTGTTCTGCAACTAATATCATATACGCCATCATGTGCCAACAATGCCCACAAACTGTGTATATTGGGCAAACTGTAAACACTCTTTGCCAAAGAATGAATGGACAGAGAGCAGACATCAAAAATCTCCAAATACACAAACCTGTCAGCCAGCATTTTAATGGTGTGGGCCATTCTGTTAAAGACTTGAGAGTTTGTGTTCTGGAGAAAAGAGACTTTAACAACTGTCTACCGATAGAATGTTTGGAACTAACTTTCATATTCAATTTGACACATTAACACGTGGTTTGAACAGGGACAGCAATTACCTGACCCACTACAAGGATTCTTTCACATACTTTGATGTTTGACCTAACACTTAACTTCCTCACCTCTTTCTGCTCTTCTATCTGATTTGCCAACCTTGATAACAATTCTTCTGATTTGTCAAACTTGATAACAATTTTTGGATCTCTGTGCTTTATATATTGAGTCTGTTCTGGTAAGGCTATGATCTGAAGAAGTGGGTCTGTCCCACAAAAGCTCATCACCTAATAAATTATTTTGTTAGTCTTTAAAGTGCTACATGACTGCTTTTTTGATGTGACTGTGGCTTTTATATTAACAAAGCTGAAAAAAACATTTTCTGTTCACCTATAGAGAACAGAGGGGCACTTCTAAGAACAGGCACAAGAGAATGAATTTCCTCAACTTTCTGACATTAGTGTTCTACAACAGATTTTGCCACAAAGCAGAACTATGTACCAAATATTTCATTCCTGTGTCTCTTGAGAAACACACTGCAGATCTTTAGGCAACATTTTGAAACTGATGCCACTTTCCAGGAGCTAAGGCAGCACTGACATGAAGATTGACTTCCTGCTTGGTACATATTAGCTATCATACGTGATTGAAGAGTTTATAACACCCATGGCTCATGTTCTAAAGGTTCCAATGTGAGGAAAATAAAAAGGTGAGGAAAAGTATTGTTATAATGCACCAAACAGTGTGATTATGAATCACTTACCCAGTGCATTACCACTGTCCTGCTTTTCCAACAGCTTCCAGCAGCTCTGAGAAAACAATAAAATAGCGATGTTAGGTTAGCAGTCTAGGGGGAAAAGGTCCACTATCACAATGCTGTCAACAACTAGTTCTTTGTTCTCATGAGGTAAAAACTTACATGATGAGAATAATTGCAGCCTGGGGGAAAACACTCTGGCTTTATTTGCTTAGGTGCTTCCATGAATTTCAGATCTAATATAGACTATTTATATTTTTAGAACAAAACACAGTTTTTACAGTAGCTCAGCAAACTGCTTAATTAACTTTTGAGAAAATAAGATTTTGCTTAAGTAAATATGCATTAAGATCATAACCTGTTTAAAACTTATATTAAAAACCAGAGTGTTAATAATGTTTTAGGGTGAGATTTTGCTACCTGTACTTATGCTGGCTAATGTCTTACTCAATGACCCTGATTCTTAAAAGAAAACCACACAGATTTTTTCAGTGTGGTTCCACTCTGGGGTGGTCTGGACAAAGTGAACAAGGGTGGCACAAAGTGGCCTTGGGGAGAAGGCGGGCGGGAGAGGGGATGACTATCATTTCCTGTAGATCAACATTGCATTTGTAGATCAAGAGCTCAGTAAACATTGGTCCCTTTACCTACTTCATGCACGTTGACCAATGACCAACACTACTTGATGTCTAAGTAAACTACATAATTAAGCGAACCAACCAAGAAGTTGAAATACTGTGGATGTGGGATGAGTTACAGTTTGAAAGGTAAAACAAGATGTGTCACCACAGGTGCCAGAATAAAAGAGACTACTGGCTCTGGGTAAAATGCTAAAACATGTTAAAAATCACATCAGAATGCATTCCAAGCCATGACATTCCTGTAAGAGACTGATTAAGGCTTCTATCCTGCAGGCTGCATAGTGTGAACACACATCCACCCTCCAGGAGTCCTGTGGCTTAAGATCTCAGGCATTGTGCTAATTATTGTTGTGCTGGTAAAGGAAAAGAGTCTTGATTTCTCTGTATTTTCCTTTAGTATTAGCTATGCTTTTTGGAGAGTCTAGAAATTCCACATTTTAATAGGGCAGCATATGGTGAGGGGTAGAGGGAGCACACAAAGTGCTGAGGAGATGCCAGCTTCATTAATATTCTTGCCAGTATGACCAAGTTGTAACAGCCTCTGCTGAGAGAAAGTGGCACCTACCCCATGCCCCGCAATAGATAACATGATCTATGGTTTGATGCATCTTCATCCCCAAAGAAATAATTACAGGTTGCTTATGGATTCATCTTAAGAAGCCAGATCATTTCATCACTGAAGACCAAATTTATTCCACCTCATGACACTAAGAAAGCCCTACAGGCAACAGAGCTGCTAGCATTCAGCTGCACAGTGGGAGCAGATGAGAAGGGCCATCCAGAGGCCCTTACAAGCTCTGAAGCCTGTTTTATCCTGGCTTTTTCTACGGCAGTAAGCCAGGAAGGACTGGAGATGAGGGGGCTGTAGCTGTTCAAATGAATTATGACTTAAATTCACAAAGGAGGGTTGAATTCAGGGACAGCAACCACTACTGAAACCTGTACTTCAGGGAGGGCTGTTCTGGAATTGCAGCACAGAACAGGCCTTGCATGAAAGTTTTCCTGGCTCAGCTTACACATTGGTAAGGCTTTTGTAGTGAAGTGTGCAACCTGCAAGCAGCAGGCAGAATGAAGAAACACAGCCCTAAAAGCGGAAGTCAGTTGTACCTCTTTGTTTTAGAGAAAGGCAAAGCAAGACGCTCACTGTTTCAGAGAGCTTGTGGGTCATCATCTGAGTAATACGTAGCGTTATGTTTCATCCACAGTAAATTGTTTTTAATCTAACTTCTCTCTTTGCATACCCTGAAACATAAAAGTCCAGCAGAAGGCTCATGTGTATGGTCTAATAAGGAGGATTCTGTTGCCCCTGCTCTTCGCAGATCTCCCTGCCCTAGGGCATAACACATTTATATGGAACCAGAGTTTGATTGTACATTTGGGTTTGACCTGCATTTTTCCTCCTACCTAAGACTCATCATTAACTTGAATAAAGCTTGGAGACAGGATGGGATGTTTCGAATAAGACTTTTGAAAGTATCTGAAAGATCTCAAGGCATAAAGCTGAAGCATAACTTCTGCAGGATTTTTTTGTGTACCAGTCACCTCATATCTATCCAAGAGTCTTGCTGTTGAAGTTGCATGTATAGTAGTTAGTGAAGGTTTTGGTCTTGGAGATTAATTGTGCTGTACAGCTGAAAAATACTATTCTGTGCTTTATTTCTCTCTGGTTTCCCATTGATGATTTTACCTAGAGGATAATGAAACAAAAATAAATAAAGTGGAAAATTGTCTTCATTAATTTTGCATAACTGTTCAATACACAGTTATTCTGGACAACTGTGCTACACTTTAAGTACTGGGATAAATTTATGTGTATGTTATTGATATAAATGGTTTATGGTGGCTTCATTTTTAATTTGATTGTATACATTACAATACCTGAACATGATTGAAAGTCATATTTATTCCTTAAGAAATCTTAACAGATTCCCTGCAATACATAACTTGCCTCAGTCCATAAAGACAATCATTTATATGAGATGAGATTACCTGTGAAAAGAAAACAGATATTTTAATATAACTTCTTTGCTACTGTTCAGAGACCACAGGTAACTTAAACATGGTATGGGGTTTAGGCTTCCATCCTTTGCAAGAAGGACAAATGTTTTACACACCATTCAGACTATTAAAGTATTTTTATTTACCTTTGTGATTTATGCTGTTCCACTAGCACTATGTAAAGTTCGTAGTTGTAGCAGGAATGCTCTTCCTTTATGCAGAAAAGGGAATTTTGCTTTTTTTCTCTATTCACATTTAAAATGTTTTGAACTTTAAGAAGAGGTACTAAAGGGTTCAGAGTCCCTGAATGAATACTTTATTTCAGCAATAATAGGATGAGGAGATGTCCGCTTCTGTGTGGAGATTCCCTCGTAATACCTTCCTAATGTTTTTTTGGTTTTAATGATTTACTAACAAAGTGGATTATGATTAGTAATAAGCATCGAAGAAAGCTCACATTAGTCAGCTCTCTCCTAGCCAACAGGTTCAATAGACTCTGCAGTAAATCAGACTTCACTCGTATTAGGTTTTGTCAGGCCTATATGGTCAGAGTGCTAATCAGAGGTATCAAGCCATAGTGACACATCAGCTTATGGAGTGATGTCTGATGGATCTTTTACCATGTCATGAGGAGTATAAGCTACTCTGTCCTTCCATGATATCCCAAGAATGCACCTGAGGCAGCGCAAGTGGAAGACGTTCAGCCTCTTTTCCTGGCGGGCATACAAGGTCCAAGACTCGCTGCCATACAGAAGGGTGCTGAGGATGCAGGCTCTGTAGACTTGCATTGTGGTGTGAATGTACAGCTTGTTGTTGTTCCATACTCTCTTGCTAAGTCTGAACAGAGTTGTGGCTGCTTTTCCAATCCACCTGTTTAGCTCAGACTCCAGTGACAGGGTGTCAGTGATAGTGGCCCCAAGGTAAGTAAACTCGTGGATGACCTCTTGCGTGTAATTGTCAGTGCTGATTGATGGAGGTTCAGCAACGTCCTGACCAAGTATTTTTGTCTTTTCTAGGCTGATGGTCAGCCCGACGTCCTTGCATGCTTTGGAGAATTGATCCAGCAGTTTTTGAAGCTGGCCTTCTGTGTGTGTCACTACAGCAGCATCGTCTGCGAACAGCATGTCTGTAATGAGCACTTCTTGCATCTTAGACTTAGCCTTCAGCCTTGCAAGATTAAACAGTTTCCCATCAGATCTTGTGTGCAAAAAGATGCCCTCCCTTGAGGATCCAAACACATGCTTCAGGAGGAGCGCGAAGAAGATCCAGAATAATGTCGGAGCAAGGACTCATCCTTGTTTGATGCCACTCCTGATGCTGAAGTCATCTGATGATGTGCTGTCATATTGAATGGTTCCTCTCGTGTCTTTGTGGAAAGACTGGATCATCTTGAGTAGCCGTAGTGGACAGCCTATCTTGTGGAGCAATTTAAACAGTACATCCCTACTGACCAAGTTGAAAGCCTTGGTCAGGTCGATGAAGGTGACACAGAGTGGCTTCCTCTGCTCCCTGCATTTCTCCTGCAGCTGCCTCAGGGAGAAGATCATGTCAATGGTAGATCTCTCGGTGCGGAATCCGCACTGGGATTCAGGATACACCCTCTTAGCGAAGTTCTGGAGTCTGCCGAGGATGACATGAGAGAACAATTTACCAGTGATATTTAAGAGGGAAATTCCATGGTAATTGTTGCAGTCACTTCTGTCTCCTTTGTTCTTATACAAGGTTACAATGTTGGCGTCCTGCATCTCCTGTGGAACCTCACCCTCTCTCCAGCGCAGGCACAGCAGCTCACGTAGGGGTTCCAGGAGAGTGTCCAAGGCACACTTGATTACCTCTGGTGGTATACCATCCTGGCCTGGGGCCTTTCCTACTGCAGTGATGTCAATAGCTTTCTTCAATTCAACCACAGTTGGTTCCTGGTCCAGCTCGTCCATGACTGACAGGAGCTCGACGGCGTTGAGGGCTGTATCAACCACAGTGTTCTCGCATGAGTACAGCTCGAAGTAGTGTTCGACCCATTGCTCCATCTGTTTGGCTTTGTCAGTGATGACTTCACCAGATTTGGATTTCACATGAGCTCTCTTGTTCTGGATGGGTTCCATTGCCTTCTTTATGTCCTTGTACATTCCCCTGAGATTGCCAGAGCCAGCACAGGTCTGGATGCTGCTGCATAGCTTAAGCCAGTAGTTGTTGGCACAGTGCCTGGCTGTCTGCTGTACTATTTTTCTGGCTACTCTGAGTGCTTGCTGGGTACTCTGACTCAGTGAGCGTTTATACTCCAGAAGTGCAACGCGTGTCTTTTCGATGACTGAAATCATCTCATCGGAGTTAGCTTCAAACCAGTCATTTGTGTTTCCTGCTCTTCTCCCAAACACTGGCAAGGCTGTATTGTAGATTGTGTCCCTCAGATGCTGCCATCTGGATGTTGCATCAACACCCCCAAGGCTGCTGCGCAGATTCTCCTCAAGGGTGTCTCTGAACATTTCAGCTTTTTCTGTGTTTGCCGTCTTTCCAGCATCAATGCGGGGCCTTCCAGTTGGTTTAGAATGGTGCAGCTTCTTGGGTCTCAGTTTGAGCTTGGAGCAGACTAGCGAATGATCTGTGTCGCAGTTGTCACTATGGTAGCTGCGTGTCAGGAGGACATTTTTGAGGTTGTCGTATCTGGTGATGACCAAGTCTAATTGGTGCCAGTGTTTCGAGTGTGGGTGTCTCTGTGACACTCTGTGCTGTGGCTTGGTTCAGAAAAATGTGTTTGTGATGCACAGATTGTGGTATGTGCAAAGTTTGAGGAGATGTTGTCCATTGTCATTCATTTTTCCCACACCAAAGTGACCTAGGCAAGAGGGCCATGAGTCACTATCGGCTCCAACTCTTGCACTGAAGTCACCCAAAAGGTACAATTGTTCACAAGCAGGTATTTGCACTATGGAGGCACTGAGCTTGTCATAGAACTTCTCCTTTGCTTCTGGTGTGGCATTCAGGGTTGGAGCGTGAGTGCTGATCAGGTGGACGGGACCGGAGCAGGTTTGAAGTTTGACCTGAAGGAGTCTTTCTGATATGCCCGTGACTAGTTCCACCATTTGCAGAAGGGTGTTTCTGATGGCAAAACTGACACTGTGCTCCCTGGGTTCCTCTTGGGCTTTGCACTGCCAGAAAAAGGTGTAGTCCTTTTCCTTCACGGATCCCGAAGCTGCGAGTCGCGTCTCCTGCAAAGTGGCGATGTCAACTTGGAGCCTCTTCAATTCCTCATTGATGACAGCGGTCTTTTGGGTGTTGCTGATGTCCTGAAGATCTTCAGTCAAACTGGTCAACGTGGTCTGTACATTCTAACAAGCAAGCTTGAAACTTTGATGATTTCCTTTTCTTAATAATTTTCTTGTTGGTTTGCCTGGTGTTCATTTCAGTCACTTGTCAGGTTTGGGAACCTTAAGCCTCACGCACCCAGTGAGGCAAGTCAACTGTGGTGAGACAGCACCCTACTGGCTGGGGGCTGCCCAGCTTAAGGTGGGCAGTGACTGTCCAATGAGATGTGATGATCTCTCCCACCGTCAGAAGCAACCCTGGTGCTCATTCTCTACGCCAATCAGGCAAGAGCTTATAACCAGTATCTGTTGCCTCCAGTGTTGGTTCAACACTGTTAAGCGATGCTGAAGTACCTCTCCAGGCGCGAGCCTGGGCAATTTTTATGGAGACCCTGGGCTGCCCAGACACCAGGCTCCCTCTCTCGGCTTTAGTGATATAGTCTAAAGGAAAGGATAACCTCTACCTTTGGTACCAGCTCAGCTGCAGGAGTTGCCAGGACAGTGCCAGAAGTTGACACAGAACTGCCTTAGGACTCCCCTCTGGATTTTCTGTCAGGGTTTGTTCCCTTAGCCTTACTCCTTCCCAGGATAACCCACAAGGCAGTGGGGCATCTTCCTCTGCCTTCACAGGAGTTGTCGATTTGCAGCACCACACCTCCTGGTCCACCGTTGACACTGTGCATTAGAAGGGAGAAAGTACAAGTCCCTCCATAAGGTCGGTATGTGAGAGAGACCAGACCCCCCTCAGTGTGTTTCGCCTGCGAGCTGATGCAGTTGCCCGGGGGATAGCGTCGCTGTAATGCACAACAGCTGCTAGGAGCCAACAGTGAGAGTTGAGTGGTGGGTGAGGACCAGTGCTTCCATCCACCTGAAAAGGCGCAGCTGCCAGAGAGTCAAAGGTACTACCTCTACCCCAGACACCCCATATCATCCCAGGGATGCAATTACAACACTATCACCACTAGCTGTTACGCTTTGTAGTTTTGTCCCTGACAGGAGTGGGGAAATGGTTCCTGTCAGGGGTAGCAGCTGCTTCTGTTAGGGGCCGGAGCCTGACTCTTGGCTGCCACCCCGACAGGAGCAGGTTCCCGGAGTGGCAGGGAGCCAGGAGTCAGGCAGCCACTTGGCTCCCTGCTCCCCTCCACTTGCAGAGCCAGGAAAATGACCAAGGCAGCAGCCTCAGTCAGTTTCCTGGCTCCAAGGAGTGGAGGGGAGCTGGGAACCAGGCTGCCCCTGATTCTCAGCTCCCCTCCACTTGCTGAAGACATGAAACTGACCAAGGCTGCTGCTCTGATCAGTTTCCCAGATCCCACAAGCGGCAGGGAAATGGGAACTAGGCTGTTCCCATCTCCCCTAACCAGTTCCCATCTCCCCCCAACTTGCACAAAACATTGATTTATGTGGGAGTTGCAAGAATGCAACCCCTGTGTAACTCGATGGTTTTCTGTACAGTGTATTGTATACTGAAGTACAGCATCAATAGATAAACACATTCCAGAAAACAGCTTGAACTTCACTGTTCACCTTCATAGAATACTTTGGATGCTACATACTTGCAACATGAAGGCTACGTCTACACTAGCCCCAAACTTCAAAATGACCATTCAAATGGTCATTTCGAAGTTTACTAATGAAGTGCTGAAATGCATATTCAGTGCTTCATTAGCATGCGGGTGCCCGCGGTGCTTCGAAATTGACGCGGCTCGTCCCGATGGGGCTCCTTTTCGAAAGGACCCTGACTACTTCGAAGTCCCCTTATTCCCACGAGCACATGGGAATAAGGGGACTTCAAAGTAGGTGGGGTCCTTTCGAAAAGGAGCCCCGTTGGGACGAGCCGCGTGGCGGCGAGCCGCCTCAATTTCGAAGCGCTGCGGCCACCCGCATGCTAATGAAGCGCTGAATATGCATTTCAGTGCTTCATTAGTAAACTTGAAAATGGCCATTTGCGTGGCCATTTCGAAGTATGGGGCTAGTGTAGACACGGCCGAAGAGTTTAAGGTATGTTGCAAAGCATTTTTTTTAAACTTATACTTCATAGCTGCATGAAGCACTGTAAAGTCAATAAGGTTTATGCTTTTTTCAAAAATGGTGCTTGATGCATCCAAATGCCAACTTTCAGTACAACATTACACTCCTACATCTTTTATTAAGGTGGCAGTGGGAATTCTGAAAAAACACTGGCTTTCAAATATTATGGCCAAACAAAATTCTCTTTGTAATATTCCTATTTTTCCTCTCTTGCTTTCCTTAAGGAAACGAAAGATACTTGTACCCACAAGTATCCTCACCCAGACAGTATACTAGCCTCAGGGAAGGGGTGTGGCCATATCTTTGACACTGCCCTTTTTCTAAGATGTTACATACATCTTAGTACCAGGCAAGCACTAGGACATCTGAGAGTTCGAGTGTTGAATCAGCACAATATCCGACAGTCCACTAAACTGAAAGTGTACAAGGCTGTAGGACTGACTAGTCCCCTGTATGGCTGTGAAACCTGGACCTTGTACAGAAAACATAAAACTGTTGGAGCGCTTCCACACACAGCCTGAGGTCAATACTGCACCTTTGATGGCAGGACAGAGTTACAAACCTGAATATCCTGGACAGAGCAGGAACCACGAGCATCGAAACCATGATTCTGAAAGCCCAGCTTCGCTGGACAGGGCACGTCATACAAATGGAGGAGTCAAGAATCCCTAAGCAACTCCTCTACAGTGAACTCTCCCAAGGCAAAAGGAATCAAGGCAGGCCTCACAAGAGATATAAAGACTGCATGAAGGCCAACTTTGCTCATGCTGGTTTAAAACCAGATCAGCTAGAGCAGCATGCAAAAGATTGAACAGGCTGGCGTGCTCTCATACGACATGCGTATGACAACTGTGAAGATCAGCGACGCGTATGCCTCACTGATGATCGTGAGAGGAAGAAAGCAAGAGCAGCAGCCGCACCAACAGAGCCAGGACAATTCCCTTGCCCGCACTGTGAACGCCCATGCCGTTCAAAGCTTGGCCTCCTCAGCCACATGAAAGTCCACAACCAATGAGCCTGTGCAAGCTGAAGACGTCATCATCAGACATGACGGACTACCTACTGACATACAGCTCTCTCTCTCGCCAGGGAGTATGTTAAGCCAGAGAACAAGAGGCATTGTCACAGCAAGATGGGAGAGACATTTATTTTTCAAATGCTATGAAGTTATCTGGAAAACCTAATATGTGGCAGGAGATCCTTAAGGGGAGTCCTAGGGAAACTTTGTCCAAGAGATTTCCCTGTTAATGCAGCTCCACTATCAGAAAACAGGAGCAGCCAGTGGGTCTCATTCCTCACACAGAAGTTTGGGTCCTCCCTGTGGACAGTACGGCTTCATGAAGATCTTTCAAGAGCCAAATGAATCCCTGAGATCTTCACGTTTGGGACTGGACTCTGGTCTGTGTTTTGCAGTGGGGCAGTGGTAAGAAGATCAAATCCGTCCCTCAACAGATTAATGAGGGAAGAACTTTCTCAAGGAATTCTTTTGTCAGTTACCTTCCACTTAAGTCCCTTCTTTAGATGTTAACATGGAAGGGGAGTGATACAGTCCAATATTACTAAAGGGAAAATAAAATGTGGCCTTTTTTGTTTAAACAGGGCCTCAGCTGAACTGAGTTTTGTCACTACATGTATAACACTTCAGCACAGTTTTGATATATCACTTGATTACAAATGAGAATATATGGGTTTATTTTTGCCCAGTCCTATATACAGTTCTTCTACTATTAATATATGGTTGGGGGACAAGGAGGCTGGCTGTGGTTAGAGTGGGCAGACAAAACTGGCTGAAAAAATATGTAAAACTTTCTTTTGATTAGAAACTGAATTTCTTTCAATTGCCTGCATGTTCCACATGCCTTCATACTATTGAACTTCTGCTAGCAAACTATTCACAGTAGGATATCATCTGTCTATGCCTGTGAATTGGTACTGAGACCAGAAGTTCGCATGCCAGTATTTGGAGCAGAAGACTTCTGTACAAAATAAGTCACCACTCTCATACCTTTAGATTGGTTTCTAAATTGTTATAGTTTAGCCTGCAATCCTGAACCATGAGTGTAGATGGAAAGAGAATTAGACCAACTGCTAGCAGAGTCACTTAGGAGGATAGCTGATAGGATATGAAAACTATAAAATATGAAAATCAAGCTAAAGATGTTATCTCACAGCTAGAGAAAAGGACCAAATTTCCTCATGAAAACAAAGGCTAAATTACTGGCTCAGGGGAAGTCCAATAAAGCTTTAGTCCTTATACACCAGCAAGTTTAAAGTCAAACTTATATTTGGCACGTGAGGTTTTTACTCTCTCCCCTCTCATTGCACCAGATCTATGTTTGGAAACAGATGAAGCCATGCAAAAAAGAAAGACACAATGGAAGGAACTTACAGTACTCTGCATCAGTTACAACACATGACCATAATATCAACAGGTAGAAATAGTGACCTGGTTATACTTTGCTAAAATGCATTCTCATACAGTCTGTGCATCCCCATCTAATTAGGTTACTACCACACAACTATATTTTAACAAGTGAAGTCAATTTTAAAAATGCTACTGCTAGAATTATACCAGTAAGCAGAAAAATGTCTTGTTTATGTAAACAATACACCTGGACGTGTCTTAATGCACTCTCAGCTGTTTCTGTCTCCATTATTTTCATAATTCTGAAAAGTAGACATGGCCAAGAACAGGGCACTGAACACACAGTTCACTAACTAAAGTTCTCTCCAGAATAAGGCTAAATTCACTTAGGGAGAAGGGAACACAGTAGGATTGTGGATCCTGGTGGCAAAAACTGCCATGTCTGTGAGGAATGAACACAATTCTTCCCATTGTGACACATTTCCTTGTGCCAGTCTCTTAAATCCTCATTTGCATTTAAGAGTTTTCCTGTGAGCTATCTTCCTTTGAATGCCCCCATCTGCATCTGCACATCACTGAGTGATTCAGATAAGACCAAACATCTGGTGTAGCCACAGAATACCCTTAAAATAATTACTGCAAGCCAAAGCTACAGAAACATAATGTATCAATACATGCAAAGAATCAAGACATTCAGCATTTCTGATATTGCTAGCTCTATATCCTACCATTACCCAGGGGTCATGGAAACACCTACAACCATGCTTAGATTGCCTGGCTAACTATTGAATAGGTAGACATCAGACGATGGTAAAAGTGGCAAGCAATAACAGAGTCAGATGCAAAAGGCCAATTGCTTCTCTCAAAACTCAGTATCACATCTCAGCTCCACCCTACTCCCAAAATATCACCCCGTGGATGAGATCCTCACACAGCAATTTTATGTGACTTAGTTGGATTGCCAGTTGGTTATGAGTCACTTTCCACAAATTTGCACTTAACTATGAGCATAAGCAATGTATTCAGCTCAGGGTGAACATCAAATCTCCTGCAGAGCTCTCATGTTGAACACTTCAACACACAAGCTTTGTGGGAGGAGTGTGTGTTTGGGAGAGCTCACCAACCAGATAATTCATGACAACTGTTCTTAGAGAAGACTAGAAAGTTCTGATCTGACAGAGCATCTTTGCTTCCATAAAGTTTTCCACAGGCTTGAGTTACATGTTGAACCTCTCTAGTCTGGCACTCTTTTGTCTGGCAACGTTCGTAATCCATCATGATTTTAATTAGCCGGACAACCACTTATCATGGGTGTGACTGGGTTCTCCATAGGCCCATACAATTTGATTACAGACACCAGTCCTGGTTCTGTGTTCTGTGCTGTTTTTTAGCTCTAATTTACCCCTAAATGTCTGAGTCCAGTAAGCAGTGGAAAAGTTGGTAATGCTGCTAGAAACTACTGACCTCTTGTGGTCCAGCAAATTCTCTCGTTCAGCACTGGTCAGGTCCTGAGGGTTCTGGACTAGAAAGGTTCAACCTCTATTAAGTGGACCTTCATCAGATTTTCAGTTGAATTCAACACTTGAGAAAGGTGGAGAACTGGTACACAGCTGCAGTTGCTCTGAATTGCTACAGAAACCAAAGAGCAAAAACTCTAAATGGTCACTGTCAGAGTACTGGATGGACCATTGGTCTGATGCTGTATGGACATTTTTTCCCACCATTACTGTAGCTCATTTAAACAAGAAATTACAGGAAAAAGAGCCACATCATTTCTGCTTCTGTACATGCTTGGCAAGGACCCATCATAGGTGGATCTCACCCCTCCCCTGTAGAATGGGGAATTAGCTGACTAAGTGTCATGAGGAACCATCTCTTCCTCAGTGACAGTGTGAGGAAGAAAAGTGGTTTGTCTTGTCTACCTGTCAAAGGCCCCATCCCAGCAAAAAATCCCTTTTACAGGATCTTGCAAACCAGCAATTGCCAATGGGATCTTGGAGTTGCACAGCCAAAGGGCAGGGTAGGAGCCAGAGGCACAGGGTGGCATAGGTCTGTATCTGGAAGGCTTCTGTGTATTGTTGATCACATAGAATCCATGTAGATCCAAGGGGATTCCCCATGTATGGGATGATGCCCTGCATCTCAGTCCATGGAGAAAATAGGGGTTGGGGGCGAATCTTGCATCTAACAGAATGACCAGGGATTGACTGCACAAGGTAGACCATGCTGAGATTCCTCCCCATTTAATAAGCTCCAGAAAATGTCTTAAGACTTAAGTAGGTAATCTTGTCTAAAGTGAAGTAATTATTCATCCAATACAATTTTTAAAGAGTGACACTAAAATGTATAATTTGAAACTAATCAAGTAAGTTACAATTATTTTAGCTGAATCAGTATTGGTATGGCAATAAACACAGAAGAAGTTTCCAGATGAAAAATACTTCTTTTCTGATATAATGAAAAGTTCTATCTTAAGTTTTTGTCAAGGTGTGCAGTTTTTGCTGACTGTTTTATATGCCGCTAGTTATTCTTCAGTCTAAAGAAAGAACATATTGCTATTCTGGGAAGGCTGAGTTTCACTTTTTTCAACAGCTGAAAAAAGCAGCATTAACATAAGTCTTGCTTTTTCTCCTTCCAGTTCTGGAGTTTAGTTTTCCTTGTTTTGGTTTATATAAGTTGAGACATTAAATAAGAATAAAAAGCTGGTAAGGAGCTATAATATAAAGGGAAATTTATGAAATGTTTAATGGTCATGAGAGTGAAGCATCATTTGTACTATGAGAGCCATGCAGACATCTCCACCTGACCAGAGAAGTTCCGCTTAAATCAGAAGTAACAACCACAATGAGGGGAAAAGCCAAACCAAAGGTGCTTTACATACCTCTTGGTTTTTTATTCTTTTTTTAACTTGGATGCCACATAGCAGCTCAAAGAATTTTATACAGCCCTCTCCCTGCCATATGAAAAATTGGTGGTCTTGCTTCATAACATGAATCCAAGTTCACTGTTACAACATGTAACTTTAGTTGTTCTGTGGCCTAACAGAATCCACTGGCCTGCATTAAGCACCCAAAATCTGTATATGCTGCATTTGGGGAGATAGTTGCCAAAGAAAGTCAGTAACCAGTTCCACAAAAGTCAGCAACCAGTTCCTCCTGTTGAAGACGTTTCATTTTGTATGAACAATTGCATATTCACTGGGCCATGGAATTGCACTTGTCATTCCCATATTCTAGAGGAGTATTCTAGAGGATTAAGGTTATGAAAGTGGCAACACAATGATGCCTCTTCCTTTAAGTCCCAGTTGGTAGTCAGGCTCTGAGAGCCCCTTCTGGATTAGGCCCTGCAGCCCAATAGGGCTTATAATTTTGCGATGTCATCTCATGAATTTAATGTGATTTCCAAGTCACAGGTAAGCTTAGGCATGACTTCATGATACCCACCTTGTGATTTGAAGTATAATTAATTTACAATGCCACTTCTTTCCCCTTTAACAATATCAGTCACAGTATGTAGAATTTTCTCTTGCTTATGCTGGTACCATTTTTCACATCAGCCTTCATCCACTAAGAAAAATGTAAATCCAATACAATCCCATTTCAGTAATTTAGATATTTCTTAGTAATTAAAAACTGCTTTGCATTTGTGCACTTTTAAAGTTTTGAGTTAAGACTTGCAAAACAACATTCTTATTTAATATCTTGACTTAAATAACCCACAGACATCTATGGAATGATGTTTCCTAAAGATCAAGTGGGTAAAAAACAGCACTACAACCCACAAATAGGTGATCTGGTCTGAAATAATTCAGATTATGTTTAAAGAATATTTTTAAAATAAATGAAAAGTTTTAAATACATCTAGATGCCCATGGAGAATCAAAAATCTTGCAATCAGAGGTCTTTCAGCACCCATGAGTGATGTACCTTTTTCAATGGGAGTGTTGTAGGACTAAACCTATCGTACCAGCCTATCACTAGTATGTCATTTGCTTTACCTAGAATCGGCTGAACCAAAACACCTAGAAATTTTACAAAAAAATTAAGAAATATTCCTGTCTTGTCACTTGGAGCTGGATCCCTTTCATGTTGGAGATGGTGGAAGCTTTTCTGTTACTGTAAAGCACTGTTTACTGTTAATGTAAAGCACTGCGCCATTAGAATCTGCTCTTATTTCTGAACCTCCACGCCAGTTTTCATCTGCCATAATAGTAAATACTGAAAAAAGAATTTACCTTCAGCAACCATCACTGAGGCATTAAAAAGTGGCACCAATGCTTACACAGAAGTGCATGTGAGTAGGTTACCACCCTACCAACTGGACTTTCCCTTAGGCTATGTCTGCACTACAGAGATCTTTTGAAAGAAGCCATTCTGGAAGATCTCTTCTGAAAGAACTTCTTTCAAAAGAGTGAGTCCGCACAGCCCCTGCTCTTTCAAAAGAATGGGTCAGTGATCAAAAAATCAGATACATGCGTTTTCTTTCTAAATAAGTTTACCTTTACTTCCTTTACTTTGGAGTATATTTGCTCTGCAGTACACTCTGGGTGGCTTCTCCTGAGGATGCCCTGGGCCAGGCGGGAGAATGCTGCGGCATTCAGCTGCTTAACGCCCATTTCATGCAGGACCTCCCCCTCTTTCCAGAGGCCCAGGAGGTCCCTCGGCTCCCGCTGCATCCAGGAGGAGGCCTGGTTTTTTTTTCTCACCCCTATAACCCTGGGAGGCCTGCAAGAGCTTGGAGGGGCAGCCCTGGCGCTCACATGGGGGTTGTGTGCTGGCCATCATGGCCTGCTGCTGCTCCTGGGCTTCACTCAGAGCGTGAAGCTGAACCTCATGCTGGGGCTGCTCCTAACACACTTTCAGCTTCCTGCCACAGGGTTCCTGTGTGCATGCTGCTTTAAGGGCGGCCAGATGCAGGAATCATAGAGCCTCGCTGCTGCTGGCTGGTGCAGCCCTGTGCTCCAGCTGACTGGTGCCATAGTGGACCCCTCCTTCAAAAACACGGGATGAGGAGCACCCACACATGCACTCTTTTGATTTAGTGTTTCAAAAGGAGATAATCTTCCTGATATGGGATCAGGATTCGGATTTTGACATCTGTACCCCATTGTTTCGATTTTCTTTTGAAAGAAGGTGTTGCATGTGTAGATACTCCTCTCATTCTTTCAAAAGGGTGTCACATATTTTGACATTTCGTGCACATATAAACACAGCTAAAATGTATTTTAAAGTAGCACCGAGCTCTTTTGGAATAGTATTTCCAGACAAACAGCGCTATTTCGAAATAGTGCCATTGGACGCCATTATGGCTTATTTCAAAGTAGTACCAAAGTGTCCCACCAAAGAGAGGCACCGCCGGGAACCCTAACCATTTAAACCCACAGGCTGTCTCCCCACAGGTGCTGGACTGTGAGGGACTTTGGATAATGACTGACACTTGGACAAGGGATATGGTTCGGGATCACTCCTAGGGCTCTCCCTGACAGACTATGGACTCTGCCCCTAATAAACTTTGGCTGGTTGCCCACTGAGGATGGACTCATCAGGAGCCACATCTTTCTTCCTGTCCCACATTTTTTTTTGTTTGTTTTCTTACTGAGGTGCCAGAGCAGATGACTAGTGGGACAGCTACCTACTGTGTCTGTGACTGAAGACAGATGACAACTGCCGAGGGACACATTCAGTGCCCTTCCCTGACAGGCTCTGCATTTATAAAGTATCACTTGGACTCTCACTGAGTAGGGTCATGGCTGGGAATTCAACCAATTCCCCATTCCAAGGCCTTGCTTCCCTCTGAGGTGAGAGAAAACCATCTCCAGGACTTCAACCAGCTACAGCCAGACAGAAGGGTGTGAGACATGACTGAGGACAATGAGAGACAGTAGCGAGGACTGATTAGAACCGTACTGAGGGATGAGAGACCAGCACTGAGGGTCATGCCTGGAAATGATGAGAGACCGTCTCAGGGGAAGCACCTGCCTCCACACCTGATGGACTGAGTTAAACTGGACTGACAGTTTTTGTTTTTGTTTTTTTTTTGAAATCTTAGGACTTATCCCCAACGGGGCAAATTCCATCACTATATTTACTTAGACAAAGACTATGCTACATGTCATCGAGGTTTGCCCAGGGGTTACTTACTTATTAGTATAAGTCACAAAACATATACATCTGGGGCAAGAGTGGCTACAATATATACTCTTTAACCATGTTAAGTGCTTGTTACTGCTGATGCCTCTGTAGATTAGATGCTCATAATGTTATTTTGAAATAACTCCATAATGTAGGCGTGGCCTGCATATCCTCGGACTCTAGCTCAGGCATGTACTGACAATGGCTCTAGCCTTATGGACAAAATAAACCTTGCATCCTTTCCTTGCTTCTAACAGGTAAGGTTGCAAGTATAACAGAAATCACTGATTCTTTGACTTTCCAAGACCTCTGAGAGACTTCTGCAGCCATCTGGTTCAACTGATGCCCAAAGACCTTCCCCCAGCACCAGTAGATACACCTCCCTAGTATGAGTAGCAGTTACACACTCACAGGCCCCCAGAATGTCAGTGTATCTTGGCTAACTATGATCCAGAGACACTTCCTATGTTATCCTACGTTTTATAGATTTGCAAGCAATTTCTTCAATTTACATATACGGCAGGAAAGTAGAGAGCAATAAACTCACTTTAGTTCCAAATGTAACCACCCTAAACAACTATTGCACCAAACCTGAGACACAGCACACTTCCTATGCTAGTGAATGTTTCATGTCCCAGAGTATTACAGTAAGGTCTCAGAGTACACGAACCCACAGCACGCGACCCAGCTTTTATGCAGTTGACCCTCGATTCCTGCAGTAAATCCTGGAAATGCGCAATTTCCATTTGCACATAACTCTCTCCCCACCCCCAGCCCTTGCTCAACTCCCCAGCCCCAGGCTCCAGTTCAAACCCCCCACTCCTATGCACAGCTCCAGCTCAACTCCACACCTCGCCATCCTGCAGCCCTAACCCACCCCAGGCTTAGCCACCCCCGGCCCAGCTCCCATGGCCCCAACCCACCACCAGGCTTAACCATCCCCACCTGCCCTCCCACCCCCACCCCGACTGACCTTTCTGCTGCTTCCCCGGCTGCAGAATGTGTGTTCTGCCAGGGAAAAATCCAGACCCACACTTATGCAAAATCCAGGTCATGCAAGGGTGCATGGAACAGACCCTCATGTAACTCCAGGGTCCACTGTACTTACAATCCAAATAACTATATTCTTGCACATCTTGGATCACTACAAATATTCCTTATTAGACATCAAAAATGCTTTCAATCTGAACAATAATTCAGTAACTGGACTATAAATGTTGCACCAGAAATAAAATATAGTTGTGTTACCTCTTGATAGCCAAGTGAGCATTAACATAAGCATTGTATATTAATACGTATGTCTGGTACTTACTGTCAATAGATTTTTGCCCTCTTTTCAGAAGATGGAGATGATCCATCCCTCACAAAGTTGCTATATATGAATTGGGCCTGATTCACTAGTTACACCAGTGTTACACCCCTTCAACTCCTTTGCTCTTTCTGCAATTACAGCTGTAAAACTACAGTAACAGTGGTGAATCTGACCCAGCATATAATTTATTTCAGGTCCAGTTCTGCACCACTTCGTACTTTCTATAGTGTCTTCCCCTGAGCAAAGTAAAAAGAAATGTAATACTGAACAAAAATCAGAAATAATCCACTTTGCCCTCATATTTCCACGGTTGGTATTGATCACATCACAGCTGGCAGAAGAAAAAGGGTTGGGGTGGGGAGCTATATTAGGTGCAATGCACTGAAGAATCATACACACTATGCATTACGCATACATAGTTCCACTGAGGTTAATGAGGCTGCTCACATGCTTAAAAGTCAGATATGTGTTTAGCTACTTCATTGATTTAAGACCCTTTTTAGCCATTACAGTGCAGCTACAGTGCTGAAGTCTTTTCTTTGAAAAGAAAACATTTGGACATGACAGAAACAGAGAGGCAGCCTATCCTTTTTTGGTACAGAAAATAATGCATAGGCTGCATCTATTCTAGCAAGTTCGTTTGGAAAGATTTTTCAAAAGAAGGGTACTCTTTCGAAAGATCCCATGGACCATCTACATACAAAAAGTGTTGTTTCAAAAGTAAATCAAAAGAACATGGTGCTTCTTTTGAAAGTGCTCTTCCACTCCTGTTTCAGGAAGAGCACCTCCTTTCAAAAGCTTCTTTTGAAAGAAAACGTGTAGATGCTCTGCAGGCCCTTTTTTCCCCCCAAAAGAACTGTCCTTATGGCACCTGATGTTCTGATCCCTGGCCTGTTCTTTTGAAATAACTGTGTGGACACTCTCTTTCAAAAGACCAGATCACTCTTTTGATCCACTTTTTTGTGTGTGGATGCATTCATTCAAAGAAGCTCTTTTGAAAGAGGTCTTCCAGAAGGGCTTCTTTCAAAAGCGCTCTCTAGGGTAGGAATAGCCACATTGTTTAGGGGAATACCCCTACTTCCGAAAAGCCAACTAAGGAAATTCAGATTTGAGAAAATACCCTTAGCTAACGTGTCATGCCTTTATATATTTCAGTTCAGCTAGGGTATCACCTACTAAAAACAAGTTCCCATATGGAGTGGAAGCAGTATGCTGTCTATAAATGAAAACATCTGGATTGAAGTTTGATTGTCTGAATGGGTAACAATTAGAATTACCACAAGCAAAAAATAAAAAGCATAATAATATAACTTTATATCCAAATTCCTGGCTAGTACATCTGAACAGACATATGCGCAGTATGGAAAATTCACGACTCTTTTCTACATCAGAGAGCTGCTACAGCAAGACTCCAGGTGATTATCTGTCTAGCCTCTTTATCCCTTGCTCTGGACCCCACCTAGAGGAAGCAATGTCAGATCCAGCTCAGATTGCTCAATGCCTGTTCATGATCTATCCACACTCATCACCTTTATAGCAGACACAGGGTTCTGTGCTGGGAAGGAGTTACATAGCTTTTGCATGGTGGCCAAAACAGCAGTTCCACCTTTCCTCCAAAGCTGGGTCTTCCGCAGCTGGAGAGGAAGGGGTAGAATTTCCTCCACAGCAAAGCAGCATGAGAATACTTACCCACCTCCATAAAACTACTTTGAGAGCTACTGTAAAAATGTATATTGTGGACAATAACCTCCCTTTTACAGATGTTAAAACTGCAGTGCAAGATCACACAGAGAGAAGGACACGGCCCTGGACACAGAATTTAGGCCTCCTCCCTTCCAGGCTCCAGTGATGAACCATTACAAGAACAGAGATTCTGTCCAGTTTGCAAAATGGTTTATAAATGTGTGTTTTCATCATGGTATAATGCTTATCAGTGATGTAGCAACCCTGGGTAGTAGTGTATCTTTTAATAGACACTTTGCTTTAATCTGTATCTTTGCATCACCCTGTATTACCCTGTATATTTTTAATAGGCCTCAGACTTTTGTATTACTCTTTAGATTTGTTACATTTATACTTTGTATTATCCTTTATATTTGCTATTTTATATTCATATTAATTCCATATTGTATCTAAGACTCCATTTTGCTGTTGTATTGGCCTATAAACCTTGTGATGTGTTTGTGAGAATGGGTGTGTGTGAGATGCATCTGGAAGCATGAATGTGAATGCTTAGTGAGTTAGCCTCTGGAGCCATCCTGTTTGGCTAACAGACTTGGTAGTTGAAGAAAAATGGGAACTGAATTCTGCAGCAATAACCCACCTTGAGAGGAAGATTAAGTCCCATCTGTAAGCAATGAGTCGCATAAGAACTTGGGCCATGGGAAAGGATCAAACCCAGCTGCCATTGCCTAGTGACTCACAGTGCCTGGGGCAGTGGGACAGAACCAGGACTAAAAGCTATTAAAGATGTGTGTACCACTACAGGGTTGGGTTCTTCTCATCTTGTCAACATCGGAGCATTGATCCAGATCAATGGAACCTGGCTTCACACTCACCTCTAATCCATCTGGCCAATGGATTAGAGTGAGCAAGTTTTGGTAACTATAGGCAACCATAAAATGGAGAGAGAGAGAGAGAGTGTGTGTGTGTGTGCGCGCGTGTGTGTGTGTGAGTGAACTAAGTATATTATATGCATATAATATCATGGTGCTATATTCTTAATAAATATGGCATTTGTGCCTTATTTCTCTAAAAAGATCCTGTGCTCTTTTCATAAGCATAACAGTTAGTCAATTAGGTTGAAACTCTCTCATTCAGCACCCTGGATGACCTGACTGGAATGAAAGAATTTGTCAGATAACAGGGGTCGATATTTTCTAGCACATTACCAAGACTTCAGCTGCTTACTGGGCTCTGAGAAGACGTTTAGGGGTAAATTACAGCTAAATAAGAGAACAGAACACTGAAAGCCAGGACTGGTGGCTGTAAACAAACTTTATGGGACTACAGGAAATTTAACCACACACATAATAAGTGGTTGTCTGACTGTCAGCCGATGGCCGGGTACGAGTGCCCCAAGAGTCTGCTCCGTGGAGGCAGCACGACTCAGTGCCCAGCTTTTACTGCACGTTACCACTGACCAGGCTGAATATAGCCAAACCGGCCAAGGTTCTTTGTTTGTGTTTGGCCGAGTTACAGCAACTAGAAGGAGTCAGGCTGAAGCTTAAACACGGTTACTATTTATTACACAGCAGAAATGAAAATCTTAATAGCTACAGAATTATATAAAGTCTTAATGGTTACAGTTGCAGGAAAAGTTAAATAAAATCTTAATGGTTACGCTGTTATTGCTCTATTTGCTTAGCTACTATAGTAGGATGATACAAATGATATGTCACTTAGAGAAAGTTACCCATCTGAAGACCAGACGCCTCAGACTAAAGAGCTCTTACTATTAAATGTGCACAAAAAAAATTGCAGGTACAATTCTCACCCCTGCGTCCTTCGACTCTGGCATAGCCAAGGTCATTCACTGCATCCCTCAGGAAGAGCTGTACGAGGAAGGGGGTCCCCTAAATCCTTGGGAGGCAATAACCTTACCCGACCAGCAGGCACAGGAAACTGGAGCTCAGTTAGAGTAGGCTTCTGGGCCCCTCTTTGTACCCCTTGGGGCACGTAGATTCTTCCTTATCTCACGGTACCAATTGTACTGGTTCATGTTTGTGACGCCAGCGCTTACAAGGCAGTTACACTTGTAAGGACAGAGACAACCAAATTTATAGAAACGGGGCAAACTTTCACACGAGCAGTAAAGTTCCCCTCCTGGGACCAAGTGTGGGCGGATCAACTATCAATGCCAGCCAAGGGCAGCTTGAAGCCCCAAGGCTGACAACTAGCCTGTTAGCCCCCTTATCTGTCCAGGGTCATGCTGACATAGCACATCTGTGTTTGTGAGGCACCGGACAGTGTGCTCTCAAAACATTCCAAGATTGTGCTGTCTGTTTGTGCTGTGTGCTCTGAGGCACCTAAGAGGGGCAGGCAAGATGGAGTAGAGCAGGGGCATTCTGTCTGGCTACACTGACTAACTAGAATCATAGCACCAAAAGCATGAAAATTATTGCTGGCTTTGTGTGTTGATCTAGAAACGACTCTGGACAGTGCTAAATGGTCAAGATGACCTTTAAAATATGAATAATCTTGGAGGAAAATCAAGGGTGCATTCTAGATGTTGACAGATGAGAGAGTTCTGGATTACAGAGGTTCAGCCTGTATTAGTTTTCTAAATAACTGGTTGATGTTTATCTAACAGAAGAGGTTAGGTTAAATATATCTTTAAGGCATCTTTGGGAAGGTTAATGTACAACTGCTGAAGACAGACTGAACAGGAAAAATAGTTGCTGCCCTCACCTTGAGGAAGAGATTTAAATGAGCTAGATTCTCCTTGTGCAATAATTGTGGCAGATCCTCATGTTTTTGCAGACCAGCTAGGAGATTAAATACAGATGCATGGAAGATTGCTCAGTAATCCCCAATGGATTTGTTTGTGTAGGTTCAATTTGTTTGTTTCAGGAAAAAGATGGCTGCGACCAACATGTGAGTGAACTAATAATCCAGTGAAACGTTTCCTCCTAACTTCAATCCTTTCATCTTTTCTTTATGATGCATTTAAATGATAGACAAGCAACAGTAATAAAATATTTATTATCTATTGAGTTAACTCATTTAATTCTTTTGGGCTGGGAAGCTATCTTCTTCAGATGATAAATTGTTTTTTTTTAGGCTTCCAATTGGCACCATTGATTAATGACACTGCTGATCAGATTAACTCTGCCATGAAGCCTCTGTGAGCTCCATGCCAGTCCCAAGCCTGGATGAAGGAGGAGGGTTGGTCAGATGTGTGTTGATGCGCTGACCGTCAAACAACAATAGGAATGAAATCTGATGCCAGTACAACTAAATGAAAAAAGATGCCGGCTCAGACGTTGCCCAGATAAACAAGGTCGATAAGTTGGCTACTGAAAGAAAATTACAACTAACACATATGCTATCCCTTGGAATATGGAACATCCGAACACTGTGGGCACCTGGAAAATTACAGCTGCTTTGGAAGGAGAGGGAGAGACACCAATGCGATATACTTGGACTGGCAGAGATGAATTGGACAGGATCAGGAGAGCTATATGGTTGTGAAGTCATTTGGTCAGGAAACAAAACCAACCATGAAGCAGGAGTTGGATTCTTTCTTAGCAAAACAGCTGGAAGAGCATTATTAGGATACAAACTGGTGAATGCAAGAATGATGGTAGTAAGATTCAAAGCAAAACTGTTCAACATCTCAGTCATTCAGGTGTATGCACCCACGTTGGACAGTACAGAGGAAGAGATTGGGCTATTCTATAAAGACTTGACAAAAACGGTGGAGGAGATACCGAAGAAAGATGTGTTGATCATCAGAGGAGATTGGAATGTGAAGGTTGGAACAGATAACGAAGGCTGGGAGAGAGTCATGGGAAGGTTTGGATATGAAGAAAGAAACGGACGAGGTGAGAAACTTTAGAGTTTGCTACAGAGCAGGAGATGGTGATCTGGAACACTAGATACCAATAAAAGGACTGTAGGAAGTGGACGTGGTGATCAAATGATGGGAAGTCCAAGAACATGATAGATATGATTTTGATAAGAAGAAGATGGATAACATCACTACAGCAGTGCCGAACTTTCCAAGGAGCGGATATAGACTCAGACCACAGTCTGGTCATCACAAACATCAAGATAAAACTCAAAAGAAAATTTAAGACAGAGTTGAAGAGAAGAAGAGACATGGTGAGGCTATGTGAGGAAGAAACAGGGAATGCATACAGAACAGCGCTCGAAAAGAAGATTAAGAATATTGTGACAGAGAAAGACCTAGATAAGAGAGTCACAGGGATAGCCATTGCTATAGAAGAGGCAATTGAGCAGACTGTAACAGAAGAAGAAAAGATCAATAAGAAGTTAATTACCCAGAAGACACTGAAGTTGGTTCAAGAAAAAAGAGAGTGGAAGATCAGAAGAGATGTTTCTGAGGTGGCAGAACAACAATATAGGATGAAATGCAATGAGGTAAGGAAAGCAGCCAGAAAAGATAAGGAGAAATGGTTAGAGGAGCAACGTGAAGATATTGAGAGGTATTGGCCGCATCTACACGTGCCGGGTACTTCGAAGTAGCGGCGCCAACTTCGAAATAGCGCCTGTCACGGCTACACGTGTTGGGCGCTATTTCTAACTTAACATCGACGTAAGGCGGCAAGACGTCGAAGTCGCTACTCCCATCAGGAGGTGGGAATAGCGCCCTACTTCGACGTTGAACGTCGAAGTAGGGAACGTGTAGTTGTTGTGCGTCCCGCAACATCGAAATAACAGGGTCCGCCATGGCGGCCATCAGCTGAGGGGTTGAGAGACGCTCTGCCCAGCCCCTGAGCTCGATGGTCGCTGCGTGCAGCGGCCCCTTAAAGCTCCCCGCCCCCTGCCTTCCTGTGCAGGAAGCTGAGAGAGCGTGCAGGCAGCAGCACAGCCATGCGGCCAGCCTGCACGCTCTTCTGCAGCCAGACAAACCCCCCAGTGCTGCGATGGCCACCCCTCAGCCCCTTAAGCGCCCCCAGGGCACCCCCCCGCAAGGGGAGCCAGGGCTCGCAGGCTGGTAGCCAGGCCAGGAAGCGGCAGCAGGGCCCCTCCTGGACAGAGGCCGAGCTTCGGGACCTGCTGGGGCTCCGGAGTGAGGAGGAGGTGCTCCAGGTAATGGGGAGCAAGAGGCGGAACACGGATGCATTCGCTTGGCTGGCTGAGGGCCTGGCTGCCCGGTGTCACCCTGCCCGCACTCTGGATCATGTACGCAGTAAAGTGAAGGAGCTGCGGCAGGGTTACACCCGGGCCCGGGATGCGGCCGGCCGATCTGGGGCCACCCCCGTCACTTGCCCCTTTTACAGGGAGCTCAGGGCCATCCTGGGCCCCCGGCACACCTCCTCCCCTCCGGGCATTCTTGATACCTCGGCCGATGAGCCCCCAGCAGGCCCCAGAGGTGGAGTCCACCCCGGAGGCAAGTCCCGCACCCCGGCAGCCCCCCCAGGAGCCCACCCCGGGGGCACCGGAGGAGGAGGAGGAGGAGGGGGAGTCCTCCTCCAGTGACGCCGGGCTCCGGATCAACATCCCGTCCCAGAGCTCCAGCAGGGCGTCCGCCCACCGGTTGTCCCCCGACCGTGGGAGTGGACCATCAGGTATGTACCCCCCCCGGTGCACACCCCCGGGGTTGAGGGGCGGGGGTAATAGATATGACCAGGGCCCTCCACATGCCCAGATGACCATGGCCCCAAGGACAGCAGTGGCATGTGCCTCAGAAGAGTGCATCAGCCCCTGCCCCCCAGCACGACAGTGCCATGCCCCATCCCCGGGGCTGGGGGAAGCAGAACATCTAGGGTCCCCCGGGGGGAGGGGGTGGGACACCCATCAGCAGCAGAAGCAGCATCTCCCGGGGACGGGGATGGGGAATCAGCAGCAGAGGGGTGGGGGAACAAGGGCCACGGCTCGGGGCCCACACTAACGGCTGCCTCCACTCTTCTTCTCCCCCTCCTGTGTTCCGCAGCTGCACCATCGGAAGGACCGGAGAGCACCGGCGAGGTGTCAGTGGTCCTGGACAGCCCACCGGGGCCATCACTCCAGGCCAGCCCCTCAGCAGAGGACCGACCAGCCCCATGGCGGGGACGACGGTGGACCCAGCACCACCACCTGACGGCGACGGACCCCCAGCTTCTGGGCCATCCATTGTCGGCAGCTGGAGGTTGCCGAGCAGCGGCTGCGGGTGCCCCAAGAGTCTGCACCACCACCTGACGGCGACGGACCCCCAGCTGCTGGGCCATCCATTGTTGGCAGCTGGAGGTCGCCGAGCAGTGGCTGTGGGTGCCCCAAGAGTCTGCTCCGTATCGCGGACTACCTAATCATATGGGGGGCCTGGAGCAGATGAGAGGAGAGGCTAAGGAAGCATGTTCTGTCATCTGCCACATCTGAAAATAGCATAGCTCCATCCTCCATCCTAAGTCCAGTTCCCTCAGCCCCTGCTCCATCCTCCTTGGAACCTTCCTTCAAATTAGTGGAAAGTTGTTATCAAATCCCCTCTCGTTGTTCTCCAGACTAATCATATTTGTTGTCCTCTGCTAGATTCTCTCCAATTTGTCCCCACCCTTTCTGTAATGGGCCCCCCCTGGCCCCCCCATGCCACACCAGCCACCACTGTGCCCGCCCTGCCTGCTCCACACGCTGCGCCATCCGCTGTGCCATCCGCCGTCGCACCGCCACCCGCCACCGAGGGCCCTTCCACCGAGGGGGACCTGGGGCCAGCTGACACCCGCCGGCCATATCTACCGGTCCGCCCGGCCCCCAGCCAGCCCCGGCCAGGGCTGAGGCCGAGGCGTGGGTCGCGGCCGCCCATCCCCAGCGCTGGACATTAGGGGGTGTGGGGCCCAGGACGTGCCCCCCACCCTTTGTATATATTCCCCTCAGTTTAATATTCTTTTGTAAGTAGTTTCTATATTAGACCCCTGTTGTTATGCTGATCCCTGCCCCCCCATGTACATAGTTCTCCCCTTCCTTGTCTTCCCCTTTCATCTTATCTTATTTATAATACATATATATAATTTTGATTTTGCCTGTAAATAGTTAGTCATGATAATAATAATAACAGTTCTACAGATATTTGATTTGATGAACAAATGTCTGCTTTTACTTACAAGAAAGGTGTGCTCTTGGGTGCTCTGTGGTGTGGGTGTAGGGGCAGGGAGTGTTGTGGAGGATGGGAGTGCTGTGGGGGGGTCTGCCAGCATTCACCCCGCGGACTCGTCGAACTGGGCCCGCAGGGCCTCCCGGACCCGGGTCCCTTCGGGGTCCACCTGGCGACTGGGGGCAGCGGGTGGCTGCACAGAGGCCCTGCCGGCTTCCACAGCCCAGCCCTGAAAGAAGGCCTCCCCCTTGCTCTACACCAGGTTGTGGAGGACGCTGCACACACCCACAATGTGGGGGATGTTGGTGGGGCCCGCATCAAGGCAGGTGAGGAGACACCTCCAGCGCCCTTTGAGGCAGCCGAATGTGCGCTCGACCACCTGGCGTGCGTGGTTCAGGCGCATGTTGAAGCGCTCCTGGCTGGCTGACAGGTGGCCCGTGTATGGGTGCATGAGCCAGGGCCGGAGAGGGTATGCCGAATCTGCGATGACACAGAGGGGCATGGTGGTGTCCTCCACAGGGATCTCCTGCTGGGGGATGTAGGTCCCCGCCTCCAGACGGCGGCACAGGCCCAAGTTCCGGAATACCCGGGCGTCATGGGTGCTGCCAGGCCAGCCCACATAAATGTCCAAGAAATGGCCCCGGCTGTCCATCAAGGCCTGGAGGACCACAGAATGGTAGCCCTTCCTCTTTAAGTAACGTCCTCCACTGTGCTCCGGAGCACGGATGGGGATGTGGGTCCCATCCAGAGCCCCGAAGCAATTGGGGAAGCCCAGGGTGGCAAAGCCCGTGATGGCGTCATCCGAGTCCCCAAGCCTCACGAGCCTGTGGAGGAGCAGGGCGTTGATGGCGCAGACGACCTGTAGGGGAAACACATAGGAGAGCACCAATGAGGGGCGTGCAAGGTGTATCTGGCCCTCCCCTGCCAGGGCTCCCCTCTCCTCCCCTCCCCTGCCAGGGCTGCCTCCCCTTCCGCCCCCGTGGGTCCTCTTACCTCCATGAGGACAGCCCCAACAGTGGCCTTGCTGACGCCAAACTGCTGGCCCACGGATCGGTAGCTGTCTGGAGTGGCCAGCTTCCAGACAGCAATGCCGACCTGTTTCTTCACAGTGAGGGCACGCCGCATGGCGGTGTCCTGGTGCCTCAGTGCAGGGGTGAGCCACTGGCATAGCTCCAGAAATGTCTGCCAGCTCATGCAAAAGTTCTGGAGCCAGCGGTTGTCGTCCCACTCTCCAAGCACCAGCCGCTCCCACCAGTTGGTGCTGGTGGGGTAGCTCCACAACCGGCAGTGTATGAGGCAGTGGGGGGGGCGGGGTGCTGAAGGGTTGGGGTTTGCGTCCTCCTCCCCTGCGGGCAGCTCCTCCTCTGTGGCAAGGATGTGCTCAGCTGCCTCCTGCATGGCATGGAGCAGGGCGAGCACTGCTCCTACAGGGGCGGCTGGGTGGACCTCTGGCTGCTGCTGCTGCTGGGGGTCCATGACTGCGTCGCTCGAGGTGTGCATGCCTATGGCTCTGCAGACCGCGTGCTGTGCAGGCTGCGTGTGTCTGGGAGGGGCCCTTTAAGGGAGCGGCTAGCTGTTTCCCCGGAAGTGCTAGTCCGCCCTGTGACCCTGTCTGCAGCTGTTCCCAGCACCCTTATTTCAATGTGTGCTACTTTGGCATGTAGACATTCCCTCGCAGCACCTATTTCAATGTGGTTCTGCCCAACGTCAACGCTGAACGTCGACGTTGCCAGCCCTGGAGGACGTGTAGACGTTATTCATCAAAATAGCCTATTTCGATGTCGCTACATCGAAATAAGCTATTTCGATGTAGTGTGCACGTGTAGACGTAGCCATTATTATGGTGAATGTAAGATCAGGTAGGTGTATAAGACAATTAGGAATATTAATAGGAAATGGCAACCGAAGCAGATGGTGATCAAAGATGAGAACGAAGAAGTGCTCATGAACAGGGAGAAGATTGTGCAGTGAAGGATAAGATGTTGCACTGATCTATACAAAGCACAGTTGGACCCGAGTGTTTCAGAGAGACTGACTGAAGAGCAGAAAGAGATCTCTCCACCAAGCATTGAGATTGAGACCAATATTTTGAAGGAGGAAGTAGAAAAAGCAGTGAAACGATTGTAGAACAACAAGAGCCCTGGACATGATAAGATCACGGGAAAGATGATCAAATACAGTGGAGAAAGCATGATTCAGGAAATATATGACCATGTAATATAGCATGGAAAGAAGGGAAGTCACCTAAGGAATGGACAAGATCTGTGCTAGTGACATTACCCAAGACAGGAAGTACATTGGAGTGCAAGAACTACAGAAAGATTCCCCTAATGAGTCATCTAGATAAGGTGCTGATGATGATACTGACTGAGACACTAAGATCGCAGATAGAAGAAAGTATAGCAGATGGCAAGCAGGGTTCAGAAAAGATAAAAGTACCATACAGCAGATATTGGCACTAAGACTGATAGTGGAAAAAGCTTGATGAAAGAACAAGAATGTATATACTTGCTTCATCAATTTTCAGAAGGCATTTGACAGTATAGATCAGAAAGTAACTTGGGCAGTGTTGGAGTCATATGGAGTGGATAGCAGACTGATGCGGTTGTTGAAGGATATCAATGACAATGCGGAGGCAGCGGTGAGAACCTGTGGGGAGTTGGGAAGTTGGTTTAAAACAAGTAGAGGTACGAGACAAGGAGATCCGATATCACCAAATATCTTCATTGCACGTCTGGAAAGAGTGATGGACAAGATCAAGGAAGAGATAGAAGGGGTATCTGTGCACGGGAAAAGAATTAACAACTTGAGGTTCGCAGAGGATATAGTTATCATTGAGGAAGATAAAGAGAAGCTAGCAAAAACAGTGCAGGTGTTAAAGAAGGGAAGCAGTATGGACTGATTATGAATATCGATAAAACAAAAACAATGGTATCTGGAGATAAGGAAATAGGAAGGAAGACCAGTGTCAATGGTATTGAATTAGAAAATGTAGAGAAGTTCACATATATGGGGAGCAACATAACTTATGATCTAGACTGTAAGAAGGAAATAGCTACTAGAAAGCAAGAGATAGTTTGAAGGCGATGGATAAGATCTGGAAAAGCAAAGGAGTTAACTTAAGAATGAAGCTGAGCATCTTGAAAGTGTGGGTATTCAGCAGCATGTTGTACGGATGTGAGACATGGGTGATAACGAAAGATTCAAAAAAAGAACATTGGTGTTTGAAAGGAGTTGCTATGGAAAGATTCTGAGAATAGGATGGATGCAGAAGGTCACCAATGAGGAATTATAGAGAGATACAGCCGAAAGAGAACCTGCTGCAGAAGGTATAAAACAGAAGCTACAGCTATTTGGGCATATTTGCAGAATGAATGAGGAGCGAAAAATCAAGACCCTGGTATATGGCATAATGGATGGTTCGAATAGGAGATATAGTAGATTGGCGAGGAGCTAGTTTACAGAATCTAAGCTACTCCACACTGGACAGGGAAAGATGTAAAGATACAGTGAGAGAGGAATCAGACACTAACGGGCACTGAGCCCATGGTTATTGATGATGATGATGATGATGATGATCAGATTATTTAAAAATTATGGAGAAGTGGAGGCAGTACAAATGGCTATTAGTTAGTGTATTCATTTTCCATACATCATCCTGTTTTAAGCACCATCACAAATAGTGGGAACTAAAATAGGACGCACCCTAGATTTGCCTCCCAGATGATTAATATTTTAATGGTAACAGCCATGTTATTCTGTGCTCCAACAAAACAAAATAGCTGAAATGTAGCACTTTAAAGACTAACACAATGATTTATTCAGTAATGAGCTTTCATGGGACAGATCCACTTCATCAGATCAAACTTATTTCCAACACAGACTGACATTTATAAGTACAGAGGACCAAAAAAAAATGTAATAAAAACTGACAAATCAAAAGGATTTAAGGAGGGGGATAAGGGGAGTGGGGAAGTTCAGTGTTCAGACTGAGATGAAAATGAGTATCAAAGGAACGTAAGCAGTCCTTGTACTGTGTGAGGTAACTGATGTCTCTGTTCATACCACGTGTTATTGTGTCAGATTTGAATATGAATTCCAATTCACAAATCTCTTGCTCTAATCTGTTTAAAAAAACTTAAAACATTTAAATTAATTTAAATTAATTTAAGTTTAATTAAACTATTAAAAGTTTCCTTCTGCCCCTTATGATAGCCTTAAACATCCCCTCACTTTGGACCACCTTCATAAGAACCTTGATATACAGAAGGTCTGGTATGAAGGATCAGTGTTAAGAGCTGTGTTTGAAGTTTGACTAAGTAATTAGTAAAATCCCATATCACTGTTAAAAGATGGAAGCAAAGAGATTTTTCTTGTTGATTAGCATCAGCAATGTTCTGTGAAGTCGGCTGTTTGAAAAAGCAAGGTTGTATTTGTTTGGAGAGACACAGGTTCTGTTAGAAGTATGTCAAAAAGAGCCAGTAAGAAATCATCTCTTTGCAAGTTCAATACAGATTTGGCTAGAGAATGGAACTAATTGTAGCAGAAGTTCAGAGAGTGAGAGAGCAAGCCTTAGATCAGAATGACAGTACACTTGGTTTTGCATTTCAGATTCTTACCTTCCAAAATCTAAGAATATGGATTAAACAGAGCATGAGGGAAGTGGGACCCGACCTTACCTTTCAATATTTGTGTACATGGTTTTAGCTGTTAGTCTGAGACTGGCACTTCAAATCATAATATTAAATGAAGTGTCATAGAAGGAAAAAGACAATAAAGACAGATGCCGTAAATGAGAGTTTCTGATAAGTCTGGATTAGTCTTGTTAAGAGTAACATAAAAGCATAAAAATTCCTGGGGATTTTCTACTTTGAACATTTTCTCCTCAGAAATGTAAACTGAAGAAAATGAAACAGACTGCTGTTATATGAGGAATGAGAAGAGAAAACACAAATATAAGGAAATTTATTTCACCTCACCTTTCTATAGAGAGTTAATTTGGTTATTTTTTTCTGTTTGCCTGTTCAAGTGACACAAGCAGAAACCATCCAAACATTCAGATGCATTGATGGTAGATTGGGAATGCTCCACAGAGTATTATTCTACCATATCACTATATAGATTGGATTATATCACTGCTAGTAGAACAGTATTACTGCCTAGAGAAGATTGATGTTTGGATTATTGCTGGAGCCCAATAACTGCCTCATGAATCTGTAAGTACAATTTCAACCATACTGTGATGACGTAAATAGACTTCGTAATTGCCATGCAAGATTAACTGTGAAATTTCATTATAATACCATTTTGTTCCATTAACTTAACCAAGCATAGTTGAATCACCATGAGACTTCACAGCACACCATAAATCTGCATGATAATTTTCATGCAGAGTATTTAAGCTAACCCATTGCAAGTAAGTTAAAAAACTATATTTACATGGATATTATGATCATTTCAATATGCGGACACTCTGGGTCCTGGGTGTTTCACTGCAGAAACATCCACAGCTAGGTGAGCTATATCTTAATTCTCAATGTTCTGGGTTAGAGTATTAGTGGGCTTTAACATTCATACCACAATATATTCTAATATGTTGCTGCAATACTAAATATTCTAGTGTTCTATTCCTACTAAATACAGGCAAACAAAATATTGCCTACTCAAGGTTAGAATTTAAGCATACAATCATGCAAATTGAGAAGTTAGATTTGAATGCTAAGCCTCACCTGTGTGCTTGCAAATAGTATCTGAACAACAGTTTTTGTAAATTGTCCTGCCTCCACTGACTTCAGTAGAGTCAAGCCATTGGTCTACCCCAAAGCCTTTAAATATTTTACAACAGCTACAGTAATTTAATCTAACACTTTTAAAAAGTATCTTTTCAGTCTTATTATATTCCATTTACCAGATAAACAAGCATGTACCTGTGATATCTACCTGTGAAAGTAAAGACTGCTAATAACCCTCTGAAAACTTCGAAGTGCTGGCATGCTTGTAGCTGCGGGCACTTCAAAGTGCCCAAGCTACTTCAAAGTCCCTTTACTACCTGCATGATGGCACTTCGAAGTTTGATGCTTCGAAGTTGCTGTGGGGGAAAATTAGCCTAATGAAGTGCTGCGTATTCACTACAGCACTTCATTAGTAATCTCCAGTGGCTCTGATTACCATGCCCCCTTCAAAGTTGGGGGCAAGTGTAGACACAACCAAACAGAGTTACATTATTTTCCATACCAACGTCTGCAGAATCTTAAAAGAACTACTAGTCCAAAGAGTAAGTTGATCTCCTTTGAATGTGTTATTTGCACAATATGCTCAGAACATTTACATATATTAATAAGCTTTACAATATGGACTCCCTAAAATGATACTATTCAACATTTTTATAAACATTTGCATTCTGAAAGTTCTTACATGCATTAGTTAGCAACTCCCACAAGAAGTCGTTTAAGTAGGTATTATCTCCATTTTAAAAATTGGGAAAAGTAGACAGATGTGTTTGACTACTTTCACCAGGCTACAAACGGAGTAGGTGTTAAAATTCTAAATCTGAAACTAAGAACTCCTGGTGTTCAACCTGAATTTTATCTCTATTAGACTGCACCTGCCTGCTTCTCACTCATCAATTTATAGTCAGTTTTGTGAGCAATAACCATCTGCTTGCAAAGTGATAACATTCATATGTAGAATCATAACAGATTAAGTTATCTTCCAACCCTAAGGAGGTCATCTAGTCCAATCCTCTGCTCCAAACAGGGGCAATGCCAATGAAATCATCCCAGCCAGAGTTTTGTCAAGCCTGGTCTTAAAAACCTCTGATGATGGAGATGCCAACATTTCCCTTGGTAACCCCTTTCCAGTGCTTCTCGCCCCACCACCACCACCTAGTGAAAAAGTTTTTCGTAATGTCTGACCTAGATCTACTCCCACAGCAACTTGAGAACATTGCTCCTTGTTCTGTCATCTGCCACATCTGAAAATAGCATAGCTCCATCCTCCTTGGAACCTTCCTTCAAATTAGTGGAAAGTTGTTATCAAATCCCCTCTCGTTGTTCTCCAGACTAAGTCCAGTTCCCTCAGCCTCTCCTCTCATCTGCTCCAGACCCCAATCATATTTGTTGTCCTCTGCTGGATTCTCTCCAATTTGTCCCCATCCTTTCTGTAATGGGCTCCCCAAAACTGTGTACAGTACTGCAGATGTGTTCTTCCCAGTGTCAAATAGAGGGGAATATCACTTCTCTCAATCTGCTGACAAGGATCCTACTAATGCAGGTCAATGTCATTAGCCTTCTTGGCAAAAAGACAGCCTGTCATCCGCTGCAATCCCCACATCGTTTTATCTAGGATTGCTGCTTACACAGTCCCCAGACTATAGTAATGCATGGGATTTTCCTGTCCTAAGTGCAGGACTATGCAATTATCTTTGTTAAACCTCATCAGATTTCTTTTGGCCCAGGCCTCCAATTTGTCTAGGTTGCACTGGACCCTGTCCCAACCCTCTAGCATATTTACCTCTCCTCCCAGCTTGGTGTCATTTTCAGACTTGTTGAAGGTGCAATCCATCCTGGGATACTGCTATATTAGGAAGCAATACATGCAGGTCTGATGATGGTGCAGGGAAGGGCAGTTGCCATGGAGCCTGGCCTTTAAAAGAGGCCTGGAGGTGTAGGAGGCAGGAGGTACTAAATGAGTAGCAATCACTATATAATGCTCATCACCCAGGCAACATATACTAAATTTAGTGATTTTCACCTGGGTGAGAATGACTAAATTCAAGTGACTTTCACTGTATAGTGTGCACTGCCTGAAAAATGAACTCAGGCATAGAGCATGCAATGGATGCATAGGACAAGCCATTGAAGTTACAAGATTGTCATTCCAGCACCAAAAGAAGAGAAGCAGGTGTTTCCGAACAGTTGGCAACTTAAATTTTTAAACAACATTTATTTATTTGTAATTTTCACTGTTACAGTTACTGTCTGTTAGCCATTACTTCAACTTGTTAGTCAGGACCCACCCTTTCCAAAATGGCAAGATCTTTCCAAAATGGAGAGACACTACAGGTAAGCTGCACTATATGATGCCTCATGATTGAAGACACACAGCACTATATAGTGCATCTTACCCAGGCACAAATCACTATATAGCCTGCCATGCCTGGTTAATTTCACTACAGTAAATGCCCAGCTTACACGTAGGTTGCATTACCGGGCAACCACATGTAAGTCAAATTTAATGGAAATTGAGAGAGCTGGGAAACTGACCAGTACTGCTGCCCTGGTCACTTTTCTGGCTATTGGGACTGGTGGGGAGCTGCAAACCAGGCATCATCCTGGTTCCCGACTCCCCTCATAGCCCTCATTCCGTCCCACATTCTTCATTGTCTGAAGACTACTATGCTGTAGTAAGGGCTGCTGCTGTGAATGTGATGAAATCTCCTGAATATCAAGAAGCTTTTGAAGCCTTGGTCAGTCTTTCTTCCTGTGAAAAAGTATTTGCTCCAAAGCCAAATGAAGCAAGAGAAAGCCTGGGGTACAGATGTTCAGCTCTTCGTTCTTGCCACAGTTCTTCAAACTCCCATAGCTGTCTACTACCAGCCATCAGGAGCATTGAGGAAGAACTGGTATTTTTACAGACCAGCAAAGGAGAACATTGACTGATATGAGACAACTGTGCATGTGGAAAATAGGCTTTGCATTTATTTATTCAATTCTGGGATGCATTTTGACCAGCTCCTGGGTCTTACCAGTAGTTAATCTCCTCACTTTTTTCTGCATTTTCCTGTGAAATAAATGAAAATGATGAAGAGTGAAAACAGTCATTTCTTTGCATTTTATATTTTTCTTCGTGTTTTTTTTGCCTATGTTTTACAGTTTTAGTCCCTGTTGCCTAATTTAGTGATTCTCACTTAAGAGGCATGGCAAACTATATAGTGAAAACTATCCAGGCATAGTGATTTGTGCCTGGGAAGATGCACTACATAGTGCTGGGTGCCTTCAGTCACGAGGCACTGCATTGTGCAGCTTACCTATAGTGCTCCATGACTCCCACAAGGGCACCAACACCATGATCTGGAAGGTACTAAGGTCTGACTGTCCTAGGCCCTTCTCCTTCTAGGGGTGTGGACCCAGTCCCCCGCTACCACCTTGCCCCAGAGCTCACAGTGACTGTCAGCCCTGCTGAATATATGAACTATTAGCATCAGTAATATAGAGAATACTCAAACACTTTGAGCATCTCGAATGTCTGCATGTTTGCATTATAACACTTTGATTACTGTCAAGGTCATTAATTAATAGCAATTATAAATCACATAAGACAAGGCAGTTATAACTCAAGCTGTATAGTGGATTTAAATTGGATGGTTTAAGATCAACAGAATATCCTCCAGAATTTAACCAACCAATCAGAGAAGGGATCCTTTCAAACCACTTTAAAAACTTCAACTATGCATCAGTTAAGTTTCCTTAAAATATTTATGTATCCAGGGGTATAATGTCACAGCATAGAATACTACAGTTTTTAGCCTTATCCTGTTCCATCCAATCAAATAGCTGGGTTTTTACCACGGTTTGCAAAAAGAAGGGAAGTACAGGAAGAACTGTGAAAAATAGGTTAGAAAGTCTGCCTATAAAACTATACGCACTACTTCCCTGCTAAATGCAAGCAAAGTTCTTTTCAAACTAGGGGTATATTTTAATAGTTAGCCCTGGATAATGATGGGAACAGAAAACACTGATATTTAGAGTGAAAAATCCAGAATTGCTTGTATTGGCACATAACATATGAGTCTGTAGGGGTGGGAGGAAGCAGATAATCCTGATTCCCTTAAGTGAAGTAGGGAGGACACTATTAAATTTTACCCTTTGTGACACCAATTTGGTTATGATCATTTTTGAGAAATTCTCAAATACTAAAGTTATGAACATGTTTTATACAAGATTAATATTAAATTAGGCAGACAGAAAAGGATACTATATTCTGCAGGTCTTGATTTAGAGCTTGTGTGTTTATCTATATTTCATAGAATCATAGAATCATAGAATACTAGGACTGGAAGGGACCTCGAGAGGCCATCGAGTCCAGCCCCCTGCCCCAATGGCAGGACCAAGTACTGTCTAAACCATTGCTGATCAAATTCTATCTAACGTGTTGTTAAATATCTCCAGCGATGGAGATTCCACAACCTCCCTTGGTGGTGGTGACTTGAGACAATTACTACTGGCTTTATCTGTAGCGTTGTCACTGTGGTTGTGTTTCCAGCAATATTCTCCTCTTTGACCTTACATTCTTTTCCCATCATCACCAGGATTTGTAATTTCATAAACTATTTGATGGAAAGCTGTTTTCTGAAGCTATTTTCCAACAAACAAAAATTCCATTTGTAAACAAGAATGTTTTCTCCACACCTGGAGAATCTTTCACAGTCTCCTTTTTGTTACAAGAAAGAATGACATAGTGACTGTGGTAAGGCTGTGATTGAAGTGTTACATAACTAAGTGGAAATACCTGCAGGCTGTGACCTGGAAAATTCACTGGAGGGCTGGAGCTCTTTCTCATGGACAGTTTTTGCCACTAGTTATTTTTTTTTTCCTTTAACCCGTTGAACTCTAAAAAATACTGTTCCCCCAACACAAGATAGTCCCATTCAAAAGATCACTGAATGCGTGTTTCCTTGATAGTTATATAAATGGAAAGATTAAATCCTTCCTTACATAGCTGAAGACTAAATACTGCCTCTCCTGAGGACATCATGAAGCCTAAATGGTAGTAATTAATTAATGAAGTTGGACTTAAAACTTATTTCAGGGTATTTGGATAGAAATGGGACTCAGATTTTCATTGGGATTTGTGCCAGTTTATAGAAAATGTTTGGTTAATTTCAGTGTGTGCTATATTAAGACCAGAGTAAGAACATTTATAAAAACAGTACAGGCTGTACCTCTCAAATTCGGTACTCTTTCATCTGGCAACATCCATTGTCTGCCAAGACCTACGATGTTGCCAGGTGAGAGAGTTACCGGCATGTGCAAGAGACCCAGAGGGGCTGGGAGCCAGAGCCCTGCCTGCATCACAGCTGTGGGACAGGAGGCTTGTGTGGGTCGGGAACTGGAGTTCCCCAGCAGCAGAGACCAGGAGTTGGAGCCCATGCCTGCCCTGTGGTTGGTGGGAGGGACAGGAGCTGGCTGGAGCCCTGTGGCAGCCCCTGGAGCCCCAGGGAGGAAGGCTGGAAACTTATGCTCCAGCAATCCCCAAGCACAGACCTGCACTTTACTTTATCTGGCAAATTCTTTTCTTTGTTACTTGTCAAGTCCCGAGCATGCCGGATAACAGATTGCCTGTATCACTATTAAGACTTTAAAACCCTCTGCAGAACCATGGTAATAATCTGTTACATATAAAACTGGAAGGTGTGTGTGGGGTGAGGGGGAGTTCAAACAAGTACATTTTATTTAGTGAGTTCCTAACCTGAAAGGGTGCTTTTGTAGCAACAAGGGAGAACTCTGAGAAATCAACAGACTAAGCTTCTGCCCCTATATTCATCCTAAACCACTCAGGAACAAGTAAAAGGGATTTCATGCTTGGAAAGCTAATTTGAAAAAGTTGCAGAATTCCAACAGGACTATTTGAATCCAGCTCACAGTGGGAACAAACACAAATGGTTTATTAGCTCATGAAATATACTGGTGGTCATATGCTTCTGAAAGGTTCTGCTGTGTTGCTATAAATAATTTCAGTATCTTTAGAATCTTCCACGAGTGACATTAAAATAATTTGAGGTTTTGTTTTGGTTATGACTAGGATTAAACAATGTATGAGACATTTGAATATAAAAATTTTAACTAACCATTCTAACTGGTGGCAGTTACATCGCTGAAGTGGAAGCATCTTATTTCTTCTGAATAGCTCTGCTATACTTTGGATGCAATACTCAAAACCCATGAGAAGTATGGGGCCTAATTACCTAACTATGGCTACGTCTACACTAGCACATTATGTCGAAGTAGCCTATTTTGAAGTAAGACCATCGAAATATGCTACTTTGACGATTATCATCTACACGTCCTCCAGGGCTGGCAACGTTGACGTTCAACTTCGAAGTAGCGACGGGGAATGTCGAAAGGAGCCGCCCTGGAAGGAAACGCAGATCGTCCACACACACAAGCACCCCCTTTAGAAATAAGGGGCCAGGAAAGACCATGGACCGGGTCACAGAGCACACTAGCCCTTCCAGGGCAGCTGCAAGCCGCTCCTTTAAAGGGCCCCTCCCAGACACACCCGGCCTGCACAGCACGAGCTCTGCAGAGCAGTAGCCACTCTCTCGCAGACCAAGTCACAGCAGATATAGACACCCAGCAGCAGCTGCAGCAGCAGCTGCAGGAAACGGAGGCCCTCCAGGTAGACATCCAGGGGGCAAGTGCCCTGCTAGGTGCTGCCCGGGAGGCCGCCCAGTGGCTCCTGCTAGAAAAGCCCACCCTGGCGGCTGACAGGGATGCCCCTGATCACTGGGCTCCCCTCTTCCTCCCTCACCAGCTGCTCCCCCGCCTCTGGAGCTACCCCACCAGCTCCGAGTGGTGGGAGCAGCTCGTCATGCAGGAGTGGGACGACGATATGTGGCTCTGGAACTTCTGCATGTGCCGGCAGACCTTTCTTGAGCTCTGCCAGTGGCTCACCCCAGCACTGAGGCACCACGACACCCGGATGCGGCGCGCCCTCCCCATTGAGCGGAGGGTTGCAATAGCCGTCTGGAAGCTGGCCACTCCAGACAGCTATCATTCTTTGGTATACCAGTTTGGAGTGGGAAAGGCCACGGTCGGGGCCATCATCATGGAGGTAAGGAGGCCTGGGCACACACCCACTGGGGGGCAGGGGGGCTGGCTGTGGGCTTGGGGAGGGAGGGAGGGGCCAGGTGTGGGGCTGGAAAGGGAGGGGTGCCAGGGAGGGATGGGCTGGGCAAGTGGGGTACCCGGGGAGATGCCTGGGAGGGGGGCCTGGGGGAAGGGCCCTGGGGCACCCTGCACAGCCTCATGGGCACCTGTGTTCCCTCCCAACAGGTGGTCCGTGCGCTTAACACCATGTTGCTACAGAGGGTCGTCTGACTCGGGGACCTGGACGCAGGTGTCCCCAGATTCGCCTCCATGGGGTTCCTGAACTGCTTCGGGGCCCTGGATGGGACCCACATCCCCATCTGCACCCCAGGCCACAGCAGAGGAAGATACATCAACTGCAGGGGCTACCACTCCGTGGTCCTGCAGGCCATGGTGGACAGTCGGGGCCGCTTCCAGGACATGTACGTGGGCTGGCCCAGCTGCACACATGATGCCCGTGTTTTTAGGAACTCGACCCCATGCCACTGGCTGGAGGCAGGGACCTACATCCCCCAGAGGGAGATCCCTCTGGGGGACACCACCGTGCCCCTCTGCCTCGTGGCGGATGCGGCCTACGCCCTACAGCCCTGGCTCATGCGCCCGTACACCGGCCACCTCAACGCCAGCCAGGAGCGGTTCAATGCCTGCCTGAACCACGCCCGCCAGGTGGTGCAGAGAACATTTGGCTGTCTGAAGAGCTGCTGGCGGTGCCTCCTTGCCTGACTGGACGTCAGCCTCCAAAATATCCCCCAGGTTGTGGGCGTGTGCTGCTCGCTCCACAACATCGTTGAGAGCAAGGGGGAGGCTTTCTTCCAAGGGTGGGTGGTTGACGCTGGCACAGGCTTCCCCCAGCCAGCCGCCGCACTCAGCTGCCAGGCCCACCATGAAGGGGTACGGGTCCATGAGGCCCTGTGGGCCCACTTCAATCAGGGAGACCCTGAGCACCTCCCTGGCCTTCCCCAGAAGACCCCCCGACACACATAGCCCGCAATGCCTGCACACCACCCCCAACACCCGCGTGCCACCCCCGCCCCCAACAAGCAGATGCCTGCAGCTTTTTGGAAAATAAAACCTTTTTTTTTTTTAACCAGATAACTTATTTGATTCAACAAACTGCAACTAATCTACTAAAAAGGGGGACAATTATATACAAAAAGGGGGACAACTATATACATGGGCCAACAGCTGAGCCGTCCACCGGGCCCCCATCAGTCCGGGGTGGGGGTAGAGGGGCGCGAGCCCCGGCGGGTACGGCTTGCAACCCCCCGCCCATGTCCGCGGTCCCTGGCGTGGCCATCTGGGGGGTGGGAGGACTGGTAGGTATGGCCAGGATGCCTCTACTGGATGGTCTTCAGCCCCAGTGGGCTCTGTGGAGCTTGCTGGTGGTGAGGCAGGTGGGGCAGCAGGCGACGAGATGGGTGGAGCGGCAGGCAGGGTAGCAGGAGGTGAGGCGGGTGGAGCGGCAGGTGGGGCAGCAGGCGGTGAGGTGGGTGGAGCGGCAGGGAGGGCAGCCTGGGGGGCAGCAGGGGGCAGGAGCTGGGCGACGGCCTCCGGGATCAACCCAGCTATGTCCTTGAAAACCCCCATAAAGTCCTCCCATGCCACCCACAGCCAGGTGGACTCCTCCCGCTCGAAACAGAGTCTTTCCTCCGCCACCTCTGTCTGCCGCCAGAGAGCTGTCAGGAGCTGAGGGTCCACCGGAGCCATCCTCAGAGTCTGGCGGTGGCGGGACCATCCCGCTGGCCTTGGGGGTGTCTCCAGGCACTGGCGGTGGCTGGCCTCCAGCGGGCTGTCGGGGACAACGGACGGTGCCTGGCTGCCTGGAGCGTCAGATGCTGCAGCTGGAGAGAGGGAGAGAGGGAGGGGAAGGCTGTTAGTACAGTGCCCTGGCCTGTGGCCCGTTCTCCCCGCCCCCTCTTGGGTGCTGGGTCTCCGTCCCTGTCGGTGGGTTTGATGTCCCTGTTGGCTGTCGCCATGGCATTGTCCCCCTGCCCCCAGGGTCAAGACTGAGTTCTGTCCATGGGTACAGGTGCTGACGGGCGCTGATGGCTGTGCCACCATCCTGGGACTGTACTGTGGCTGGGCGTTCACGAGTTGGGGTCCACTGGGGGTGTGTGAGGCTCCTGGTTGTGGCTGGTGCCCCCGCCCTGTGGCAGATGGGTGTGTGCTCTGTGGGGTACGTACCTGACTGTCCATTGCCGCGGTTGGGGGAAGCCTGGTGGGTGGATGCCCGGCTGGTACTCTGGGAGGAGAGGTCAATGAGGAGCCCTCCCCTCCTCGCTGCTGGACCCTTCCTCTGCTGTCCCGAGGGGGAGGTCTTCTTGGGTGTGCCCAGGGGTGCGGGGCTGGCTTCCGGGCCGGACTCCAGCTCCAAGGCCTGCTGGGGCTCATTGGCCATGGTGTCAAGAGTGGCCGGGAGGGAGGAGGTGTCCCGGGGGCCCAGGAGGGCCCTGAGCTCCCTGTAATAGGGGCAAGTGGCGGGGGCAGCCCCAGACCATCTGGCCGAGACCCGGGCCCGGGCATACCCCTGCCGCAGCTCCTTCACCTTACTCCAGACGTGATCTGGAGTGCGGGCAGGGTGACCCCAGGCAGCCAGGCCCTTGGCCAGTCGGACGAATGCTTCTGTGTTCTGCCGCTTGCTCCCCATCACGTGGAGCACCTCCTCCTCGCCCCAGAGCCCCAGCAGGTCTTGGAGCTCGGCCTCCGACCAGGAGGGGCCCCGTGTCCTTTTGGCCCCCCACCTGGCTGCTGGGGGTGCCTGGGTCCCCTCAGGAGGGGAGCCCTGGGGGCGCTCAGGGGGCTGGCTTGAGGCCATGGATGAAGGCAGCGGGGATTGGGGCCTCTGAGAAGATTGCAGGGCTAGCACATGCCTGTGCTGCTGCCTGCACGCTCTCAGCTTCCTGCCACAGGAAATCCAGGTCTGTGGTGCCTTTAAGGCTGCTGCGTGCAGGGACCATAGAGCCCCGCAAGGGCTGGACAGAGTGTCTCTCAACCCCTCAGCTGATGGCCGCCATGGCGGACCCCGCAATATTGAAGTAGCGGGACACGGATCGTCTACACACACCCTACTTCGACGTTGAACGTCAAGTAGGGTGCTATTGCCATCCTCGGATGGGAATAGTGACTTCGACATCTCGCCACCTAAAGTCGATTTCAATGTCGAAATAGCACCCAGCGCGTGTAGACATGACGGGTGCTATTTCAACGTTGTGCTGGCTACTTCAACGTAGCTGGCTAGTGTAGACGCACCCTATGTGTCAAAAACTCAGGATATTTGTTTTAGAGACCAGGATTTTCAGTTTCCAACATTTTGAAAGCTTAGATATACAGCTGTTCATAGCACAAAGTTTGCCTCTAAGCGTAGCTCTACATAACAAGCTGGGAGAGTGATGATTCCCCAGCTCATGTGTACATACTCATGAGTACAAGTAGCAGTATAGTTGCAGAAGCACAGGCAGTGCCAGTGGAAGTATGGCTGAACCAGGCAGCTATTCTTGCTCTAACTCAACAAGAGCTGGAACAGATATGTGCTTGGACAGGGAATCTCATCCCTAGTTTGCAGGGTAGACAGAGTGACACTCGCAGCTGAAAGGTGGGAATTCCAGAGCAGGCAGACACCATGAGCAGAGAATTAGTGAGTTAGCTGTATGCTAAAAATAGCACAGCTGCAGGGTGGATAGCTCAGGTTCACTGCCTCCCCTCTGTAGGCTAGGTCAAGCTCAGGAAACTAGCCTCTGTTGCAACAGCTACACTAATATTTTTAGCATGCTGGTTTGAGCCGAGCTAGAATGACTCTGTCTACCCCATGGTGGGAGTCTTGCCTCCCAGCTGCAGTTTATTGGGCATCCAACCTCAGTGTGGAAATGCCCATGGTGCATTGTTTAGAATACATATTCTAGTCAGATATTCATTCATGATTTAGATATATAGGGCTCAATCTTTGACTACATCATAGCTCCTTTATACAGCTGAAAAAGTCAGCTGGAGACTCCTGTTACACCTCTTATAAACCTCCTACTTACGGAGACCACGTCACATATGGTAAGAAGTTTGGACAGAGAACATTGTGCATAGCAGACCCTTGTTCTTGAGTGGTGTATGGAGTTGGGCAGTTGCAGCTACAGTGCAATTCAGAGCACCTGTCAGGGCTGCTATAAGCTACAGTGAAAGCCTCTATCCATCCCCAGATAGCGCCATACCAACTCCTTTGTAAACAAGCACCTTATTGACACAGATGAACACTCGTCACATACACAAGTGAAGATTTTGAAGAATTGGTCCTATAGATTCCATTAGGAAAAAAGTCAGGTATATTGCATGCCATGTAATTTTGATAATTGTATTTTCACTGTGCCAGTCAACAGCATGCTTGTTACTTTCTAAGATTCCCCTGACCAGTTTTACAGTATTTCTGATTCCAGTATATTCTTATCTCACTTGCTTTTTCTATATTTTACATATAAATCATAAAATAAAAATACTGCCTTTGTCAAAATAGAAAAGGAGTTCAGATCTTTACATATCTCAGTGATATTTCATTTTCAGATGTCAACAGCAGCTTTGATGTAGCAGACAGAATTTAAGCTCCTGCTGATGCTAGGGATAAGTCATCACAGCTGACTTCACTTAGGCTCTTCGTAACCATGCAACAGAGGCTCACAAATGCACCTCCCACAGCTAGCTTATCAAAGCACTTAGTCAGATGCATCATGTACTCCTATAGATCAGCCTCCTGTGGTCTGCTATGGTTTGAATTTTATATGGCATGGGTAGTGATGATTTCATATGAAGCTGGCATGTTTTAATTGGCTCTCTATTCAGTAAGTGAGTCAACAGCTCTGCAAGAGAAAGACATTTGCTACTATTATTTTTCATACTCAAGAAACTGCACTAACTCACTAAGCAGCTACTTCTTTTTCTCTCCTAGATGCATAAGGACATACCCTGCCAAATCCTCCATACTTTATGGAAGACATACATATATTCAGTACTTTGCCTGGACACCTTCAGAGTGCTACAAACACACTGGGAAATACATGAAATAAATATATTCATTCTTGGTATGGCCATGAGGAAATAATCATAATGATTTCCCTGCCCTTGACCTGTCAGAGCCCAAATGCTCCCCGGGTTTCCTCCATGACAAATACCTGAAATCACTAAGCAAAAAAGCAGTCCTGTAGCCCCTTAAAGACTAACAATATTATTTATGAGGTGATGAGCTTTCATGGGACAGACCCGCTTCTTCAGATCTGGAGAATACTGAAAACTGAGAGGAAGAGAATTTAAAAGAAAGACAGAAAAAAATGAAATAAAAACTGATGAATCAGCTAGATATGACAGAAGGAAGAGTGGGGTGGGGCAGGGAGGAGAAAGAAAAAAAAGCCTGTGCAAGTGTCTGTTAAGTTAGTGGGATGCCTGCAGTCACTGAGAATATCAACAGTCAGGAAATTGTCCTTGTAATGTGTTATGTAACTGATACCTTTGTTGAGTCCAAGATGATATGTATTCCAATCCTCATATCACCCTTTGTATTCTGGTGTTAAAATCTCTTTGTTTTAAAGTGCACACCATTAAGTGCTGGATGCTGTGTCCTGCTAGATTGAAATGCTCACTTACCAATTTATGTGTATTCAGATCTCTGATTTGTGTCCATTCATTCTTTGGTGAAGCAATTGTCCAGTTTATCCAATGTATATGACAGAGGGGCACTGCTGGCACATGATGGCATATATCACATTCGTGGAAGTGCAGGAATATGAGCCCCTGATCATCTGACTGACATGGTTAGGTCCAGTGATGGTGTCTGCAGCGTAAATATGTGGACAGTGATGGCAACTGGGTTTGTAGCAAGGAAAGTTTGCAGAATTAGGACTTCTGTTGTACCGCATGTGTTTGCTAGTGAGAATTTTCCTGAGGTTGGGCAGCTGGCTTTAGGGAAGAACAGGCCTGTCATCTAGGGCCTGTGAGAGTGCAGCATCATGTGCCAGTATAGTATGTAGATTTTCAGTAATGCACTGGAGGGATTTGAGCTGGGAGCTAAAGGTGATGACAAGTGGTGTTCTGTTATTAACCTTCTTGGGCCTATCTAGGAGTAGCTGGTTTCTGGGTATTCGTCTGGCCCTGTCAGTCAGTTTCTTTACTACTCCTACAAAACAGACACTCAACCTCAGGAAAATTCTCACTAGCAACCACACACAATAATAAGTAATATCCCTAATAATAGATACAAACCCTATTGTTATGATGGGGGCAAAACTAACATTTTCATATTCCCACAATGCCAAACTGCCCCTAAATGTTGTTGATCTTGTTCTAGGACCATAATCATATTATACTGTGCTTGTCCTCTTCAAAGTAGTCATGATTTCTACATTATTTTCCTCAATGCTTGTTGTTTATTGCTTGAGGTTAATTTTCAAACTAGGAAGCTATCTTTCAACCTAAAGATTCATATTAAATATGACACTTTGCCAGCTGAAAAGAATGAATGTTAGGTTTTTGAAAATTGTCACAGTTAGTCAATGTATCCATGAGACCAGTGTACTAACAGTTTTAATCTAATTAGGCTTTCAAAATCATTTATGTTTGATTAACGAATAGTTCATGTGGCAATTATTAAACAAGCAAATAGGAACTGCTGCAATATTATCATATATCCCAAATATTTATCGATGCGCTCTCACTAAAAGTGATTGCTTCCAACAGGATCAAATTCTATTCCTGCATATGAAGAGGCTGGAATACTTTTTGTCAAATCTGCTTTCTGCCTCTTCTTTCTGTATTGCAGGTAAAGATCATCAGAGGAAATGTTCAGAAGGAAGAAATGCAGAACATAAAAGACAAAAACAAGAAAACAAGCAACATTTATTATGAATTATTCATTCTGAAAAGTAGGATTGTTGTAGGTTTAATTTTGGGGATATTTTGTTTTTCAGTTGTTCCTGAGGATTATGTAGGTTTAGAAACCTCACTGTGTGTTACTGAAAAGGAATTATCACACCGTTTTGGAAAGAGAAACAGCCGCGCTGGCTTTTATATTCAAATTCGGCACATTAACACATGGTTTAAATCGTGATGGGAACTGTCTGAGTCACTATAGGGGCTTGTCTGCATACTTGGCTCAATCTAATTCTTGACCTTCCCCCCCACCCCTCCACTCTCTGATTTGCTCACCTTGATTATCTTTTTCTGATTTGTCCTCCTTGCTTACTGTTTTTTGGTTCTCTGTGCCTTAAATATTGGGTCTGTTCTGGTTTGGCTATGGTCTGAAGAAGTGGGTCTGTCCCATGAAAGCTCACCTAATAAACCATTTTGCTAGTCTTTAAAGTGCTACTTGACTGCTTTTTGTTTTGATAGTTTATAGACTAGCACAGCTTCCTCTTTGTTACTACTCACTGCTTTTGTTAGAGTTGGTTGATCATAAAAATTCATTAAAAAACAATTTAACGTCTCATTAACTGGATTCCTAATTGTAAATATATTACAGTGAATGCTTACAATATTTAAAAAATAGACTTCCATACACTCAACTTTCCAAAACATTCATTTGGGTGAGGAAGCAGGGAGGAAGCAGAATGACTAATACACCCTGCCCAAATGCAGACATTTGTTTCAAAAATTGTTTCTCCAAACCCATCCTCCCCTTACACTTCTATTGCAGACCAGGAGTAACCCCAATATTTAGGGTGCAGAGCCATAGGTTAGATCTGCTATATTGGTATCAGATGGGCATTCTACTCAGTATTTCCTATGGCTGCTTGTTGCATTCTTACATGGCCATGTTAGAGTAAAATAAAATCAAGATGCATGGAGGGCAAATATCTGTGATACATGGAATAATTATTTGTACAAAGTCCCCTTGGCATCCTCTAACCTCAATTTATTGGTATAGTTTAGCCCAATTAGTCCCTAATCACCAGCTGTCAAGAAATGCAAGTTATAAATAGAGAGATGTGAGCATCAAGGTGTCAGAGATATGTCAACAGTTACCAATGCAACCATTTGATTGAAATTCAGGAAAAATTTAAGAATTAAGAAGGAAAATTTGATAGAATTTCACATTTCAGTCCTTGCTTTTCAACCAATGATCATTTCTAATCTTCCATGGAGTCACCCATTCTTAACATCCATTTATTCTTTTCTTGTTTCCATTTTTGGTTTTCTCTTTCCCCTCACTCTATATTTAGGGGTGACTTGCACTTATGTAGGCTCATCTGTTTGAAACTTCCTTCCGACTTGAATGACATAAACTCATATGTTCATCTGGGTTTCTAATTTTGTGTAAACAAAAGTAGGATTAGCATGTGCAAGTTTGTAGTCTGTTAAAAGGCCTCAATCAAGAAAATCAGCAGCCTGAAAATTCAGCCTTAAATCACCTTCTTCCCTACCGCACATACCTTTCAAAATAGGTTTATCTTACAAATGTCTATCACAACATGTGGCTTACCTTACCCAGCATATCAAATGCCCCAGCATCAACAACTCCATAGGCAAAATCAGATGATCTCTATGCTCTTGAATGAGATCACACAGAAAAATGACAAAACCCCACATGCTTTTATCAAGAGGTGAACACTTTCCAAAAAGTGATCATTCTACATCTGATCCCTCAGTCTCAAAGGAAACTTACTTGCAAAATACAAGCCTACGAACTAAGATTCATAAACACTGCTGGGAGCTAAAAGCCCTGGACTGAACACAGGGATTGGTTTTGTGGCCCATTACAACAATCTGTAGCACACCCTGACCTCTCCATTGTCCTATGGCTTCAGGATTGTTAATTTTCCCTCCTTTTTTTAAGTGATCTATTACCAAGTGTATGAATCACTGTGGTTAACCATCTGTCCTAACTCAGTTTTAGCTTCGGCACTCTGCTTTCCTTGTTCACCCACAAAGAGATCACTGAACCCTGAAGGTATGTCTCTCCATCAACAGTTGATTAGCTTAACATAGCAGGTATGTCCACAAATAAATGGTCAAAGAGTGATCCAAAATCATGTTGGATTATAATGCACACCATACAGCAATGAGCACTGCAATTCAATTTTGTGTTTTATTATAGTCACCTCATTCACTGTAGCATCCCGTAAAAGAAATTATCTGATTGAGTTTGTTTTTAAAAGAGCATTTCCTTGTCAAATGTGAAAGAAAATGTTCATATTTTAGTGAAGTAACAAAATATGCAATAAAGGTGATCATTGGGTAGATTTACTAATATTTTACCCTTCTGTAGTGCTTTTAACTTGAGGAAGTTAAAGTGATTTATAAACTGAATCTTTAAGCACCACAACATCACAGAAACTTCAGGTCATAAAGGGTCTATTCTGTTTGTGTCTCTCAAGTTTTGGTGGCCCAACCTGAGACTTATGGAGCCTCACTTTCTGATTATGTTGATCTACAGGTTAAGTCAATGTATACTGTATTTGCTCAACCTTTTTAAGTGACCTCTGCGTCTTGTCAACTGAGCACACAGAGTGAATGTGTCCAGAATTAACAAACCCTTTTGAAAATTTGGCATTATATTCAAAGCAATCAGCTGTATTATAGCTGTTTTTATGCTGTAGCTCAAACATTTTTGTCGGCTGAACCACTCTTTCCCTACTTTGACTTTTTAAAGTACCTGAAATTATTAAGGCGAGAATTAAAAAAAAGAGCGCACACACACACACACACACACACACAACTAAAAAGATGAATATGGAAAAAGTAGAAAAATATTTGTGATGCCTCTTAAATGTAAAATATCGGGAGTTTGTATATTTTTGCACAATAGCTGCACTCCACAAAGCAAACAACAATATAAAAGGCTTAATAAAGATGGTGGCTATGTCTACACTACTCAATAAAGTCAATTTTAAGGCAGTTAGCTTGATTTTTACAATGTCACTGTCTTCACTGTGAATACCATTAGGTTGCTTTTAGGGAGTGCAAAGGTCGAAATTATTACACCCACCATGTGAGACAATATAGTGTCAAGTTCGAATTTGAATGGTTGAATTAATGCTAGTTTGGAAATCCCCAAGACCTGTATCCCCAAGACCTCTACCCACTGCAGAAGGTTATTCCACCACCCTTGACATCCCTTCTTTTCCCTGTCACTTAACCCTCTTTCCCCTTCCGTGAATAAGCATATTCTATTTATAACAACCACAGTCTGATTTCTTGGTTCGTATGTGGGGTGCACAAATCATTGTGAGGAGTTCGGCAGAGGGAACTGGGTGAGGGTGGAGAGGGATGATAGCACAGCTGCCTGCCGCTACACAAAGGTTCACAAAGGATTTACAGCAGAGGAACCCAGGCTGGGGTGAATGGAAAGGGCTGATAGCACATCTGCCTGCCACTATGCAAAGGTCTATAGAGGACTTATGGCAGAAGGACCCCAGTAGTGGCAGAGGTTGCCAAAGCTGATGGGGCTGATGAAACCCTGGAGGCACCTGCCAGAGTCCAGGATCAGGGGCTGTTAGGTCATCAATGGTACCTGCCCTCAAGGACAGGGAAGCCAGGTGCTAGGCCTGGCTTATTTCATGCATGCATGGCATCTCTGCTAAAAACAAAAGAACAAAAACAAAAAAAAATCACCTTAGCCTCCTCTCCCACACCACCAAAATACAAACATTATTCTTGTGAAAATAATCCTCCCTTTAAATCCATTCTTTTTCCTGCACCTTAACCCTCTCCCCACAAACAAAACCATTCTTTCTGTGAAAGCCACACTCTGGTTTATTGGTTCATATTTGGTGGGGTGCACAAATCATTGCAGGGAGTAGGGGTGGTATCACAACAGTCGAATACAACAGAATCAAGTGGCTGCTCCATCATTCATAGAGCTATTTTTAAAGCCTCTCTGATTGCTACTGCCTCTACATTCACACTGGTGAATGCCCTTGTGAGCAGTTGCATATAAACCATGTTCATGGTACTTGCCTCAGCACTCCAGGCTGTCTCAAAATTCTCCTGTCTGGATTAACAAAGTTTATGCAAAATACAGCATGCTGCAACCATGATGGAGACAATACTTTCAGAAAGGTCCAAACAGGTCAATAGGCACCTGAATCCTGTTTACTAGCAGAGTCTGTAGGTGAAGTACTCCTTGCTGTGCTCCAGGGTGCCTGTGTATGGCTTCATGAGGCAAGGAAGCAGAAGGTAAGCAGGGCCACTCAGTATTACTATAGGCATCTCCACGCTGCCAATCTTGATCTTCCAGTTTGGGAGAAAAGTCCCTTCCAGGAGCTTTCTGTATACACCAGAGTTTCTGATGATGTGTTCATCGAGAATCTTTCCCAAACGTTCCACAGGGATGTCGGTGAAATGACTTTTGTGATCTACCAACTCTTGCAACACCATTGAAAAGTTTCCCTTTTGTTTTTTTTATAATTAAAGGCTGCATGGTCCAGGGCCTTGATGGGAATGTGTGTGCCATCTATTGCCCCACCACAATTAGGAAACCCCAAGGCAGTAAAGCCATCTACTATGTTTCGGACATCTCCAAGGGTCCTGGTATTCCTCAGGAGATGCCAAAAGATTGCATTGGCTACTTGTACCACCAAGGCCCCCAGTGTAGATCTGTCCACCCCAAATTGATTCGCCACTGACCGGTAACTGTCAGGCATTGCAAACTTCCAAAGAGTGATTGCAACTCACTTGTGAACTTTAAAGCCAGTTTCATTCTTGTATTGTTGTGCTTCAGCATGGGGGCCAGGAAATCCCAACGTTCCATAAAGCAGGCTTGCGCATGTGTTGAAAGTTCTGCACCCATTGCAGGTCATCCCAAAATGATGTGGTCCCAGAAGTGTGTGTTGGTTTCATGAGTCCAAAAACACTGCTCCACTGTAAGCAATGCAACCAGGGAAGCCAGCATTTCTAAGTTCCTGGTCTGCAGTTCTTCAATTTCATCTCCATCCCTAACCCCACAACCATCATCTCAGCCCACTGCCTTCATCAAAGCAAATACAGAGCAACATTTTGGGAAATGGCCATGATGTTCTGTGCAATGATTTGAAGCATTTGAGGATCCAATGATAGCACTAGCACTGTGCCAGAGAAAATGGTGAGATCTACCATTTGTTTTCATGCGATTAGTGGGTGCTCTGAATTCTGGGATAGTGCTTTGCATTCTGGGATACTGATGTCAAACACCCACAAGCAATGGTGGCAATTTTTTTCCCCACAACCTAATGGTACAAAACCCACAGAATGCAACAGGGCTAAGGCACTGGGGGATAGGTACCCACAATGCATTGCTCATAGAGTCAAACTTGGATAAGGCAATGGAGATGCGGTAGGTCAACATCGAGAAATGGTAATTTGACCTTCCAGAACATTTATGGACAATTAACTTTGAGTTTATAAGATCAATGTTAAAAATCGATTTCATTAAAATTGATTTTATTTCATAGTGTAGACATAGCCTCAGTGTACCACTTCATGTGTCTTTCCTTGCTGATAATGTCTAGTGCAGAACTCCCCTCCCCTTCCCTTAGATATTTTTAGATTTTCATCTGATTGCTAGCAGAATTTTCATTAAGAGTTGCCTTGGAGAATAGTATAATAACCTTGCCAGGAGCAGTCATAAATAAAGCATCACAACTGCTTACACAATTATGTTGAAACCCAGCAGATATTATTGCCGTGCTAGAATTCAAAACACAGGCAATTACAATTCCTTCATTAAGCTAAAAGTTATCTTAATACATCATTGCAATTATTTCCCATTTAAGATTCAGTAATAAAGAAGTTCAGCAAAAATTTTCATATTCTTAAGTCTGCATTTTGCATTGTATTGCTAATGCACCAGTATTTAAAGGAGAAAAACAAAATCAAACCAGCAACAGAATGTACAAATGACATACTTTTAAAGGCAATAATACAACAGAATGATTTGTGAAAAGGCATATGACAATTATCCTATTCAATCCAGGAGTAAATTGATTGAATCAGGTCACTGTTTCTTGCCCAGTTAATTTTTGTCTATTCTTTTTCTTGGTTTTAGTTCCTAATCTGTGATTGTGTCTAATGGATCTGTTGTACTTTTGGGTCTGTTTATGTGTCTTTCTGCTTCTATAGCAGGAAAAGATTAACTTGTTTACCAAATTTTGAAAATGTAAAGCCACAGCATACTTTATTTTGAACCAGTGTGTTCAGAAGGAATTGTGGCACCCCCTGCCCCAAAAGGAGGGGATGTGCTGGGAACAGGATAAGCAAGAGAAAAATCTAAAAAGAGGAAACACTTGCCCTAATTCATACTTGCTCTGAGCCCTCTGAAGTCTGTGTAGTTTCAGGAAGAATAAATTTGCTCATCTCCATGTTTGGCTCTCCCCCCTAAAGTGCTTATATAATCTATTCCTGCTATAGAAGCAGAAAGACACATAAACAGACCCAAAAGTACAACAGATCCGTTAGACACAATCACAGATTAGGAACTAAAACCAACAAAAAGAATAGAAAAAATATGTAAAGGTAGGTAACTGGCCAAGTCAGAGAGATGAAAATATCATGAAGAAATTAAGGAGCACTTTATGGGGAGAGCCAAACATGGGGATGAGCAAATTTATTCTTCCTGAAACTACACAGACTTCAGAGGGCTCAGATCAAGTGTATATGTATGTATGTATGTATGTATGTATTGATACTTGAATATATATATAAAGCCATGTGATAAGGTAATGGAAACCTTACTGTGTGATTTAGGTGAGAAATCACAAGGATTATAAAATTAATTCAACATACTCAGAGGCTGTGAACAGTTCATGAGTAGTCCATAGCCCTTGTATAATTAGCTAACCACTACTATCTGTTTGTAGATAAATTTGTAAAATGGAAGAGAGGGTCAAATCTCTGGGGCAATAGCAGAGGGGGAAGAAAAAGTTCACCAGGCGATGTCTGGACATTTCTGCTCTAACTTTTTTATGGAAAAAATTGCATAATCACTTTGCAAGGCTCACTCTTCAAGAGAGATAGGTATAATTTTAAAAATTAAAAAATATCAATTTGGTTTTTCACTCAGTTTCTTCTTTCTCTCTTAAGTAGTACATTCTGCTTGAGTTTTTCCATTAGGAATTCTAGATGGCAGAAGGTCAGACTTCAATTTTGCCTCACAATTTCTGGGATAATGTTTTGTTTTAAAATATATGCAGGGTGCCCTCTAATTCTATTCTGTATGTCCCAGAGCTCATGAGTACAAAGGTGGTATCCTACAGTTATGTGCTGTTTGAAAGAGATTTTTTAGTTGAAGCAAAAAATAAAGTGATAATCAAGCCAATTACGAAGGGACACTAATTTACATCACCCCTGCCCATATGTCTGTAATAGATATGAGACTAAGACCCCAACTATTTCTACCTTGTGGTCTACCCCTATAACTGATGGGCAGATGTGTCACTTAGGCCACATCTACACGTGCACGCTACTTCGAAGTAGTGGCACCAACTTCGAAATAGCGCCCGTCACGGCTACACGTGTTGGGCGCTATTTCGAAGTTGAAATCGACGTTAGGCAGCAAGACGTCGAAGTCACTAACCCCATGAAGGGATGGGAATAGCGCCCTACTTCGAAGTTGAACGTCGAAGTAGGGCACGTGTAGCCGATCCGCGTCCTGCAACGTCGAAATAGGGGGGTCCACCATGGCGGCCATCAGCTGACAGGTTGAGAGATGCTCTCTCTCCAGCCCCTGCGGGGCTCTATGGTCACCGTGTGCAGCAGCCCGTAGCCCAGGGCTTCTGGCTGCTGCTGCTGCAGCTGGGGATCCATGCTGCATGCACAGGGTCTGCAACCAGTTGTTGTCTCTGTGGATTTTGTGTTGTTTAGTGCAACTGTGTCTGGGAGGGGCCCTTTAAGGGAGCGGCTTGTTGTTGAGTCCGCCCTGTGACCCTGTCTGCAGCTGTTCCTGGCACCCTTGTTTCGATGTGTGCTACTTTGGTGTGTAGACGTTCCCTCGCAGCGCCTATTTCGATGTGGTGCTGCCCAACGTCGAAGTTGAACATTGACGTTGCCAGCCCTGGAGGACGTGTAGATGTTATTCATCGAAATAGCTTATTTCGATGTCGCTACATTGAAATAAGCTATTTCGACGTAGCGTGCACATGTAGACGTAGCCTTAGTAAGTTAAAATACAGGTGGACGTGCACACAGTGCATAATATAAATTTTAATTGCAGCTATTCATAAGCAACTTAAAGTAGAAGATGTCTTCCAAAGGATTTACTCAGCTAGTTGCATATGACCTGGCTCCTGAAATGAATGTTTTTATTATCAGGTGTCAGTCTCCAACCTGCCTACAGCAACATCTGATCTGAGCAGAAACTTGCTATCAAACCAGAATATTGGAGTTGTTGGGTTACCACAATCAAGGGAATAGAGGCCAAATACTGTGATGTGGAAGACCACGTACACAGGAGTATGAGGGAACACATTTTTACTGATGTCCCTTACTGACAAAGGGAGTGAAGCAAACATGTAACATGCCATTGTCATGAAAAGGAACTCTTCAGAGTTCCCAATATGCTAATAAAAGTTTCAAGTATCTTAAAAAAAGAGCTCCCCACACTTTACATTTCTCAGCTGTCAAAGAAAGAGGAAGGAAATAAATTATGTATGAGGAAACAGGAATGAGTTTATTTATGAGGAACAATGGCTTAATTTATAAGGAAGCTTTTATAATGCCCAGTCCCCAGACAATTCTTGCAGTCAGTACTGAGGGTAAGAGCCTATCAGAATTTGGCATACAGTCAATACCATAATGCAGCCTTTTATTTGAGAAGTGAACCTTTTTATAAAGAGAGGACTTTGAAGCTCGGGCACTTGCTCAATTCTCTTTTTCTCCGGCAGGCAGCTTCCTCTTTTCTTTCTTTGCTTGAGGATAAACCCCATTCTGCGTATAGCTCAAGCATTCCCCCATGTGTGCTTTTAAACCTCATATGAAGCGGAGGCCACTTTGATACCACGCTTACTGGTATGCATGCTGATTAGCCACATATGACTCTTGAAAGGAAGGTTAGTTTTTTCTCCCCTTGGTTTATTAAAAATTTATATATAACCTTGATATAAGTCAGAGCACAAGAGATTTACTTAATGGGGTATTTTCCAAATATCAAAATACCACTGTATTTCTACGGACTGATGGAAGATGTAATTGCACTCATTTTTCATGTATTAATTTAAATAGGTTTAATTGCCTATAGATGTTAATTCCATTGTCTCCAGGAGGTGATGCACAGCAGATATCCCCTAACAAGTTTGCTCTTGCAGTAAATATTCATGATGAGGCTTCTCTGTACTTCCAGTAACAGTTCTCAATTTCCACAAACCAACAGAGACTTGTGTCAAGAATCAATTAGTTACAGTGCCATAAAGTTCTGAATGCAGCTAAGTTCCTTGTTGCCTAGCAGCAGCTCGGCAAGATGAGGTTTAACTTCAGTTCCTTTAACCCTGGACTAACCAGAAGTTATTAGCTCCTCCCCACCCCCTCCACATTACAGGATTGCCTCTCAGTCTGGAGTGACAGGCTTATCCCCTACACAGTCACATCTAAAGAGTCTTGCCTTTTTTCCTTATAGGAAAAACCAAACCGAGCAAGACAGACCATACAGGTGGTCCAAGGAGAGCATTCTGAGGAGTTTGCTGCCATGACAAGGTCTCCTTTGAATGGAGGGACACACCCACCATTGGCCAATTCAGTTTATTGTTGGAGTGCTCCTGGATTCCTCACTGACACCAAGCAAACATTCAAGCACTCAATTTTTACTCTGCAAGTAATAGCTTCGCTGTCCCACCCTAGCTGAGAGTATCACTGCAGCTAGGTCATACGTGAGTTATCTACCACCTGGTCAACAATGCAGTGTGCCTAGGCATTACCTTTAGCTCATAGGAGATTTGAACTAGTACAAGATACTGCACTGCATCTCCTCAGCCACACAGGAGAGTGTGAGCACAGCAGATCTACCACTTGGTCTCTACTTTATGCTGAATATTGAATCAAGGTTGAAATCTCAGTCCTTAACTTGAAGGTGCTCAATAGCCTGGGCCCAAGGTGTGTTAAAAACTGCATAAAACCGCAGCATAAAATCATGGTCAACAGTCTTGTTGCTCTAGCACAGTGGTTCTCAAACTGTGGGTTAGGACCCCAACGTGGATCACAATGAATTTTGAAAGGGATAGTCGGGGCTGGCTTAAAGTTTTTGGGGCCCAGAACTAAAGGCTAAGCCCCTCTTCCCAGGGCCAAAGCTAAAGTTTTCAGGCTCGCTGTCTGAGGCTGAAGGTTTTGAACTTCATTTTCCCCTTCCCCAGCCCAGAGCAGTGGGGCTCAGGCTTTGCACCCCACCAGCCTGGGGCTGTGGGATTCTGGCAGGCTTAAGCTTCAGCCCCCTTTTCTGAGGTCATTAAGTTATCAGAAGGGAATCACAGCGCAAAGTTGTTGAATCATAGAATCATAGAACACTAGGACTGGAAGGGACCTCGAGAGGCCATCGAGTCCAGGCCCCTGCCCCAATGGCAGGACCAAGTACTATCTAAACCATCCCTGATAGACATCTATCTAACCTCTTCTTAAATATCTCCAGTGATGGAGATTCCACAACCTCCCTTGGCAATTTATTCCACTGTTTGACTGCCCTGACAGTTAGGAACTTTTTCCTAATGTCCAACCTAAACCTCCCTTGCTGCAGTTTAAGCCTGTTGCCTCTTGTTCTATCCTCAGAGGCCAAGAAGAACAAGTTCTCTCCTTCCTTCTTATGACTCCCTTTTAGATACCTGAAAACCGTTATCATGTCTCCTCTTAATCTTCTCCTTTCCAAACTAAATAAGCCCAATTCTTTCAGCCTTTCTTCATAGGTCACATTCTCTAGACCTTTAATCATTCTTGTTGCTCTTTTCTGGACCCTCTCTAGTTTCTCCACATCTTTTTTGCACTGTGGTGCCCAGAACTGGACACAATACTCCAGCTGAGGCCTAACCAGAGCAGAGTAGAGCAGAAGAATGACTTCTCGTGTCTTGTTCACAACACACCTGTTAACGCATCCCAGAATCATGTTTGCTTTTTTTGCAACAGCATCACTCTGTTGACTCATATTTAGCTTGTGGTCCACTATAATCCCTAGATCCCTTTCTGCTGTAGTCATTCCTAGACAGTCTCTCCCCATTCTGTATGTGTGAAACTGATTGTTCCTTCCCAAGTGGAGCACTTTGCATTTGTCCTTATTAAACTTCATCCTCTTTACCTCAGACCATTTCTCCAATTTATCCAAATCATTTTGAATTATGACCCTATCCTCCAAAGCAGTTGCAACCCCTCCCAACTTAGTATCATCTGCACACTTGATAACCGTACTTTCTACGCCAATATCTAAATCATTGATGAAGACATTGAACAGAACCGGTCCTAACGGAGACCCCTGCGGAACCCCACTTGTTATATTTTTCCAGCAGGATCGAGAACCATTAAGAACTACTCTCTGGATATGGTTATCCAGCCAGTTATGCGTCCACCTTATAGTAGCCTCACCTAAATTGTATTTGCCTAGTTTTTTTGATAAGAATATCATGACAGACCATATCAAATGCTTTACTAAAGTCTAGGTATACCACACCTACTGCTTCTCCCCTGTCCACAAGGCTCCTTATCTTATCAAAGAAAGGTATCAGATTGGTTTGACAAGATTTATTCTTTACAAACCCATGCTGGCTGTTTCCTATCACCTTACCACCTTCCAAGTGCTTGCAGATGATTTCTTTAATTACCTGCTCCATTATCTTTCCTGGCACTGAAGTTAAGCTGACTGGCCTGTAGTTTCCTGGATTATTCTTATTCCCCTTTTTATAGATGGACACTATATTTGCCCTTTTCCAGTGTTCTGGAATCTCTCCTGTCTCCCATGATTTTCCAAAGATGATAGAGAAAGGCTCAGATGCCTCCTCTATCAGCTCCTTTTGTATTCTAGGATGCATTTCACCAGGCCCTGGTGACTTGCAGACATCTAATTTTCCTAAGTGATTTTTAACTTGCTCTTTTTTTTATTTCAACTTCTAACCCTACCCCTTTCCCACTAGCATTCACTATGTTGGGCATTCCTTCATCAGGCATCTCAGTGAAGACCAAAACAAAGAAGTCATTAAGCATCTCTGCCATTTCCACGTTCCCTGTTACTGTTTCTCCCTCCTCACTGAGCAATGGTCCTACCCTGTCCCTGGTCTTCCTCTTGTTTCTAATATATTTATAAAAAGCCTTCTTGTTTCCCTTTATGCCTGTAGCTAGTTTGAGCTCATTTTGTGCCTTAGCCTTTCTAACCTTTCTCCTGCATTCTTGTGTTGTTTGCCTATATTCATCCTTTGTAATTTTTCCTTGTTTCCATTTCTTATACAATTCCTTTTTTATTTTGACATCATGCAAGATCTCCCGGTTAAGCCAAGGTGATCTTTTTCCATAGTTTCTATCTTTCCTATACAGCGAGATAGCTTGCTTTTTGGCCCTTAATAATGTCCCTTTGAAAAACTGCCAACTCTCCTCAGCTGTTTTTCCCCTCAGTTTTGCTTCCCGTGGGACCTTACCTACCAGCTCTCTGAAGCTGCGTCTACACGTGCACGCTACTTCAAAGTAGCGGCACCAACTTCGAAATAGCGCCCGTCGCGTCTACACGCGTCGGGCGCTATTTCGAAGTTAACTTCGACGTTAGGCGGCGAGACGTCGAAGTCACTAACCTCATGAGGGCTACGTCTACACGTGCAGCCAACATCGAAATAGTCTATTTCGATGAATAACGTCTACACGTCCTCCAGGGCCGGCAACGTCGATGTTCAACTTCGACGTTGCTCAGCCCAACATCGAAATAGGCGCAGCGAGGGAACGTCTACACGTCAAAGTAGCACACATCGAAATAGGGATGCCAGGCACAGCTGCAGACAGGGTCACAGGGCGGACTCAACAGCAAGCCGCTCCCTTAAAGGGCCCCTCCCAGACACAGTTGCACTAAACAACACAAGATACACAGAGCTGACAACTGGTTGCAGACCCTGTGCCTGCAGCATAGATCCCCAGCTGCCGCAGAAGCAGCCAGAAGCCCTGGGCTAAGGGCTGCTGCCCACGGTGACCATAGAGCCCCGCAGGGGCTGGAGAGAGAGCATCTCTCAACCCCCCAGCTGATGGCCGCCATGGAGGACCCAGCAATTTCGACGTTGTGGGACGCGGATCGTCTACACGGTCCCTACTTCGACGTTGAACGTCGAAGTAGGGCGCTATTCCTATCTCCTCATGAGGTTAGCGACTTCGACGTCTCGCCGCCTAACGTCAAAGTTAACTTCGAAATAGCGCCCGACGCGTGTAGACGCGACGGGCGCTATTTCGAAGTTGGTGCCGCTACTTCGAAGTAGCGTGCACGTGTAGACGCAGCTGAGGAGATAGGAATAGCGCCCTACTTCGACGTTCAACGTCGAAGTAGGGACCGTGTAGACGATCCGCGTCCCACAACGTCGAAATTGCCGGGTCCTCCATGGCGGCCATCAGCTGGGGGGTTGAGAGATGCTCTCTCTCCAGCCCCTGCGGGGCTCTATGGTCACCGTGGGCAGCAGCCCTTAGCCCAGGGCTTCTGGCTGCTTCTGCGGCAGCTGGGGATCTATGCTGCAGGCACAGGGTCTGCAACCAGTTGTCAGCTCTGTGTATCTTGTGTTGTTTAGTGCAACTGTGTCTGGGAGGGGCCCTTTAAGGGAGCGGCTGGCTGTTGAGTCCGCCCTGTGACCCTGTCTGCAGCTGTGCCTGGCATCCCTATTTCGATGTGTGCTACTTTGACGTGTAGACGTTCCCTCGCTGCGCCTATTTCGATGTTGGGCTGAGCAACGTCGAAGTTGAACATCGACGTTGCCGGCCCTGGAGGACGTGTAGACGTTATTCATCGAAATAGACTATTTCGATGTTGGCTGCACGTGTAGACGTAGCCTGAGTTTACCAAAATCTGCCCTCCTGAAATCCATTATCTCTATTTTGCTGTTTTCTGTTCTACCCTTCCTTAGGGTTGTGAATTCTATGATTTCATGATCACTTTCACCCAAGCTGCCTTCCACCTTCAAGTTCTCTACCAATTCCTCCCTGTTTGTTAAAATCAAATCTAAAACAGCTTCCCCCCAGTAGCTTTTTCAACCTTTTGGAATAAAAAATTATCTCCAGTACAATCCAAGAACTTACTGGATAGTCTGTGCCCCGCTGTATTAGTTTCCCAACATATATCTGGATAGTTGAAGTCCCCCATCACCACCAAATCTGGGGCCCTGCTTGACTTTGTTAGTTGTTTAAAAAAATCCTCATCCACCTCTTCCACCTGGCTAGGCGGCCTGTAGTAGATGCCTAGCAGGACATCACCCTTGTTTTTTACCCATCTTAGTCTAACCCAGAGACTCTCAACACGTCCGTCTCCTACGTCCATCTCCACCTCAGTCCAAGTGTGTACATTTTTAATATATAGGGCAACGCCCCCCCTTTCTATCCTTCCTAAGCAGGCTGTACCCTTCAATACCAATATTCCAATCATGTGTATTATCCCACCAAGTTTCTGTGATGCCAACCATGTCATAGTTATATTTATTTATTAGCACATCCAGTTCTTCCTGCTTATTACCCATACTTCTTGCATTTGTATATAGGCATCTAAGATATTGATTTTATCTTGGCTCCCTGTTTTGCCCTGACCCTCTTTTTACTCTGACGTTGTTGCCCATGCTGCCTCCCATTTCTGACCCATCACCCAGGTTTCCATGTTCTCCACTTACCTGTGGGCTTTGCTCCCCTGCCCCCGTTGAACCTAGTTTAAAGCCCTCCTCGCTAGGTTAGCCAGTCTGTGTCCAAATACGGTCTTTCCCCTCCTCAAAAGGTGAACACCATCTCTGCCCAGCAGTCCTTCCTGGAATAGCATCCCGTGGTCAAGGAAGCCAAAACCTTCCTGGCTACACCATCTTCGAAGCCAGGCATTCACCTCTAGGATGCACCTGTCTCTGCCTGTGCTGTGCTAGAGCAGGAGTTCTCAATCATAAGAGTAAAGCAGGTCTGCATGCAAGCCAGTGCTTGCATGGAAGCCAGTCTTTGACCATAGAATGAACTTCTCAGAATAAAGGGTGATCAGAAATTTTAACATGTTCCACTCTAATTGTAAAGCATATTTCTTAAACCTTATTCTCTGTAGCATACTAGTGGGGTGGGTGAGACAGATGGTTCCACGGTTAGCTGCACCTCCCCTCCCCCACCCTCCAGGTATGTTCAAGAGTATCCCATTTAGCCTCAGGTTATTTACCCAAGAACCCACCCTTCCTCTCACCCAAGAATAATGTTTTAAGAATTGCTGTCACCTTACAATTCACTGCACAATATAAACAGAAAGCAGTACAGAGAAAGCTGAACAAACAGTCCCTGTTGCTCATCATCCACATGCGATCCTGGTAGTATGTATGCAAAAGTTTGTCAGTTCTTTGTTCCACAGCATGTTGTCCTTGAGCCTATTCAGGCTCATTTTTACACCATTTCTTGGTTTTTGTCTGCAGAGCCTCTTGAATACTGCCTGAACCAATGTAAGCAGCTTCCCCTTGAAGGTGGAATTTCTACAGTCTCCCTTATTTATCTAGGGGTTGGATAAATGACACACTAGTGATTCCAGTTTTCACAGGAAACACACAAGAAGCCAGAAACAGAAAAATATGCATGCTACTTGTTGACCCAATAGTCTGTGCACCCACATCATCAGCACATCTCAATATCATAAAGCTTCTACATTTCCCAAGGTCTCATATCTCACTAAATTAGGGGGCACAGGTAGATACTTTGGAGGGAAGGGACAAGGTCCAGAGGGATGTAGAAGAATTGGAGGAATGGATCAAAAGAAATCTGATGAAGTTCAACAAGGACAAGTGCAGAGTCCTTCACTTGGGGTGGAAGAATCCCAAGCATTGTTACAGACAGGGGACCAACAGGCTAAGTAGCAGTGCCACAGAAAAAGACCTGGGAATTACGGTGGATGAGAGGCTGCATATGAGTTAACAGTGTGCCATTGTAGCCAAGAAGGCTAATGGCAAACTACGGTGCATTAGGAGGAGCATTTCCAGCAGATCTAGAGAAGTTATTATTCCCCTGTCTTCAACACTGGTGAGGCCTCACCTGGAGTATTGCATCCAGTTTTGGGCCCACAGTACAGAAAGGATTTGGATGCAATGAAGCAGATTCAGTGGAGGGCAATGAAAATAATTAAGGGGCTGGAACACATGAGCTATGAGGAGAAGCTGAGAGATCTGAGCTTATTTAGTTTGCAGAGCAGAGTGAGGGGCAATCTGATGGTAGCCTTCAACTTCCTGAAAGTGGGCTCTGAAAAGGATAGAGAGAGACTATTTACAGTAGTGACAGATGGCAATACAAGGCGCAATGCTCTGAAGTTACAGAAGGAGAGGTGTAGGTTGGATATTAGGAAAAACTATTTCCCCAGGAGGGTGGTGAAGCACTGGAGTGCGTTATCTAGAGAGGGGGCAGAATTTCCATCCCTAGAGGTTTTTAAGTCCTGGCTTGACAAAGTCCTGGCTGGAATGATTTAGTTGGGGCTGTTTCTGTTTTAGGTAGGGGGCTGGACTAAATGACCTCCTGAGGTCCCTTCCAGCCCTAGAATTCTATGATTGTATGATAAATAAATACCCAAGCCACAAAACCACCACCAACTGCAAAATAAAAATACAAGACACCCACATTACCGTATTCTATTTTCCCCCAGGAGTCAGGAGAGAACATGCATGACAGATGTTAGAGAAATTGCTTAATGACTTCACTACGGGAAGACACTCCAAAACCACAGCAAGAAGCATGGTGCTATACTGAATAGACATGTTTAGCTGACTCTGCTCAGCAGTGCCGAAAAGACTCAATGCTCTAGCCAGTGCCAAATCATCAGGACAGCTTTAGATGCCAAACTTCAGGGCACCAAATCATCCCGTTCATGAGTGTCAGAGCCCTCTGGGTGCTTGTAACTTCTGGATGGGGTGGGGCATATCAAAACCTTTTTACATCCAAGGTGAGAACACATCTAGGACTGGCCCTAGGCAATGTTTTCAAATTATCCTTACGCAAGTGCTAAGATTCGCCCCTGAGATTTTTCCCTCCACTGCACGTCTGCACCCCACTTCACCACCTTACAGACCCACATGAGCCCTGCACCCAGCCAAGGGAGATTTCTTCAATGCGTACATTGTATAGGAGATCTGTAAAGTTTCCAAATTGGTGTGATTATGCAAACAGGTATGAGTGTGACTTCACAGGATGTAAATTTGGCTAAATAAGAGGAATGTGCGAGCAGGACCTTTCTAAACAAACATGAGATTGAAATAAATTTGATGAGTCAAACTGGCAAGAATAGTGACCTGGATTTTATGTACAAACCATATGGGACATATTGGACAATAAACATGGACCCATGCAAAAGTAAATATTATGAGGAAAGTTCAAGTGTGGAGACTGCCCTGACTGGTCACCATAAACTAATAGCAGGCTTCTCACACGAAAGTGAGCGATTGATGTATGTGTGGATGTAGAGTGATACTGGAAGGGGCTAGGAGAGGTGGTACCCACAAGTACTACACCCGCTAGGGAGGCTTTTGAGACATGCAACTTCTTTGGGAGAAAGATAGTGTAAAAGTAGAAAAGCAAATAAATTAGTGTACTTGGGTGTGGGGATTGATTTGAGCACCTGAAGAAGCCAATGGTGCTCTTTGTGAGCCAGAGGGCTTCCAAGGCAACCAAAGCCTTGCCTCAGGGGAACAGACCACACCAGAGGCAAGCAGAGGAGGAGAGGAGTCCTCTACAGATAGATAACCATCTTGCCAGTTGGCCAGGCACGCACCACGTGGGGCCAGCACAAGTGTATGTTTGTGAAAGACAGACTTGTTTAAAGGAATGTATAGTTTTGAATGTATTGCTATGTCTAACACAGGAGCTATATGCTTGATGTCGCCCTTTTACAGTTGCTGTGAATCCTTAATAAACTTGCTGCTCAGGCTTTACTCAGGTTCTCTGATTTGGCCTTTTCTCTGACAGTGAATAGTAATCAGCTCTGCTAGGAGACATTAAAGATGCAAGAGCAGGACAGGTGGGAGGAGTTCCTGTAGGTGTCTGAGCTGCCTTACAGTGGTTGAGTTGATTTGGATTGTTTCCTGCCCTTCCTAGCCCCTACCGCCCCCTAGACTAGGGTGGGCAAACTATAGCTTGTGGGCCACATCTGACCTGGCAGATTTTTATTCAGCCCTCAAGCTCCCACCAGGGTGAAGGGAGAGGGGTTCTGCCCACATGCTGCCCACCAGCCCCCCCCAACTCACAATTCCACCATCTTCCCGCAGGCACAGCCACACTACTCAGGCATGACTTCCCTATGATGTTTCTGGGTTGGAGCCCCACTGCTCCATGGCAGCCTCTACTTTGCTGCAGTGTGCCTGATGCCCTCCCAGTCTCCTATAGCCTCACTTTCAAAACAGTCTAGGGGCTCCATCTATCTCAGCTTAAGTTGCCTCTGCCCAGGGTAGTGCCTTATATGGTCATCTTGGTGTTACTGCTGGCAGGTCTTCTAACAATCTTTCTGTAGCGCTCTCCCTCCAACCCAACCTCCACACCAGATGAATCTCTGTCATACAGCTCAGTAACATCCCTTATGGAGATGCCACACACCGCACTCATGAGTTGTCCCACTCCATCTTGGCCTGTCACACAATTTCCATTTCCAGGTCTGAGTCTCAGCTCAAAAAGTTTGCCCCTACCCTAAGTTATCTTTTTCAGTGTTGTGTCCCCCAGAAGTGCAACACCGCTTTCCAATCAGTTATTTCTATGCATATAACTAAAAACACAACAGGTCATGAGCCTACTCCTCTCATATGCTGCAGTCAAAAGCAATGACTGAAGTTTGCAACGAGAGTTTTGAGTCAGAGCTAATACGCACTTTCTGTCCAGATAGGTTGAACAAGAACAGAATCGGAACTTAGTCTTCTGCGTTCTTGCATGTTGCTCTTTCTTTATGGAGCACCCCAGAACTAAACTGTGAAGCAGCAGCCCTTCCATCCTTGAAATCCAGCTCAAAAGCCCCTTTTGCTGTGATGTCTAGAATAATTACCACCTGACAATGACTAGCCAAAAGAAGAGACTCAAGCCTGTAAACGGTGCATTAAACAAGACACCATACCTCCATGTTCCTGTTACCCTGGTTCTCCCTCTTCAATTCCCTCAGTTTATTTTTACAGCAACTTGTGGCACCTGACTGCAACACTGACAGTGAAGATCTCCTACTGTTTCTAATGGAAAGTATTCAACATGGTCTTATAATTTTGCCAGACTAACCATTTAGACTGAAGCTTTTCCATGCAGGGAGGTGTGGAACATGGGCTGGACACAAACTGCCTGTCACAAATACAGCCTGCTTAAGTGGTGTGCCAGAGGTGGCTGGGTGAGGGAAAGAGGAAGGGAGTTATTGGGCTTCTGTCTCATGAGAAGCTCCAAAGGGCTAGGGTGGGTAGAGATCACCTACCTGCAAGACCTATGTAAGAGAAGAGGTGGCCAAGGCTGCCACTAAGTGAAGAAGAGGAAACTGCTCTGGAGAAGTCAGAAATGGACAGTGAAGGAAACAGTTATCATTCGGATCTTTGCCTCACGTGGTAAATGAGGCAGGGGATAGCGGGAAGAGAAAGGATGGTTTTATGATTAAAAAAGTTGACACCCCAGCCCAGAAAACTGGAGTCTATTCCAGCCTTTGACACCAACTTTGTGTGTAGAACAGCTACTCATGAGCACTATTCATCCTATGCCCTGAAGGAGGCCGGGGTCCTGTTGAAGAATTAAAGTCTTCATGTAATTAAAGAGACCGTGTCAGTCTATACACGCAATGTCGACAAGATGCACAGGCAGCTTTAATTCTGGCATTTCCTAGACTCCCAGTGCTTGACTTTGCAACTTTTACCTTCTTTAAATGGAACTTTTGGGATGCAATCATTTTAGCGTACGGAACACCTCCTGCCACATGTTTGCAGAGTACGCAATAGAACAGGCTTCCAGTCTGATTGAGGTTTTTTACTGCTAATGTAATTCAGTACAAGCAGAACTTTTCATATATTAGTAATTGCAATTTATTTGCTTAAGTAATACCAAAAGTGACTTTTTAAAATTACAAATGGACAAAGAATTTATAATACATCCTGTGATAATCATAATTTTGCGCTCAACATTGGTATAACAAGAACTGTCTATTTAAACCACCACGATTTAAGTATTATAACACCCACCCACCTCCATGCATAATGCTTTTACACAGGACAAAGGTGGGTTTTTTTTTTAATTTTAGCAACCATCATCCACCTTCTGAGAGCTGAGAAACAGACATAAGGAGAAAATATGGTTCAGCGGTTAGAGGGTATGGATTCACATCCCTCATCCTCCACAGACTGCCTGTACCACCTTGAACAAATTATTTCACTTCTCAGTGCCTCTATTCCCATCTGTAAAATAGGGAAAATCATCTCCCATGTGTAGAGAACAACTATGGGACGATGGGGGCTGGTGTCATAGAAGTACTTAAGAAATTAATAAAATTGTATTGCTATTTAAAAGGTGATTACTGTTCTGAATAGAATGATCTAGTAGCAAAGTCACTTGACTGGGAAACTGCATTCCTGTCTTAGTCATAGACTCAAATGAGTTATGTCACTTAAATTTTCTTTTCCTTGTTTTCTCCATCCAAAATATAACCATTTATACAGGGGTTTTGTGAGTCTTTATCTATAAGTACATTGCCATGCAGTTTGTAATCGTTTGGACAGGGGATGCCATAGAAAATGCAAAATACCATTGTTGTCCTCCTGCAACACCTTCTGCCTACAGTGTTGACAAATATTTCACGGTTTTGAACATGGTTTGTTCAGTAAACTCCACTAAGAATCTTTCAGCCTTGGATTTGCTTTGTCCAATTTTACTCATAATTTCTGAATGAGGTATTGCCTATCTCAGAGACATTTTGAAGCCATGAGCCTCACGCAACACTTGAATGAGAAATAATACCTTTTGAAATTAAAATAAAAAGACTATATCCGGCTATGTTCTTTGCCAGCCTAGACACCCAGTGCCATGGTGCTTTTGCTGAACACTTCTTTCTTGATAATAGTGAAACCCTTGTTTTCAAACTCTAAAGCAAATATAACGCAGTCTTTTATTAATGCAACAGAAGCTGGGTCTGAGTATCACTATCAGTGCATTAAAGGCTGCAGTGTCTGTCTAAAAGTGTAGATTATATTTAATTCCTTCTTCAGTACAATGCTAGGCTTTCCCCCCTTTTAAATGGACTTTTTCTAAAGTGCAAATCAATGCTAAAAATCTAATTTGAAAAATATAAGAGCAGGGAACTTGCAAATAGGATACTTTGAACACTATTTCTTCTCTTCACAGAGCTTGTCTCTCCTTTCTTTCAGGTTTACATCAGTTTTATAGCAAAAGCATTCAGGTTTGCTTCATACAGGACATTTGAATTTAAGAGTGTGAATTAGCAATGAATCAAACATGGTGGGTTCAAGTAAGCTTTGAAAGGGCTTGTGCTTACTAAGGAAGCCTGCTGTTTGCACTGAGAAACTAGCCAGAAATTTCATTCATGTCAAAAGATCTGGGTTCCTACGCATTTCCTTCACATTCACAGCTAGCAACAAAATCCTCAATTAGCACTAGAGGATATTGGAGAAGAAAAGAAGGTTAGTGTGCAGTGGGATGCAAATGCTGTTAGCAAGGAAAAAGAGCAATTTCATGCCAGCCTGCACAAACAAGACTCCCCATCACCCTTGCTCTTTAAATGAAAAAGGTTTACATTTGAAGTGAAACTTGGATGTTTGCAACAGTGCTTCACTATTCACTTCCACCAACAGATCTGTCTCTATGCTTATCTTCTGGCTAACAAGAATGGGAATATTTTACATTTATATGCCATCTTTCAACCTAAAGGGCTTCTGAACCCGTAGACATATTTGCCACAGGAACAAACTAGGAGATTCTTTGTTTTACTTAGGCAAAAAATTAAACTGAAATCAATTACATTATTTTACTGTATTCAAGTGATCTGATTGTGCCACATAACATAAAACAGCACATTTTGTCATTGGAATCTTGCACTCTGGCCTTTGTATATATCATAGCAAGACACAGAACAAAACATGCTGAGAAATAGGACAGTTTATACCACATTATCAGATAACCTGTTCTACAGATTTAAGCAGGTGTACATATTGGTGTGTCTATTGTATTCCACCAAGCAGACATCCACTTCATACATGGACTTTGTGAGAATTTAGTCTGAAGCAATCAAATCTGGCCTGCTGGTTCCAACATGCACACTAAACCCAACCATCAAACTTAAATTAATTATTACAGTCTACAGGAGGCTAGATTGTTGTGTGTCATGAGCAAAGAATGGAGGACAGCAGTGCCCAAGGCCCATGCAATGTCAGGAAAATGATTAAGGTGAAATTAATACAGATGATCCTGAAAAGTCACCTGCATATTGCACAGGGGGTCAAATCTACCCTCCACAAGGTCACACCCTATCTGATTTAGAAGGAAAATAATATCCCGAACCACACAAGGTGATGGGTTAGACCCTGAGCGTATGACCCAAGCACCCAAATGCTATTGCAGAACCCCAGCCCACACCACTCAATGAATCATCTGTATCTTTGACCAATGTTGATGCTTCAGAGGAAAGAGATGTGCATAATACAAAATATATAGGGAGGGGGGAAAATGTCATCCTGCTTCCTGCCAGTGGGTGGCTTGAAACCCAGAAACATAAGCTTTTAGAAACACAGGACTAACCAGATGTGAGCTTAAGACTGCTGCGCCCTGCTTCTACCATCACCAAGCAACCCATTTTACAAGCCACTTAAATTCATTCAGGAGTCTTAAACCAGTTTTGTTTTTTTTTAAAAAATGGAGATACTCATCTCCTAGAACTGGAAGGGACCTCAGGAGGTCATCTAGTCCAGTCCCCTGCCCTCTTGGCAGGACCAAGCACATCCCTGACATCTATTTGCCCCAATCCCTCAGAGGGAGCTCAAACAAGCAGGCCTGCGGAGCACCAGCAGAGCAATCACAGGCAGGTGGGCAGGAGATGGCTCAGCCTAACTGGGGCCAGCTGACTCCATGACTGGTCTAATAAGTGGCCATTAAAAGCCCTTCACAGTGGGAAGGGTGAGGAGAGAGTATGAGAGCATTGCGCCGGGAACACCAGAAACCACTGGGGGAGAGAGAGGAGCTGTTGTAGTAGATCAAGAGTGGGGACTCACAAATGCTGCAGCCTGGAGAAGATACCAGGGGGACTTGTCTGGGGAAGTGGCCCGGGGAGAAGAGCTGCTGTGTCGAGGGTGAAGGGAGACAGCCCTTCCCTTTAGTAGCTGCATAGGGTCCCTGGGCCAGAACCTGGCATGAGTGGGTGGGGGGTGGGGGCTGGGTCCCCCCCCAGACCACCTCTCACCCCTGTGAGTGCAACTGGGCCCTTAAGTGGGACCAGTGGACTAAATAGAGGCCAGAAACAAGACTGACTTTATCATGGGTAAGCATCATTCCCATTTTATCAACAAGAAGAGAAGAGTGAGGGACCATGTACATTACTGGTACAGTGGCAGAACCCTAGATTTCCTGACTCTGAACCATGTGTGCTCATTTAGAGAAGAGAAAAATCCTGAAATTTCTCCTAGAAGCTAATGCACCACCAGATTTCTCTGTTCCAATTGATTAAATGTCCATGTCTGTGATTTGACTCCCTGTCCAGTCTTGTCTGAAACATGGCCAAAAAAGCCTTTGTCTTATCAAGATTTGACCATTTAATATAATCTTGGGAACTTTATTCATACATTACACAGCTTCCCCTACCCTTTGTCTTAAGTTGCACAGTCATCCAGGTATACACCTCTGTACACCAAGTATATTTTGTTCATGGAAGTGCCCATAATGAGTTAAGATCTGACCTGTCACTCCCTGCTCAAGGAACAAAGAATGTAAATTCAGGTCCCAAATTTGTGTTCATAAAAACTATTACTGGTAAACTGTTAACTGATAGCTTATGTCTTGCATACAACACAGATCTTAGGCTATGCCTACGCTCCCCTGGAAGATCAAGCCATCAGCAGCAATCTTCCAGGGTTGTTTTTTTTTTCCCATATCTGGTAGGGAAGCATAAAATTGACCCATCGGGGTCAGCATTTGACCCCTGTACTCTCGTCCCATGAGGGGTAAGGGAGGTTGACAGGAGAAACTTTCCCATCAACCTTTTTCACTGAGGATGGCCAGGTAAGTTGATTGCAGATAAGTCAACTCTAGCTAAGCAATTGTCATAGCTAGAATCACACATCTGCAACTGACTAACTTTCCCTAGTGTAAATGGAACCTTAGAGACTGCACCAACAATCAGTTGGGGTCTGTGACCAATGGATGCAGACATTGAAAGCAAACCCCATAGTTACATATCAAACACTTCAACAAGGTAGAAGAACAATTAACTTCAGAGTAAAGGTAAATTAAATCAAAATGAAACAGAGAATGTACATTAATGATCTCCATCAGGAGATAGTGAAAGGTGTGGTTTTTCCTCTTCCCATTTTCCTTCATTAAAATGAATAGCGGAAAGAGGGATCAGGCAAATTTGTACAGTGATGTTTCCAATTAATGTTGGCAGATTCAGGTCACTTAGTTTATACTGTTATGCCTTTTGTCCTTAGTTGACTGGCTGTATAAACATGAAGATGAGCAAAAAAAAAAATGGGAATTTACTGCAGATTGTTAAGAGTTTTAGAAGACCTGATTTAAGATGAAATGTTTAAATCCAGGGACATGTTCACTCCTTAAGAAAGAGAAACTGACTGAGACTGGTTCTGATAACTATCTTTATATCAGTCCATAACATACCTGAAAAGCACAAAGGAGTCTAGGACTCATTGTTAATTTTGCTGGAACAGATTAATATGGCTACCTCTGAAACATACCTAATGAGAATAGTGTTTATTTGTTCTCTACCTCTTGTCCTGTCTTGAGTGGATGTGATCTGGTAATTCTGTTGCAAAGGAGATTAGGTTAAAAAAATTCCTAGGATCTAAACTATAGGACAGTTAAAGACCAGAATAGGATTCCAGGGGAGGTTGTGGAATCCCCACCCTCGGAAGTTCTTAAAATACTTGTCGGGGATGACCTATGTATATTTAGGGCTGTATCAGCCCAAGGGGTTGGACTGGAGAACCTGTGAAGGTCCTCTGCAGCCCTATCATTTTCTGATTTACTTTTGGTCCTCATGCCCACACAAGCACTTCTTGCTATAATTTGCCCAAAGTATTCTCTCTCTGGAAATCATTAGGTCTTCATAGGGAGAAAAGTCCCAGTCTGCAATTAAACTCTCCCAAATTCAGTACTTTCTTTTCTAAGCTGTTGGTTCTCTTCAGGCATTGAAATGGTGTTGTCTTCCATCAACTGTCCTTCAACAGCACACCCTTCCTTATTGGTGCATCACCTGTTACCCCCTTGTAGGAGGACACTTATACATGTTCCAAAGCTCTCCCAGCATCCTTAGGAAAGTTTGGTGGGTGACTGGGCCATACACACATCTCATTTTTGGGGTACTCCCCTATCAAGCACTGCTTCTACATCCTCTCTTTCTTTCTCATCCCTGCTCCTTTCATTTCTATCATGGTCAGCTCATCCTAGCCCACCAGACAATTTAGCAACAGAGATTCACTTTGACAAATGGTAACAGTGAGACATTGGCACAGGACTTATGTACCCAAGTGATGCAAAAAATCTCTACTCAGCAGCAACCCCCTTTTGAGAGGTGTCCGTCCTTTCCTCTACCCCTTGGATCCTCACAGATGCCTGTTACTGGGCAGGCATTTTACAGAGCATCCTCAAGGAGCAGCACCACTCCGGCTCTGAGAGGTGCCCAGCTGCCACAGATGCCCTCATGGGGATTGAGGATCACTCCCTTGTGGATGTCTGGCATGACCACACCCAGATGTGGACTCCTCCTTCAATTATGTCTGAGAGAAAGTCAGGCATCTCATTCCCATGGATGGGCTGCATTTATCGATCTTACCCTGGAGAGAAAAAGAGGGAGCCTCATAAGCATGTCCCCTGCCTTTTGGCATAGTACTGCACCCCGCTCCTCTTCACAGATCTGGTGGAAATATGTCACAGGCATAGGGTTTTCTATGCAGACTTGTCTCCCCAGCTTTGACTGATGCTACTGCCTGTAGAATGCCCTTGGACACACTCCTGATATCCATCAAGGTACCACCTCTCACTCTGGCCCAGTTCTCAGAAGCACACATCTGATACCTATAATAAATCTTGGGGCACTGATGGGCTGACCTGCTATTATCTGGGCTGAGTCCCTCAGGAGCAGGATTTTATTGGTGAGCCATACTCACCTGGCTTCTAAAGAAGCAGGACCTCCAAAACGTCAGCAATTGATGTGCCATCTCATTCCTCAACATGGACTATAAACAGTTATAGTGAAGGATATTTTGCTGCTAATCAGGCCTACACTTATTGTTAATAGCTTTTTTCTGGTCAAAAACCACCTGACACATGAGTATAGGGGCAGTCTGTCATTGTCCTGGGCTAGGAGAAGACACTGGACAAGGTGGACCACAAGTATCCCCGGGACACCCCATGGGCCGTTGGCTTTGAGCCCTCATTTGTGGGTTTTCTTCAGGTGCTTTATGCCTCTGCAGTGTGTTTGGTCAAGCTCAACTGGATCCCAACAAAACTTGTCAGCTTTAATTGAGGGGTGAGTCAAGGAAATCAGTCAGGTGAGCTGTACATTCTGGCCATTGAGCCTTTCCTCTAGCTCTTCAACAGAAGGTTGACAGGGTTGGCCAGTTGTGAGCTGGAGCTACAGGTGGTCCTGTTACCATATGCCAATGGCATACTACATACAGTCCAGGACCTGGATAACCTGGTGCAGGCAGAGATCCACTAGGCAACCTACTATGTGGCCGAGTGACAGGCAAGCTCCCTCCCACTTATGCTTCAGCTCAGCCACTGGAGCATGGGTTCACTGCTCTCTGGGTGTTTACCCTTCCACTAACCATCCCAGAACAGACACAATTTTGAGGACATGGAAGTTGAGCAAGTGGACATAACTGCTCTAATACCTTTCCCTCTGGAGAAGGGTTCTGATGCTTAGTCAGCTGATCCTGTCCATGCTCTGGTACTCACACTACACCCTGAGCCCAGCACTAGCTGTCCTGGGCCGGCTCCAGAAGTTGCTCTCAAGTTTTTGATAAGGATTTATTTTTTTTTGGCAGGGGGGCAGTGAATTGGGGGCCTTTCTCTGGAGGGGGGATATGGGGCCTGCTCTGCCTCCACACAAGATTGTAAGGCCTGTAGGTTGAAGATGTGCATGAAAGTCCCCTAAGGTGCTGGAAGTCCAGTGTAGAGCACTGCCTCCAGAGATTGGTCCTGGCAGGAAGCACCGGAATCAAAGAAATCCTGAGTTATGACTGGGATTTGGTGGATCCCCTAGTGTTTGGATTTTCTACAATCCATGCTTGCTGGAACGTACTGCAGAAGCTGAGACAGCCTCACCACCCATCTTCTGGGTTTTCCTTCAGTGGATCCTGCAGAAGATGCTCCCCACCACTCCTCACCCCAGATCTCTGGGCATTTTCATTAGGCCCCAGCCCTGCAAAGCCCCAGACCCTCTCCTGCGTAACCTGAGCCAACTTTGTGACTTGGCAGCCAATTTGTTTCTGAACACACCTAGAGAACCACTGTACTTGCTGCATCCATTCCATTTCCTCACCCTTGGGCTGCGGTAGGGCACAAGTGGTAGGACCTTTGGAGAGTGAGGAACTCCTGCCAGGCCAACCGGTGTTCCAGTGTCTGCTAGGGATAGCAGATGGTGGCTTCTTCATGGAGCCATAAGTAAAGGCATGTACTTGGCAGGGTTCACCCCCCCAACCACGACCACGCCACAATACTTGCCCATTTTGTGGCATCGGGGGGGGGAGCTTCTGCACATGAACATACAAGCCTGCAGCCCCTTTTCCGGCTCTTTCATGACCTTCTCCTAAGGTTCTACTGCCCTTCCCATCCCCCCCCCCCCCCCCCAAAAAAAAATCTGCCTGAGCTACTTATATCCAGTATATAGCCTGAAAAAACCTGTGAGACCTCATCCGTCTCTTGGTGCTGGTCAAAGAGTCTCTGTTTAAACCAGGAGGAGGCTGGTGTGTGTGGAGGTGCTCTGCGTCTGTGGGGCCTATTTCTGCTTCTTCCATCAATTATGCATTCCCTCAGTCATGCAGTCCCAGCCCCCAAGGCCTTGGAGCCTCTTGATCATCTCTGAACCAGTTTCAAATAGGAAGGGCCACACAGTTGCCCTATCTGCTTAAAGGGGATTTTTCTAATGATCAATGAAGTCAAGTTCAGACTATGTTACAGATTCCACTCACTTATTTTGAAAGCAGCCTATCAACTCTTCCCTGTTGATAATGACACAATTGAATGGCAAGGCACATTGTGTAGTATCTAGCACCTACCCCTGCCTAAGCATTGTATAGGGAGCTTAAGTCCCAGTTCAGGCTTTGCAGATTCTAATAGCTTTCTAGATGCACAGAAGTTGGACATTGAATTGCTGAATGACTCAGGGTCTAAGTTTTTTTTTTGTTTTGTTTTGTTTTGTTTTGTTTTTTAAATATAGCTCAGCCCTAGATTACCCACTTTGAGTGCCACTTGAGTTCATCTGTTCCTGTTATTGGGAAAAGATACCTGCTTGATTGGACTGCTAGCATGTTGTCTACCTGTCCAGAGTCAGAATACTTGTTTCCTTGTCAAATCACTTCTATTAAACCATCTTTGCACATTGAATCAGGTAAAGAGAATTTTTGGTCAAAAGATGGCTCTCAAAAAGAAGTAAGATGTCTAGAAAAAAAGACAGTGCAGACAAAACACTTGAAATGTTAACAGGTTCTAACTGTGTCTGTTTTGAACAAAGCCAACACAGCTGACTGAAAACTGGTTTTGTAGGTCTTACTTTAAAGTATCTTGAAGAGGAGATATGAATAAGTAGTATTTATATATTCTTTCCTTAACATCTCTAATTTGGTTTAGATGGCTCTTTATTTCAGGACAAAGGTTTTCCCTTATTGAAGGCATAAGGAAAAGCAAACCACCACAAAAAACAGAATATGTTTTGTGATTAATAATAACCAGAGTTATCTTGCACAATATCAGTCATTACAAAATATTTTGCTATGTTTAATAGGAGTAAGATATTAATATCTTGGGCAAAGAGGGAAGGACACAGTTCCTTTACCCAAATGCACAATGCTAACCATTTTTAGGAACTAAAGTGCCAACTTATCTTTCCCTCAAATATGTGCTGTGGTTTTACTATCATCAACTGATTTAGCAGCTCAACAAACCTAGAATTTATGCTTTTGACATCAGTGGACATGGTCACATCACACAAATCTAAATTACATTTTATCACACCTTTTCTGTTCACAATATACTGATGTGCAGTGTTAATAGATCATCACTTCTGAAAGCAAAGATTATGGTATTTTCAGCCTTGGAAAACTGCCAGCTCCTTCATTCATATTTGAGCATAGCCTCCATCCATTGTTTAATTCTGAAAGATCAGTTACAGGTTAAAACTCTGAAATCCAGCACACTCTGATCCAGGAGTATCTGTGGTCTGACAGGACCATGGATGTTACTGGATCAAAGAGCCACTGCAACAGGGAGGGGGCCAGCTAGAAGTCCTGTGGCAGGACCTGTGAATGGGGAGCCACTGTAGAAGGGCTGGGGAGCTGGTGGCATTGGTGGGAAGCTGCAGTTGGAGATCTGGAGAGCTGGGGACTGGGACAGCAGGAGGGTTAGGGAGCTGCCAGAGGTGGGGACCTCTGACCAGAGGGCTGACATTGACAGCTGGGAAGCTGGTGGTGGCCAGGAAGCAGAAGACATTAACCTCTCCTGGTCTGGCAAAATCCCTGGATTGAGACTATTGAGGTCCCAAAGGTTCCAGATTGGAGAAGTGTCACCTGGATTTCACTTTGTGCTCTTCCCATCACTTTTTGCCACTGTGTTCATTAGTCCCCTCTCTCTTTCCTCCTATGACATGATACACTGGTCTATTTCAATAAGGATTGTTTGCAAATTATTTGACATTTAGTTGACTGAAAAAAAGCTATATTTGTTTTAGGTTTTTGCAGCCTTTCAGACATTATTTAGGTCACTCTTGAAAGATAGTGTTAAACAGTAAAGAAAGACCTTAGAACACAGGGAATTTTCATATCCAGCAAGAACCAACATTAGGACAAGGGTGTCTATGCAACACTGCTGTTCCAAAAGGCTAAATTTGTCATTTTACAGTTGCCCTGCCATGCACATTACACTTTTCCTGAGTGCTTACAGATCTGCGTCCCGATGACTCCACTTATCCCTTTGACACAATGTATCCCAGAATTTACACCCTAAACACTCATTAGGATGCAAACTCTAGTCAAAGATTACTACATTAGAAAACTCAATTTGCTGAAAGGTATTCTGCCCATGCAGTGTGTGCCCCAACCCTGTATTACAACCCCACAGCCCTATCAAAACAACAGAAGGTAGCAAATAGGTCTTTTCTAAACAAAGGAATGTGCGCTCAGCCTAATTTGTGTTTAAAGAAAAAAGTGTCAATGCACAAGAAGGAAAGAAAGAGAGTTCAACTAGGACGGGGGGAAAAGAAGTGTCTACTACCACCCACTTGGAAGGGTTTTTTCAAGAGGGACTCATGCAATGAAAAGGAGAGACAGACATTCCTCTCCCTCTGCCTATTGCTTTCACTTTTGTTGAACTCTGTAGAAGGGGTCTCGATTCATCCCATAGGGTTTGGGCCAGTAAAACCGCTGAAAAAAGTTGAATAACTATGCTTGAATCTGATGCAATTTGATTAGTAAATGTGTTAACTTCATTTTTATTAAACCCAAATTCTTTATTGTTGATAAAAACACATTTATATAATTTAGTTAGTTTCGAGCGAAGTGTCTTGATCTCCATTGGAGGTCGCAAACCGTGTGCATGGTTTCTTCAAAGGAATAAGTGTTAATCCACCTTGTATTGTTCAAGAGAAGGCAGGACAGAACAGAACATACATTCCTGGGGTGGAGGGAATCCAAGACTGGGTATGTGTTGTGGGGTCACCCTGCGGTTGGAGTGTTGCTGGAAGGCTGCAATCAGACGAGCAAAGTGTGCTTTGCATATTAGAGGGCTGTTTGTGAACAGGTCAGGTGGGAGCTACTTCAGCAAGTAATTGCAAGGTCATCTGTCACATTGAAAAGCCACATGAATATTCATCAAGCTCTGGAAACTGTCTTAGCTATACATGAGAATGGGTAATTGAGATTCAAAGTGTTACAGTCTTGGGCCAAGAGAGCTTGAGCTAGTAGAACAAGTCTGCCTCCGACTGGCCTGCATGTGAGCCAACTCATGGGTAAGTTGCTGCACCTGTGCCCTTCCCTCTCTGGCCTCCCCCTGCCCCAGCCACCATCAGCTCCCCACTTTATTTTTGGTAATCAGCTCTTGTGGAAGAGTGCAAGATATCCTCCCCTGTAACAAGGAAAAGGGGAGGGGCTAGGAGCTGTGGATGCTCAGCTCATCTAAAAACCAAGGAACCTGAAGTTGGGCTCCTACTTGACTGAGTCCCAGTATCAGATGCCACTTTTGGTCATTCAGTGGCAGAATTAGGACCAGACCGTGGTAGACCTTGGATGCCGCAGTAATCCAGGTCCCTGTGGCTGTTAATGCAGAGGTTATACATGTGAGAAGGGGGTGAGAAAAGCCAATCCTGTGCAAACTGAGCAAAGCCCATTTAATTCAGAGCTTACCCCACCCCATATCCTCATTAAGTCTTGATTAAGTCATTTTTCAATTAGTTCAATTCTGTACATATACTTCAGTACACCCAGAATACTTTCTATGAACGCAATCAGAAAAAAGCAAAACCCATTTGGCAAGTTGACTCAAAGTCAGTATAATGAACTAGCTATAACCGTTCCAAAAGACAAAAACTGCAGCAAAACCCCTCTAAATTCTCTCTGAGAGGAATGAAAATCAAATTCACGATCAGTTCAAGGCTGGGGATAAATTTTCCAATCTAAGGCTTTTCACTGATGATGTCCTGCTGTCAGTTCTCAGACAGTTAAATCCACAGGTTGTTCACTCAAGCTATAGTTCAGCGATAGCAAAACTGTCAGGATAGAATGGCATACCAGCTGAGACCATCATTTATGAAGCCATCATGAGGCAAATTTGTCTCAAACCAATGAGGCTGTGTCTACACTAGAAGGTTTTATCAACAAAACCCGCAGAGTGTCCACATTCCCAAGACATTCTGACAGTAAATGGACAAAACACAGCACTATTATAGACAGACTTATCCCACTCTCCACGGGGCATAATGCCTCTGACAGAAAGCCAGTCTGTACATTCCACTCCATCGACAGACAGGGCTTCTGGAACACAAGGCAGCCCTATCTGCTGTGCTTTTGGTTGGCTTTTTTGTTGAGAGTTCAGTCATAGAATCATAGGGCTGGAAGGAACCTCAGGAGGTCATCTAGTCCAGACCCCTGTTCAAGCAGGATCATCCCCCACTAAGTCATCCCAGCCAGGACCTTGTCAAGCCAGGACGTAAAAACCTTGAGGGATGGAGAATCCACCACCTCTCTAGGCAATACATTCCAATACTTCACCATGCTCCTGGTGAAGTAGTTTTTCCTAATATGTAACCTACACCTCTCCTTCTTCAACGTCAGATGATTACTCCTTGTTCTGCCATCTGACACCACTGAGAACAATTTCTCACCATCCTTTTTAGAGATCCCCTTCAGGAAGTTGAAGGCTGCTATTAAATCACCTCTCAGTCTTCTCTTCTGTAAACTAAACAAGCCCAGATCTCTCAGCCTCCCCTCATAGGTCTTGTGTTCCAGCCCCTTAATCATTTTTGTTGCCCTCCGCTGAACCAGCTCCAGCACATCCACATCCTTTTTATACTGGGGGGCCCAAAACTGGACACAATATTCCAAATGTGGCCTTACCAGTGCCGAATAGAGGGGAACAACTACTTTTCTAGATCTGCTTCAAATGCTCCTCTTAATGCTCTCTAGTATGCTGTTAGCCTTCTTGGCTACAAGGGCACACTGTTTACTCATATCCAGCCTTCATCCACCATAACCCCTAGGTCCCTGTCCATCATACTTCTGCTGAGCCAGCCGGTCCCCAGCCTATAACAATGCTTGGGATTCTTCTCTCCCAGGTGCAGGACTCTACTCTTCTCCTTGTTGAACCGCATCAGATTTCTTTTGGCCCAGTCCTCCAATTTATCCAGGTCACTCTGGATTCTCTCTCTACCCTCCAACGTATCTACCTCTCCCCATAGTTTTGTGTCATCCGCAAACATTCTGAGGGTGCAATCCAGTCCTTCATCCAGGTCATTAATAAAGATGTTGAACAACACCGGCCCCAGAACTGAGCCTTGAGGAACTCCTCGTGAAACTGACCACCATCCAGATATTGAGCCATTGACCACCACTCATTGCGCCCGATCGTCAAGCCAGCTTTCTATCTATCTTATAGTCCAAGGATCCAATCCATATTTCTTTAATTTACGGGCAAGAACATTGTGGGAGACCATATCAAAAGCTTTGCTGAAGACAAGGTATGTCACATTTACTGACTTCCTCATGTCCACAGAGCCTGTTATCTCATCATAGAAGCTAATCAGATTGGTCAAGCAGGACTTGCCACTGGTGCATCCATGCTGGCTACTTTTGACCACTTTCCCCTCTTCCGTTTGCTCCAAAATGGGTTATTTGAGGATCCCCTCCATTATTTTCCCATGGATTGAGGTAAGGTTAACCAGTCTATAGTTCCCTGGATTGTCCTTCTTTCCTTTTTTAAAGATGGGCACTACATTTACCTTTTTCCAGTCATCTGCTATCTCCCTGATCTCCAAGAGTCTTCAGAGATAATGGCAAAACTTCTGCAATGACTTCTGCCAATTCCCTCATTACCCTTGGGTGCATTAAATCCAGACTCATGGATTGGTGCACATCTAGTTTTTTAGATAGCTCAGACCTTGCTCCTTCTCCACAGATGGCTGCCCTCCTCCTTCCCATGCTGCATTGTCTATGGCCATCATGTGGGAATTGACTTTGTCTGTGAAGACCAAGGCAAAGAAAGCATTAAGTGCTCCAGCTTTTCCTACATCATCTGTCACTAGGTTACCTCTCTCATCCAGCAATGGCCCCAACCTTCTCTGAAAACCCATTTATTGTTAACATACCTGTAGAAACCATTCTTTTTACTTTTCACATCTCTTGCCAGATGCAGTTCCAACTGTGATTTCACTTTTCTGATTAGTCCCTGGCATTCTCCAGCCATATATTTATAATCCTCCTTAGTCAACTGTCCATCCTTTTTGAGTTTAAGCTGATCAGGGATTTTCCTGTTAAGCCATGCTGGTTGTCTACCATCATGGCATTTCTTACTATGCAGTGGGGATGGTTTGTTTCTTCAGTAAGGCTTCTTTAAAATACTGCCGGTTCTCTTGAACTTTTTTTCCCTTCATCTTCATTTCCCACGGGATCCTACTAATCAGTTCTCTGAAGGAGTCAAAGTCTGATCTTTTGAAATCAAGGGTCTGTATGCTACTGCTCACCCTTCTTCCTTTTGTCTGGATCCTGAAATCTGTGATCTCATGGTCACTGCAGCCCAGGTTTCCACCCAGTTCTATTTCTCCTACTAGTTCTTCCTTGTTTGTGAACAGTAGGTCAAGATATGCATGGCCCCTGGATGGTTCCGTCAGCACTTGTACCAATAAGTTACCCCCAACATTCTCCAAAAACTTCCTGGATTGTCTGTGTGCTGCTGTATTGGTCTGCCAACAAATGTGAGGATGATTAAAGTCTCCCATGAGAACCAGGGCCTGCAATTTGGGAGCTTCACTTAGCTGCCTGAAGAAAGCATCATCTACCTCATGTCTGTGATCAGGTGGTCTATAGCAGACATGAACTACAACATCACCTGTTACTTCCACCTCTAAGCTTAACCCAAAGACACTCAACTGGCTTTTCTCCCTCTATATACTGGAGTTGTGAGCAATGATAATTCTCCCAGACATCGAGCGCAACTCCTCCTTTTCCCCCTCTGTTCTTCCTAAACAGTTTATAACCTTCCATGACCGTGCTCCAGTTATGTGAATCGTCCCACCAAGTCTCTGTTATTCCAGCCACCTCATACTTGTTTGACTGTGCCAGGGCCTCTAATTCTTCCTTTCGTTTCCTAGGCTTCTGGCATTAGTGTACAAGCCTCTTAGAGAAGTGGCTGATTAGCCGCTTTCTCCTCTTCACCAAGGAAACCCACTTGATCATTCCCTTCTCCTTCTCCACTGACCTCAGGGCTCGTGTCACCTTCCCCCGACAAACCTAATTTAAAGCCCTCCTCACTAGGTTTGCAAGCCTGCCCGCAAAGATGCTCTTTCCTCTTTTTGTGAGGTGGATCCCATCTCTTCCCAGTAATCCCTGTTCACGAAAGAGAATCCCAAGGTCAAAGAAACCACATCTTTCCTTTCTACACCACCTATGCAACCACATATTTACCTCTGTGATTTGACGATCCCTATGCAGACCCCTTCCTTCCACTGGGATGATAGACAAAAACACCACTTGTGCTCCATATTCCTTGATCTTCCTTCTCTTCAAAGTTGCTCTTAGCTCTATCATTGATTCCTACATGGAAAAGTAGGAAAGGGTAATAGTCTATAGGTTTAATGGTTTTTGGCAGGGACTTTGTCATATGCCAGATTCTAGCTCCAGGCAAGCAGCAAACTTGCTGGGGTTCTAGGTCTGGGCGGCAGGTGGATGACTCCGCCCCTCTTAGGAGGGAGTCCCAGACCACCACCACCTGTCTTTTTCTCTTAGGGGTGGTGGTCATAGAACCCCCATCCCTTGGACTGCACATCCCATGCCTTAGAAACTGTGGGGACTCCTTCAGATCCAATCCCTGTGAGGTATCAGCCCCAGTTATCTCTGCCGTATCTCCTGTGGAGAGAGGCTGAAAGCGGTTACTCAACTCCTCTGGAAATGGAGAGACCTGAACTGGTTTTCTCCTACTGGAGGTAACATGCTGCCAGTTCTCCTTTTTTTGAGCAGCCTTCTGTTCCTACAGTATTATCTGTTGCCTTCTATCCAGAAAGTCTTCACCCTCTCTGATGGACCTGAGGGTTGATATTTGTGCCTCAAGTCCTTTGACCTTCTCCTCCAAAATGTCTACCAGCTGGCACTTGGTACATAGAAAATCCTTTCTATCATCCAGGAGGAAGACAAACTTGGCACATGCCACGCAGGTCACAACAGCAGACTTCTCACCAGTCACGTCACTGTCCATATTTTCCCTTTTCAGAGATCTCTTATTTGTTTCTAGTGCTGCCTTGAAGGGCACAAGAGAAACGTATAAGAAAGGGAGAACAGGTATGGGGCTCCTCCCAAAGGTGAACTCCCAGGCAAACTCCCCGATAGCTACTCCTGTTCACTGCTCACAGTTTTTGCTGCCTTCTTATAGAGCTGCTAGCTGGTTAGGCCCGGCTCAGAGCCTTTGCCTCCAATCTAATCAGCCCTTGAAGGCTGCCCTGGAAGGAAGCTCTCCCAGTTCACATCTTGCAAACTTGCCAAACTGCCAAACACACTTTCCAACTGCCCCTCTCTGCAAAACAGATGCTCAGGCACACAGGCAGCTATTCAAACCACTCCTCTCTGCAAAATCAAACAAATGCTCAGACACACACACAGACAGAAATTCAACCCACCAGCTCACAAAGCAGCCCCCCCAAATGCCACACTCATCTGAGCTCCTCGAGGATGCTTTCCCAAGCAAACTCCCTGTTAGTTGCTCCTGTTTGCTGCTCTCTGTTGGCAGTCTGTCTGCTATCTGTTGACAGAGTGGGTCACTCTTGCTATCGGCTTGGTAATTGGTAGTGGTCTGTCAATAGAAGTTTTGTGGGAAGATATCTTCCAATGGAAACTTCTGTCAACATATCTTTGCAACATAGGCTGAGAGTCAGAAGTAACTGAGCAGAAAGAGTTATGCTCTTTATCTGAACTTGAAATAAATTAGAAGCCAGTACCACGCAGCTTGGTTATCATAGGGTGCCACTGAAAACCTCCACTGAGGGAATGTACAGCTATTCATTTCATTAGCTGAAGTTGCCAGTGTAGTTTGTAGGTACTGTCTCCAGAAGATTAGTAGTGTTATCTTGACAGAACAAGAGCACAAATAACAAAGTCTGTGTGTGTCTGGGAGTAAAGAGCTTGAAGTACAATTTAAGGCTGAGGAGAACCCCAGCCTTAGTCATTTGTTTTAGTAAGAGTAAATTTGCAGGTTAGGTAGATATGAAATAATGCTACTCACTTGTCTATTTCAGCAAAGTCATGAAATGATCTTCAAAGATTATGCTGCATTTGAGAAACATCTATTTAAGTGGCACGAAAAATGGAGATAAAGAAAAGGCTTGATTACCACAGATATTGCTCATTTAAGCCTCTCAGCTGAAAATAATTGACTTGATCTTGCAACCCCTATCATTCATCACAACATTATGAATAGCTGTCAGACTGCAACATTTCAGATGTAAGATTAAGAGGTTGCAAGCTGCCAGATTTATTAATAATCATATATCCATGAGTTTTCCCCTTCATTGTCCTAATAAGACAAACTTAGCACAATACTGGTTTGAAATCAGCCACAAGATTTACATAAAATAACTGTAGCGTAGTAAACTAATTTGAGCATTCAAAAATACGTTCAGAGAGAAGATGGATGAAATATTTTTTTAATCTAATAAAACTTTAAAGCTTCACAGAGCTCTTTTTCAGACCCAAAAAAGATTTTCCCAGCATGACAGCAAAGTGCAAGCTGGAACATGTCATTTATGCTAAACAATTTTTCAGTGGTGCTTGGAGAACTTTTCCTGGACCTGATGAGCTGCGTGGGTCAAAAGCTTGTTTCTCTCATCAACAGAACTTGGTCTAGTAAAAGATTTTACCTCACCCACCTTGCCTAATGCCTTGGGACTGACACAGCTGCAGCTACACAACATACAGAAATGTGTCATTGGTTTCCGACTTGTTTCTACATCCTTAAAAAAAATAATCCTGACAGGCAATACTAACAAAAGCAAAAACAAAACAGCCAATATTCCACATCCTCATTGGCTGTCTTGGAGTAGAAAGAAAAGCTATTTGATTGTGATGACCCAATCACATAGGATATACAAGCCTTTGTTTCCTGCTTGGCTTTCCAAACTTAAACAACTTTTTCCAGACCTCTAATGCCATCTCTTTCTAATGGAAGTTAAAAATGAGGAGAAAAAAAAAAAAAAACACCACAGACACCCATTACATTTCTTGTTCTGTGGGTCACCTGAGATTTAGGCAACATGTCTCAGTTAAAGTTGTTTTATTCACCAAGTAGTTAAATATTGAAGAAGTTTTATTATTCACTTCATCAAAACAACATCTTTATTATTTCATTTGTATGTGGTCCTGAACCAAGGTACAGAAAGGATTTGCAAAAAAAAGAATATCTTCCAACAAAACTTGTCACCAGATTGTTGCCAAACAGCAAAGCAGATCATTCTTTTGATCTGCTCTGTCGACAGTGCAGCCAGACTGCCCGACCTCCCTCTCAACAGAATGGCCATCAGGAACTCCATCAGATAGGGTCACCCGGCCAGCAGTCCCATCTGGGACCCCCAGCAGGACATACCCTTAAAGCTCCCCACCCCCCAATTTCGTTCCTTCCCCATGCAGAGGCGTGCCGACCTCCATGTGGGACAGCACAGCTACTAGAGAAGGGCTGAGACGCTTGCTGAGAAGCACAGTGCTTTCCAGTTACCCTTGGTGCCCCACTAGACCCACCCAGAGGTGCTTTAGCACTTACTGCACCTCATCACAGCTGTCCTCCTCTTCCTCTGGGAGAGTGAGGCAGACACCAGCTTTGAGGAACTCGCTGTTGCTGCTCCTGTCCCCTCACCCTCCAGTGCACAGGCAGATCAGGAGGCACCACACCAGTTCTGGCTTGTGGAACTGGCTGGTCATGAGGGCACTGGGCTGACCAGTAGTAGCTCCAGAACTTTCTCATGCAAAAGGCCACCTTCCTGGAGCTCTGTGCCTGGCTCGCCCCCAACCTCTAGAGACAGGACACCCAGCTGCAGCCCACCACCCCCATGGAGAAGTGGGTCACAGATGCCCTCTGGAAGCTCACCACCCCGACAACTACTGCTGTATGAGGAACCAGTTTGGTCTGTGGAAGTCCACCATTAGGGCCTGCCTCATGGAAGTAAGGCACTCTCAGACTGCAGTCCCTGCATATGAGGGGGTGTCCCACCAAAGGAGGACCCTCAAGAAGTGGTGGGGGTGCAAAGGGTGGGATGGGGAAAAGCCCTGTCCACAGATGACTATGCCATACCACCCTCACACAGACCTTCAGCCACAGGGGCAGCCTCACTGGGGGTGAACCCAGAAAGGGGATGGGGCAAGGGACACCCCCCACAGGAGCCCACAGATTCCCTCAGTCTCTGATGTTTGTTTTCCCCCTTCCTTTGCAGGTCATGATAGCCATCAACACCATCCTGCTGCTGAGGGCCATCCATCTGGCAGACATGGACGTAGTCATGGCCAGATTCACTGCCCTGGGGTTCCCAAACTGTTTTGGAAATATCAGTAGGACCCACATCCCAATCCGTGTCCCAGACCACAGCACAGCTGAGTATATCAGCAGCAGGGGGTAGACCACCATGGACACTTCATAGACATTTATGTCAGGTGGTCAGGCTGGGACACAATGCACAATTTTTCCATAACTCCAGCCTGTGCCAGAGGATGGAGGTGGGCACATTTGTCCCCTGCTGGGAGCTGGCGCTCAGGGATGTACACACGCCACTGTGCATGGTGGGGGACATGGCCTACCTCCTCACGCTGTGGCTCATGAGGCCTTACACTGGAAAGCTGGACACAGGCCAGGAACTCTTTAATGCCCGCCTCAGCCAGGCCCGGATGCAGGTGGAGTGTTCCTTCAGCCACATCAGAGCATGCTCCCTTTGCCTACTCACCCACTTGGCTGTTGGGGAGCACAGTGTTCACCCAGGTTGTGGCCATGTGTTTTGCCCTGCACAGTGTAGTGGATAGGAAGCTGGAGGTGTTGGGTATGAGCAGACAGGTGGAGCTCTGATACAGCAGCCTTATCCAGATGGGATGCAGATCTGGGAGGCCCTGAGGGAGAGCTTCTCCCACAGCTCCCCACCCCGACCCATAACACTCCTCAGAGCTCACAGCCACAGCCCTACCCCATCCCCACCATGGCCCCTCTCTTTGCTCCCTTACCCCTCCTTGACCCCTGCCCAGTGAAGAGGGATGCCGACATGGTGACCAACTAACTATTTCACTGGAACAAGGAGAAACACGTGCAAACTAAACTTGGTGATACAAAATTATTTATATGAAAGCAAAGGGGGTTTGGGAGAGGGGTGGGGGCATCAGTCCATGGAGGTGGGGGTTTTGAACCCGAGAAAGAGTGAGATCCTGAGCAGCATCAGATTCAGGATCCCTTTCTACCACGGGTTAGGGCCCCCATCAGGGCTGTGTGGAAGCCTGGAGGAGAGGGAGGTGCTGAGGTGGCGGGGCAGGTGCTAACGGACATCCCCCACTCCCTAAGCCTGGGGCTCATCTGGGCTCCTGTGAGGCTGGCAGCAGAATTTTCAGGCAGAAAGGGCTTCCAGAAAGAGTATTTCCTTCCACGAGATCCCCCAGGGGCCCCGCCTCTATACGCTGTTTTGGAGTCCGGAGGAGGGATTGCTTCGTCCAGACTCCAAATCATGTGACTGTATGCAAAAGAGGTGCTGGAAATTTACATCCATGCCCCATTAACATTTTTGGGCTGTTTATTAGCATGCCACTTTTGTAAAACATGGTATGTGAAGAAACAGCCTTACTGTCTGATAAAGGGGCTTTAAAACTTTTTTGCTTTGTATTTGTCTTCCAAGCATCATAAAGATAAAGAATCTATCCCAGAAGCTTTGCATGTATCAGTTACTTTTTGGAGACAGGCCAGAGAAAACCAGATATAATTTTGACCATTTAATTTTGTTCACTTAATACACATACAACTCTCACATTCTAACATCTAACCCTTATCTTTTCAACAACCCCATTAGAAGACTATCTTCTTTGATTTGCATAATATGTGATTCAACAGTGCTAAACTGTTTTGACGTTACCTTACTCCCTCATCTTAAAAACAGCCCTCAGCATAGAAACTGGTGGAATTAAAACTCAATGGTTTTTCATGTTCTGCATTTAGATGGAGAGTATGTGCTCGTTAAACCTGATTGATATCATTTAGGTTTGATTTCTGGAACAGGGATGACAAGTTGTGAGCTTACAGAAGAGTAGATACAAGAGTTGTGATCACCTCTGTAAAATAATCTAAATTGAATGCTGAGACTCTGTGCAAATTTTGGGTGCCCTTGGAAATAATGTGCTCAGGTCTTTCCAAACAGACACCCTCTCCACAAGGAGTGACAATCTAGTGGCAGACAAAGATTTTAGCCTTTTTTCTTAAGAGTTTCCCACAGTGGTTACCAGGAGTGACGCTCCAATGGACCACAATGTACAAGTGGCTGCCAACATTGTTACCATAGCTTCTTACGTGCTGGTAGCAACAGTGGTACGTTTTAAAGAGGCCAGTGTGAACAGACCAGACACCATATAAAGCTTTGTATGCATTGAGGAAACTCATACCTAAGAGTGGTCAGGCTAGTGATTGGCCAGTGGTTTCCACCACCTTGCACAGATGTGAATTAAGTGCAAGTAGTGAGGATACAGCTTCATTTTTTTCTGCAAAAATATCTATGTCAAATAGCTATGTCAAGAGTAAAATTAAGGGAGGTGCTTTTATTCTCTTGTCTGGAATTGTTTCTTGATAGCGATTAGCAAGGAAAAGAGGGAGGGAGGTTTCTGAACTGCAGTCTCATGGCTGGAACACATTTTTCCCCCAGAATGCTTCAGAAGGAAGAGAATGCAGAAGTATTGCACAAATGCAATCCTTACTGTGGAAGTATAACATTGTATAAGTATAACCTATAAGGGGACATGCTGGATACATTGTATATGAGAGGGCATGCCAAAACATGTTACAAAGTATCTGAGGGAGCACACGTAGGGACAGTTAGCTTTTGAATGGAGAAGCAATTAAGATGGAGCCAGCACGTCTAAGAAGCAGGCATCAGAATGGAAGGTGTGAAGGGCAATTAGTTAAGTTAACTGGAAGCTGTTATAGGAGATTGTTAAGGGTGGCAGGTAATTGAAGATACGTGACTGGTCTCAGGGATCTCGAAGGGTGGTGACTAAAATCTTTTTCTTCTTTTGTCTGTAACTTGTCTGTAACTTGTTCTCCAAAAAACTGTATAAATTAAGAGACAAGCCCCACTCGGGGGGCTCACTTCTAAATGTATTAGCAGAACGGCTTTGCTAATAAAACAGAGTGGTCTGATAAATTGTGAGTCTGAGTCAAACTTTGACATTACTCTTCCACATGAGAGCAGGAAAGGAGCCCTCAGGAATTACAAGTTTGTTTCCTATGGAGATTTAGTAGACACCAGACTTTTCTATTATAAGCTGTCAATAACACTTCTGAGAAATGAGCCACTGGAGAAGATGCAGAAATAGCACTTGCCAATGGCTATGGCATTCAAAGACTGAGAATTTTTGATCCTTTTGGCGAAAAGAGTCTCCTATTTAGTGCAGGCAGCAAGGTATAGGCAGAGGAATGTTACAAGTCAGCTGCAGCGCTGAGATGCAAGTTAATTTGGCTACATGATAAAAGACAATTAAAATCATAAGATGGAGGGAGAATACAGCAAAGAAACAGCATTTCTCTGAAGGTCTCCTATAAAGAAGGTTATACATTGACCCAGCCTGAAAAAGCGGTTATATTTTGTAAATTTTGCAGATACTGTATCTCTCTTCTTTGAGCTTGTACTCAGACTTAGGTTCAAGTATGTAGCAGTTATATTAATTCAGAAGGAATAAGTGTTACCATAACTCAGCCAACACTCAATAAAGGTCTGGGTTTTCAGTACACAATGACTTCAGCCTGAGAAGTACTAGTGCAGAAGTAGCATCAGAAATCTTTAAACTTTTTTTAGAAGGCAAAGAAAATGGAAAACAGAACACCTGAAGGATTAAGTAAGGCTCTCATTTAACAACATTTTTGCGCCTGTTAGCTGGAAAGAGTTGCAGGAAAAAACTCTTAACATTAAATAGTGATTGGGCAACAAAATGGCAAATGAAATTTAATGTGGATAAGTGTAAAGTAATGCACATTGGAAAAAAAATAACCTCAAGTATACATATAGAATAATGGGGGGCTAATTTAGCTACAACTAATCAGGAAAGAGATTTTGGGGTTATCATGGATAGCTCTCTGAAAACATCCACTCAGTGTGCAGCGGCAGTCAAAAAAGCAAATAGGATGTTAGGAATAATATAAAAAGGGATAGAAAATACGACAGAATATTTTACTGCCCCTATATAAAACTATGGTACTCCCACATCTTGAATACTGCATACAGATGTGGTCTCCTCACTTCAAAAAAGATATTTTGGTATTAGAAAAGGTTCAGAAAAGGGCAACTAAAATGATCAGGGGTTTGGAACGGATCCCATATGAGGAGAGGTTAAAAAGACTGGGACTTTTCAGTTTAGAAAAGCAGAGACTCAGGGGGATATGATAGAGGTGTTTAAAATAATGAGCAGTGCAGAGAGGGTGAATAAAGAGAAGTTATTTATTTGTTTTCATAATATAAGAACTAGAGGACATCAAATGAAGTTAATGGGTAGCAGGTTTAAAACTAATAAAAGAAAGTTGTTTTTCACACAGCACACAGTCAACCTGTGGAACTGCTTGCCAGAGGATATTGTGAAGGCTAGGACTATAACAAAGTTCAAAGAAGAGCTAGACAAATTCATGGAGGTTAGGTCCATTAAAGTCTATTAGCCAGGGGGTAGGAATGGTATGTCTGGCCTCTGTTTGCCAGGGGCTGGAGATGGATGGCAGGAAACAAGTCGCATGATCATTTGTCTTCAGTTCACCGGCTCAGAAGAACCTGGTGCTGGCCACTTTCGGAAGACTGGAAGCTGGGCTAGGTGGACCTTTGGTCTGACCCAGTAATGGCCGTTCTTATGTTCTAATGTAAATAATTGTTCTATTGGTGAAGAGAGAAGACGTAAGTTGAGACTGGCCAGAGGTGATGCTGTTATAGTCTGATCCTGTTTAATTTCAGTTGGTATTTGGGTTCCGCTGGAACCCTCTCTCAGGGCCAGTCTGGTCAGGCTCAAGGCTAGGGCAAAGAAGATCTGGGCTCCCGGGAGACTGGGAGCCATGATGGTGGATCTTGCTGCAATAGACTATTTTTGAGAGGTTGTGTGGGGGTGAAAGGGAAGAATTTTCTTCTTTGAAGAACCCCAAAGGGGAGCGATGGGTGGAGCAGCCTAGCCCCTCATTCTCCCTATTGCCATTTAATATTTGAAAGTTTCTGGACCCACTGTCTCCCACCCACTCCCCAAGAATGATATTACACAGCCTTTCGTGTTATATTAGTTGGCCTTTTTGTTTGGACTAATTTAGTCTGTCACCTTCTAACCTTTTCCATCAACATGTTATTGTTATGTCTTATGTACTTTCACATTCTCTGTACAATTGACAGAAAATGTTCTCATGCTCTATATCCAACCACTTTCCCTTCTGTAGGTTTACACAAGTGATTTAACCCCAGAGGATAAATTGTGAGTATCTCTGATGTGGGGTGGGGTGGGAAGGAGACAGCTATCAGAAAGTCTGTTTAGGTAGCTTTTTCTTTTTCCTCTGGAAATATTCCACATAAAGAGAGGATACTTGAGTGCAGTGTATACTCTAGAGATCAAAAAAATTGTAGGAATCCAGTACCCGAGTGCTTCAAACCTGACTTCCTTTCACTGTGGTCTTACCACCAAGCCACTTTGCTTGCCCACTGGTCCCACTACAGTGCAACTGTCATGCGGCTATGCTTCAAAGTATGATGAAGCTTATAAATTGCTCTGTTCCCCTCTGTGTTTCGTATTCTGCGCCTCTTACAAAATGAAGAAAAAAAAACATCCTTTTAGGGCTAGATTCTGAAAGGTTTCTTTCCCCTTGAGGAATATAATACTACAAGGAAGTCCAACCGAAGTCAATGGTATTATAGGCAGATTAAGGCACTCTCCAGCATAACCTTTTGTTAGTGCAAGATCTAGTTTTTATATTTTAAGATTTCTGACCTGCCTCCAAAGGCACCTAGGTACCTAAAAATGTCACAGGAACAATGGAATCCACAAAACTTCAGTATGTTGACTGGTCTCCCAATATAATGAATTGGGAGAGAGATGGAGACTTCAACTATAGCTATGGCTATAGTACAGTGATCTGTCAATAGACGTTACTATTGGAAAAGATCTTCCAATAAAACTTTTGTTGACAGGTTACAGCCACACATGAAAGTGGACCACTCTGTGACAGAGAGCAGCCAGACTGCCCAGCTGCCCTCTTGACAGAAAGGCCAGCTAGAAGCACTGCAGACAGGGCTGCCCAGAGACTCAGAAGCCCTGTCTGTCAACAGAGGGCTCCCCAGCGCATCCACATGGCTTTTTTGTCAACAGAATCTGCCAAGAAAGACATTATGCCTCACGGGGGAGAAGCAGAAGGCTGCCAACAAAAGTGCTGAGTTCTGTTGACAGTGTGTCAACAGAACACATTTTTAGCATGGATGCTCCATGGGTTTTGTTGACGCAATTCCTTTTTTTGTCACAAAACCCTCTAATGTAGAGGTAGCCTTAGAGTGCAATCCACTAACGCCTGCGTGCTGTGTGAAGAGCCTTCTAAACTAGCCAATGGGAAATACTGGCAAGAGACAGCTGTTTCAAGACCTGCCTTTCTCAGAGTTCAGTGCATATATCCAAGCTGCAGAGAGGCACCTGTTTCTGATTTGTATCTACAGCTGGGAATCACTCTCCTGGAGCCAGTCAAGCAGCTAAGCCATTATTTGTGACTAGACTCATGTCTCATTCCACAGTGTCATGGTTTAAGAGCCACCATTATAAGCTTTTAACTCAGTGGTCACCTGGGACATGGAAGACAGCTTTAATTCTCCCGCGGGCAGAGCAGCCTCAGATAGGGTTTCTGTCAGAAGAGTGTTCTAACTACTGAGCTATGGCATATTCTGGTGTGGAGCGCCCTCATTGAAGCTGCTCCACAGTGCATATATAATGAAAGAGTGATTGGAGTAGGATGCTTGGCCGCTGGGTGCCTACCTCCCAAGTGGGTGCCCACACCTCTAGACTATAGAGTCACAGTCTCCCTCTTTGGGGCACAGTAGCCTTTTAAACATTCATTCAATGTGAAACAACTTCAGCAAGTGGGACTCCCTCAGTCCAACATGAAAATATCACATAGCTTAGTGTTCACAAAGAGGAATCGTGTGGCACCTTAGAGACTAAGTGACCTATTAGTCCCTAAGGTGCCACATGACTCCTCATTGTTTTTGCATATACAGACTAATACACCTACACTTCTGAGACTTTCCCATAGCTTAGTGGCTAAAGCAATCCTGAGAGGCAGGAGATCGCATTTCAAGTCCTCTCTCCCCCTGCACGGAAGGAGGGAAACTAAACTTGGGTCTTAAGACTTGAGTGAGGCTCTAACTGCTAGATCAAGAACTATAAGCTCCTCCCATAACTTTCAAGTGAGGTCTGATCAGGTAGACATGAGCAAACTGCCTTCTAGATCAGGCACCATGTGTAGCATCAGCAGACAAAGTCAAAAACAAATCCATCTTGCGTGGCTTCATGGATTTCTCTAGACCAGCCAGATGCCTGGAGTGACAAAAAAAATCCTCTCTACAACAGTGCAGAAGAGTTTCCCCTTACTTTATTTTCCTTTATTCCTTTTCATTGTCTTCTCATCTGTCTAGTGACAAGATCTGGTCAAGTTGATACTGTGTTATACTGAACAGGGACACAGAAAAACAAGTGTGGTTTCAACAGGCAATGGTGCTCTCTTAGTAATAACCCAAAATGACACAGTTAAAACTTCTACCAGGTAGAGAGAGAGAGACCTAGACTACATCTGCTCTACAGCAACCTATTGGCAGAAGTGCCTGTCGGGACACATCTTCTGACAAAACTACTGATGATAAATTTCATCCATACAGAAAAGTGGATCTATATTTCAGTTCACTCCGTCGACAGAAGCATCCCTGAAACTCAGGAAAATAGGGTTGCGTGGATGCCAAGCCCTTCTGGCTTTGCATGGGGGAAGTGGGGGAGAGGAGGTGAGCAGGGAGGGGAGAGGGGGGCAGCGGAGCTCACCGGTGCCCGGGGTGCTATCCCCCAGTCCATCACAGGCATGGCTAGTCTCCCCACTTTGATGCCCTCAGCTTCACTAATTGTTTTGGGACACTGGATGAGACCCACATTCCCATCCAGGCTCTGGAGCACACTTCCAGATGCCACATCAGTAGGAAGGGCTATCACTCCATGGTCATGCAGGCCCTTGTGGACCACCACAAACAATTCCTAGACATCTATGTTGAGAGCTTGGGCCAGACCCATGACACCAGAGGATGGAAGCACCAGAGGAAGGAGGCGGGCAGCTACATCCCCTGCTGGGAGCTGTCTATTGGGGACATGTAGATGACTTTGTGCATGGTGGGGGATGTGGCCTACCCACTCCTGCCATGGCTGATGAGGCCCTACATCAGGCGCCTGGACCCCACCCAGGACCTATTGAATGCCCACCTCACCCAGACAAGGAACCAAATGGAGTGTCTCTTTGGGTTGTTGAAGGGGAGGTTCCATTACCTCCTCACCCAGAAGGACATGTGGGGTGGAATGTGCCCTACATCATGACTGTCTGTTGTACCCTCCACAACCTGGTGGAGCAAAAGGGGGAGAACATCTTTCAGGGATAGGGGGGCTAAACAGCAGAGGTTCCTACAAACAGCTAGGCACCGCTCCCAGACAACAAGTGCATGGGGATGGGGTGCACATCCAGGAAGTCCTGCAGGAGGTCTTTGCCTGTGTCCCCACCATGACCCTCCTTAGGGGACCCCTGGTGAGTGCCCCAGGCCTGCACCCCTTCCCCGCTTCCTTTGACCCCACCGCCAACAAGAAGGGATTCATGGGTGGTGCTTAAAAATAAAAGTTTGTCGGAGGCCTGTTCCCACTCCTGCTGCCACCCCTCTTCCCGCCACAGCCGCTGCTCGGTTGAGGTCTTTCTGCCTCTGCAAGTCAGTCATGCAGGCATGGAGCGTGTCATCCTCCAGGCAGCAAAATCACCTCTGGGCATGGGCACAACCTTCTGGGCTCATGGGATAGCTGCTCTGGGTTCTGACGGCTCCACCTCATCCCTCAGGCTGCCCAGGTGCATGGGGCAGGCAGGGGCTGGCCTGGCCCTTGGATGGTGCAGCTGTAAGGGAAGAGGAGAGAAAGTGAGTCTTTCCTACAGCACCCCTCCCCCAAGCAGCAGCCCCCACCCCGGGCTGTGAGATGGGGTTGTTCCAGGTGTGCACACCTGCTCCCCCTGCATGGTGGGCCCTGTCACACAAGGAGCCTGTGGTGTCACAGGGACTGGCCTGACCACGACCCTCACCGCTGGTCCAATGGGCTAGCAGCCCAGCTGTGGGACAAGCCAAGGAGGAATCTTTGCATGAGTGGCAGGTGAGCCTGGCCCAGCCAGCCCCTCCCCAGGCCCCACCACCACACGTGTGGCTTAAAGTGCTGTCCACAGGGGTGGGTGCTGCCTGTTGCCTGCAGCCATGCTCACAAGCCAAGAGCTGTGCTTCCCAGTGGTGCGTCTGGCTGCACCCCACCTGCAGGGCCCTGGTTCTGGCAGCTGTCCGGGAGCCATGCCCAGGGGCTGCCTGCTGGGTCTGGGTGGGATGAACTAGTGTGTAGATGGGTGAACATGCCAGGCACCTGCATGTGTTCCTGCCTGAGCCATCTTGGTCAGTCCTGCCACATGCCCCTCCTGCCCCCACCACCAGCCCGGGGCCGTGCAACTCATGGGGTACTCATTGGACAGGACCAAGAAGAGGTCCAGTGATGTCCATTCTGAGGTGGTGCCACTGGAGGGGCCCGAGTCCAGGGCTATGATGAGCATCCCTTGGCTCGAATCAGGGTCAGAGGGTGGGTCTTGGGCTGGCTCTGTCAGGGTTCCCAGGTCCTCCTCCACTGGCTGTGCCTGGGGGCAGGGGGTGGCTTCTTGCTGGTGTCGACTGTGGCCTGAAACAGCATGCCGTTGTTTCCCCCAAGCAGCTGGCTGAGCTCAGGTTAATCATGGTAGTTCCTGCCCCTCACATCTGCCTTGCATCCCAGGCCTGCACGTAGACCTGGCAGAGCCATTTCACCTTCGCTGCGCCTGCTTGAGGATGTGGATGGGATGGCTGTGTTCTGCCAGTGCTCCAGCAGTCCAGGCATAGCTCAGGGCATTCCAGTGCTTGGTGGTGGGGTCCAACAGTACCTGCTTGTGTAGATATAGCCTTACAGTATTAACTCCCGGAGCATCTTCAAGAACATTAAATAAAGAGAAGAAGGATTCTTTTGAAGATGGGTTTACTTTCAAAAGAGCAGCATCTAAACTGGCTTTCTTCTTTCGAAAGAAGCGCTTTTGAAATTAGAATATGCAAATGAGGTGTAACATATGCAAATTTACACCTCATTTGCAATTTTGGTTTACATCATTTGCAAATCACTTTCAAAAGAGGAATGCAAGTGTAGATGCACCCTCAGAGTTTTAATTACTTTTTTTGCTATTCATTTGTTCATACTGCTTCTTACACAAACACTGGTCCTGAAAGTGTGCAAAAAGCTGCTTCCATTTAAACCCTTCCTGAATGAAACATTTTTCTTCAGAGTGACTTTGAAATATTGGGTATGTTATACTAATTCATCCACAATCTAATCTGTGAATCCTAGCATGCATATCCAGTACAACCATGTATTTGAATTTATTTTGTAAGTTAATGTTGCCCTTTACTTTAAAAGTATGAAACTTCTAGGGTTGCAGATGCTGTAGAAGTGAGGGGGCAAAGGTGTTACTTATTCAACAATGAAGACTTATGTTTGTCTTTTGTTCCAGTGGTGCCCATCCATTCTGCTTTGGGCTGACCATTGCCCAGTTTCTCTTCACTCAGGCTAGATCTCCTGGCCCTCTAGTCTAGTTTGATCACTACAGTAACTTGGCCCTCTAGCTAAGACATTTAAAAAAAAATTCCACCTCTGCTGGGGCATTTAATTGTTGAGTCTGCAATTGAGCCCACCCCCTCCTTTCCGTGAGTCTGTCTTGTCTCCTCAGCTCCTCCACGACTCCTATGAGTGGCCATAGAGCAACGTCTTCTAGTCCTTCCTAACTGGATTTTCAGATAGCAAGTCACTTAATGGCTATGTGCCACATTTTCCCCTTTTCTGTTATGCAGGAAATTTTATGCACCCCTGCACTAAAGCACTTTGAGGTCTTTAGCAGAAGAGTTTTATAGTTTAGATATGTAAACTTTTACTATCTAGGCTATTTTATTTCAGTTCTAGTTTATGCACTTGTTTTCCTCTTCACATTTCTTTTAGGCCCCCCTACATACCCAGAGCAAACTAATACTACCACCACTTCTAAGCACCAGTGCTCTCTTGATATCAGTTTACCCTAAGGTTTGACATGGTGGAGAAAGAGAGAGAGATTCTAATATGGCAGCACCAACCTTTGTGAATACGTATGCATGTTTTAGAGCAACCAACTGAAACCATCAAGAAAACTAATTTCAGTAGTGTTTACATAAAGGCAAATGGTCAAATACCAGTTTAGCTACTTAATTATAAAATAAGAAATAAATATGTAATGTAGAGCATTACAAGACAATTCTTTTCAGAATACAGTAATGCCTCAATTTACATGAGGGTTGCATTCCCATGTACCCTGGCATAACTTGAGTTTTGTGTAAGTTGGGGAGCTGCTGCTTCTCTGGTGGAACACATGTTCTGCAGCCAGGGAAGCAGCAGAAGCACCTGGAGCTCCTTTTGAAAGGTAAGTCCTGGGGTTGGGGTGGGGAGGCAGATGAGGAGGGTTAAGCCTGGCAGTGGGTTGGGGCCATAGGAGAGGGGTGGAGGGGTTGCATCTGGCGTGGGTTAGGGATGCAGGGGAGGCTGGGGGTGAAGCTGAGCTGGGGCGATGCAGGCCTGTGAGCAGGTTGAGCCAGAGCTATGCGGGGGGGTGGGGGTTAACCTGGAACTGGGCATGGGGGGGGTGACCTGGGCCCATGCAAAGTGGAGGTGAACCAGGGCTACAGGGGGTTGAACCAGAGCCATGTGCGGGGCTGGGGCTGAGCTGGATCCATGTGGGGGGCAGGATATTGAGTTGCACTTAACTCACGTTAATGAGAGTTAAGCGCAACTTGAAATCGCGCATTTTGAAGATTTACTGTACATAGTCCACTTTTATTTGGAATAAGAATTATGTTGTATAAAATATTTCAAATCCTCTTAAAAAGTCTGCATGAGAAGTGCAAAAGACAACAGTGAATGAAAAAGGCTATCTAGTGATTTCATGAATAGGAATTATATAAAGTCTACCTCAATATTTTATTTTGAAGGAGTGAATGGCTACTATTCAGTTTCAAAGGGTTTTGTGGCTGAATACTCTCTTGCTGACCAAATCATTGTACCAGTGATGTTTAGGTATGTCATAATGAGCTGTTGTTTTTTACCATCCAAATTGTCACTCTCACTGACTTTATCTACAAAGTTCATTATGGTGTACATATGCCACAAATGGGCAGATTGCTCAGTGGTTTAAGCGTTGGCTTTGTAAACCCAGGGTTGTGAATTCAGTTCCTAAGGAGGCTATTCAGGGGTATGGTGCAAAGAGTTGATTTTTTTTTTCAAATCTGTCTGGGATGGTGCTTGGTCCTGTCAAGAGGGCAGGGGACTGGACTCAATGACCTCTCAAGGTCCCTTCCTGTTCTGCAAGATGGCTAGAGTGATACTTATGGAAGTCTTGCTCTGTATCAGACCAGTTAGAGAAGAAAGAATTCTTTGAAATGTTACAATGTGCATGAGGGTGAAGACTGATGGCTTCAATAGTCAAGTAACATCCACATATTTCAGTCAGCACAATTGGGTGGTCTCAGTTCTAGTCAGTGATGGCCTTGTTATTGGTTAAAGCCTGTCATTGCCAGATGTGTATATCCATCTCTGTTGTATGACAGTTATGATCACTTAAAGAGTATATTAAAATCCCTTTATTCTTGTCACATAACAACCTCTGAATCACCTACCTTCTCACATTTTCATTTCTTCCAGCAGCATTCCACCAAGCGAGTAAACAATATTTTATAGCCGACAGCAGTTTTCTATTTTCCTGTTACAAATACAATGAAAAGCACAGTTTAAAAGATTATATGTTTCAGACACTTCTGGCTATTATTTGTAAATTCCGTAGTTCACAAGAGTGCAATAGATATTTATTTGCTCACTATAGCAACCTCAACTTTTCCTGCAAAAAAATTGTTCCAGTATCAAAAGCTCCATTCAGTCAGTGCAAGGACTACAATATACAGCAAATCAGAAATGAAAAAAAATATGTAGATATTAACTGAGAGCCCTGGGCTCTTTCGAATCACCAGGCCCTAGAGAAACTGCCCCCTTTCCTCCTCTCTCTGGTCAGCAGGTCTGGTGGTGAGTTAGCCACCATGCTGACCTCTTTTTAAGCAATTTTGGTACTCCAGGCCCTGGAGGACATGAGGGGCCATTTTCTGGACATGTACATGGGGTAGCTGGGCAGGGCCCACAAAGCCTGGGTGTTTGGTAATTCAAGGTTGGGATGCCAGATGCAGGAGAGTAGTTATGTCCTCCCACGGGAGCACCCGCTCGGGGACATCACGATACTCCCCTGTATCATGGCCGACATTATGTACCCACTGCACCCGTGGCTCATGCACCCCTCTACTAGATGCATCACACCAGCCCAGGACACCTTTAACGATCGCCTCAACCATGCCAGGGGCAAAGGGAGGCTGAAGGGGAGGTTTCACAGTCTCCTCACCAGGCTGGATGTCAGCCTCCCAAATGTTCCCACATTCATCACCACCTGCTATGGCCTCCACAACATTGTGGAGGGCGGGTGGGAGTCCTTCCTAGAAGTCTGGGCCGCAGACCCAGAGACTGGCAATGAACAGCCTGCTGCCCTGTGCCACAAAGCACAGAGGGATGGGGTCAGGGTCTGGGATGCCTTGTGCCAGACCTTTGCCCAGGGCGTACCCTGACACCACCCTCCACACCAGAGGCCCCACCACTCCCCCATCGCTCATGCTCACCCCCTCACCACTCTCCCACCAAGCACCAGGGACACAGGGTTAGGGTGGGAACGTTGAACTTTAGTATTGGGGGAATAAACTTTTTTTGCACAACAAAACAGTAGAACTATTTGCATGTGAAATTATTTATAGTGCATGGGGGGAACAGACCACAGGAGGGAGGGAGAGAGTTAGGTGTGGGGAGCTGAACTGGAAGAGTAGCTAGGTGGGGGGACTCAACTGGGGGGGAGCTAGGCGGGGGAAGGCTCAGTAATCCAGGGGTGTGGGGGGGCCAGGAGCAACATCAGCCAAGGCTGCCTCTACCACTCGGGGTCTGGGGCCCCCTGTGGGGCTGTGACAGAGCCAGGACCGCAGGGAGATAGGGATGGGGTGCGGGTGCAGCGGGCTTGGCCTCTGCAGGGTATGCAGGACTCGGGGGGCACTGGGGCTGGGTCAGGTGTGCCTGCCTCGGCCAGGAGACACTGAGCCAGCTCCAGGTGGGCGGATGGTGACAGGGCCACAGGGAGGTGGGCAGCTGCCAGAGAGGCAGCTGGGGGGGTGGCTGTGCAGAGGGAGGAGGGGTGCAGCTGAGGGAGTGGGCAGTTGGGTGAGGTGGGCGACCAAGGCCTGGGCCACAGCATCCAGGCTGCCAGACAGCCACACCCACATGCCCCGCAGCATCTCCAGCCAGTCCCAGAGCACCCCGGTCATCTCCCTCATGACTGCCCAGTTGACAGCTGCCTCCTCATCCCTCCAGTGCCATCTGTGGGAGGCCCCGCTGCGGCCATGGGGGGATGCAGGCTGGGGTTACAGGGAGGCCGCCCGGCTACCTACAGCTGCGACCCACTCCGGTGTGCTGTGGCACCTTCCTGATGATGGATCTGTGGAGACAGAAGGGGACAGGGGGATGGCCCATTCATGCTGGATCCCAACCCTGAGAGGGCCAGGGCCCCTGCTCCCTGGCCCCCACCCTGCTCCCCTGCCGTGTGAGCCCCATGGTATCCTGGGTGCCCAAAGGTTCCCAGGTGACGGGGGTTGGCCCATATTCCGTCCCCCTCCCCAATCCCCAGGTGTGTGGGCTGTGAGGCTGTTCGGGAGGGGGAGGGGCTTCCCTGTCCCTGGTAACATTCTGCACATCCCGTACGTACCAGCTGCAACCTCCCAGGGCTCAGGTGAGGTAAAGGCGAGGTTTGAGGAGACTCTGCTGGGTGTCCAAGAGGGGAGAGGGATGATGAGGGTCCCATCGCTGGTGTCAATTGGCCACTTTCTGCTCAGGGGCTGCTGGTGCCAGAGGGGCCTGTCTCATCCTCGCTGTCTGTGGGAGGGGGACTAGCTGTGTTCACCACATGCTCTGGGGTGACCACCTCCCTTGGTCCCAGGATCCTGTGCAGCTCCTGATAGTGGGGTCAGTGGAGGGGATGTGCCCCTGACCGGCTGGAAGCATTGTGGACCTTGATGTTTGTCTCACTATTACTTTGATCTGCAGGTTGATGCCAGTGTGGTAGGGGTGACCTCAGGCATTGAGACTGCTGGCCAGCTCGTCAAAGGCCTCCGCATTTCTGTGGTGGGTGCCAGTTTGGCAAAAGAATTCCTCCTCCTCCCACAGAGCAAGGAGGTCCTTCAGCTCTTCCTTGGCCCATGAGGGTCCCCTACTGGCACGGCCCTTGCCAGGTGCTGTGAGACCTTGGATTCCTTGTCCAGGGCTCTTGGGGAGACAGGTAGGTCCTGGCATGCTGCCATGGTGGCCAGGGAGTATGGAGGGGCAGTGGGATGCTTCAAGCAGGAGCAGTCTGAGTGAGAGTGCTGCCCCTGCTTGTGGCACAGTCTCAGATTCCTGCCTGGGGTTGCCAGGGTGCTGTTTACTTTAAGGTAGCTAGCAGGGACCATTGAGCTCTGCCTGGGCTGGCCAGAGTGTCGCCATCTTCTGGCAGGGCCACCTCCTTCGCGGACCCCTTACTTCAAAGTGAAGAGCGCAGAGCATCTACACACACTTAACTTCAAAGTTAAGCTTCAAAGTAAGCCACTACCGATTGCTGGATGTAGTGACTTTGAAGTTAGCCTCCCTCACTTCAAAGTAAGGGAAAGTGTGTGCAGATACTCTGCATGCTACTTCAAAGTAGCAGCTTACTTCCAAATTAAGTTTGAAGTACACATGTAGTGTAGATGCCACCCTGGAACCTTATAACTCAGAGGCTATGTCTACACTTCCCCCAACTTCGAAGGGGTTATAGTAATCAGGATGATCAGAGATTACTAATGAAGTGCTGCAGTGAATATGCAGCTCTTCCTTAGGCTAATTCTCCCCCGCGGCAACTTCAAAGGGTCAAACTTTGAAGTGCCAGCATGCCGAGTAGCTGCGGGCACTTTGAAGTACCCACACTGACTCAAAGTGCTTTTAGTCCCCAACATTTTGAGAAGTAAAGGCACTTCAAAGTAGTGTGCGCACTTTGAAGTGCCCGCAGCTACATGCATGACAGCACTTCGAAATTTGACACTTCGAAGTTGCCGTGGGGGAGAATTTGCCTAATGAATTGCTGCATATTAACCTCAGCACTTTATTAGTAATCTCCAATCACCCTGATTACCATGTCTCCTTTGAAGTTGAGGGCAAGTGTAGACAAGCCCAGACACACTCGGTCCTATCATTGTAAAAGATTGTGGGGAATTGTTAATAAGTAAATGAATTTAATGTACACAAAAGAGGAATAAAATATTAACGTTTACTAGCAGATATTAACACTTTCTAAATTTATATAAAATCAATGGCAATGAATGACTCAGAGTAGCCATAAAAGCATACAGACTTCAGTATCTCCAGGGAATGATGTTTGAACCCAGCTCAAATGGGAAGTCAGCTGTTGTTACCATTTGATTGCAGTTGGCTTACATGGGTGAAATAAATCTCATGGTTTCAATCCCATTCTGACTGTCAACATAAATCATATTGTCTGGCATCTTCTCTAATGAGGGAGAATTATGATGTGAAGAATATGTTGACTCACAGACCTCCTTGCTTTAGCGATGACGTCTCCACATTGAGGCACACTGGTGGAAGCGTGTGAGGGAAGCTAGAACTGCTGTGTCACTTCTTTCACCTATTTTGTGTCAGATGAAGAATTTCAGCCTAAATTTCAAAAGCAAATGTAATAGTTTAAAAAGTGACTACAGTGGGTTTCAGAAGGTAAAGATTTGCAGACTAAACCAACAAATAATTTGCATGCAGGCTTCTATAAAATTTGTGTGTGATTATAAATTATGATTTTCAGTTGCTTTGGTATTTGAACATCGATCATAAGAGGTAGCAATAAAAAGTGCTTTTGGCATACAACATCACTATTATATGGCTTTGCTTTATTTGATTTCCCTTCCATCCAATCCTCTAAGAAGCACAACTATATTAGTTAGAATTGGGGGTATTTTATTAGAAAATAAAATAAAAAATGAGTTCAGCATTTCATCCAGAGTGCATAATGATCCAAACTATATTTTTCCTGAATTTTAGATGTTTTTATTTAGCTTTGTAATGTATGAATTCCTATACTTCCTTGCTTAGGCCAGGTCTAGAAGTGACAATATTTATATATCATGAGTAAATCATAGAATTCTAGGGCTGGAAGGGACTTCAGGAGGTCACCTAGTCGAGCTCCCTGCCTAAAGCAGGATCAACCCCCAGTAAATCATCCCATTTCCAAGCTGGGACTTAAAAACCTCTAGGGATGGATATTCTACCATCTGTCTCAGCACCGCATTCCAGCGTTTCATCACTTTCCTTGCAAAATAGTTTTTCCTAATATCCAACCTACACCACTCCCACTATTCAGACTATTGTAACTTCAGACCGTTCTGTCATCTGTCATCACTGAGAACGGTCTCTCTCCATACTCTTTAGAGCCCCCATTCAGGAAGTTGAAGACTGCTATCAAATCGCCCCTCAGTCTTCTCTTCTGCAAACTAAATAAGCCCAAATCTTTCAGCTTCTCCTCATAGGCCATGTGCTCCAGCCCCTTAATCATTTTCATTGCTCTCCACTGAACCTGCTCCAATGTATAAACAGGTGTGTTGTGAACAAAACACGAGAAGTCATTCTCTCGCTCTACTCTGCGCTGGTTAGGCCTCAGCTGGAGTATTGTGTCCAGTTCTGGGCACTGCAGTTCAGGGAGGATGTGGAGAAATTGGAGAGGGTCCAGAGGAGAGCAACGAGAATGATCAAAGGTCTAGAGAACATGACCTGTGAAGAAAGGCTGAGAGAATTGGGCTTGTTTAGTTTGGAAAAGAGAAGATTGAGGGGGGACATGATAGCAGTTTTCAGGTATCTAAAAGGGTGTCATAAGGCAGAGGGAGGGAACTTGTTCTTCCTTGCCTCTGAGGATAGAACAAGAGGCAATGGACTTAAATTGCAGCAGGGGAGGCTCAGGTTGGACATTAGGAAAAAGTTCCTGACTGTCAGGGTGATCAAACACTGGAACGAATTGCCAAGGGAGGTGGTAGAATCTCCATCACTGGAGATATTTAAGAAAAGGTTAGATAGATGGCTTTCAGGGATGGTCTAGAAAGTGCTGGTCCTGCTGTGGGGGCAGGGGGCTGGACTTGATGGCCTCTCGAGGTCCCTTCCAGTCCTACTATTCTATGATTCTATGATCATTTCTATACTGGGGGCCCCAGAACTGGACACAATACTCCAGATGTGGCCTCACCAGTGCCGAGAAGAGGGGAATAATAACTTCTCCATATCTGCTGGAAATGTTTCCCCTAATGCACCCCAACATGTCATTAGCCTTTTTGGCTACAAGGGCACACTGTTGACTCATATCCAGCCTCTCCTCCACTGTAATCCCCAAGTCCTTTTCTGCTGCACTGCTACTTAGCCACTCAGACCCAACCCTGTAACAGTGCTTGGGATTCTTCCATCCCAAGTGCAGGACTCTGAACTTCTTGTTGATATTCATCACATTTATTTTGGCCCAATCCTCCAATTTCTCTAGAGCACTCTCAAGTCAGACCTTTGCAAACTGCCAAACACACTTCCAAACTGTCCCTCTTCGGAAAACAAATGGTCAGACACAGACACTTTGATACTCAACCCACCAGCTCAGAACACAACCCTCCAAAAGCCACACTTACCTGAGCTCCTCTCGGACGTTCTCCCTGGCAAATTTCCATTAGCTGCTGCCCTGTTCACTGTGATAAAACTACATATTGCTATTAGGAAACAGATTCTTCAGATATTTCAAGCTTGGCCAGGAAAGAAAATGCTGGAATTTCAAGTGATAGCCTAATTTCACAAAATACACTTATTCCAAAAAAATCCCTAACCAAAACTTTCTTATAATTATTTATATGTTACCAAAATTGTGTAACTGACAAAATAAGAAAGAATATTGCTGTTCTAAAGGACTTAAACTGTAAAAATACTGAAGTGATAGTTCAAGAAATTAACTGTGTGGGGGCTATTCATGTGAAATCTTTAAAGAACTGTCTGTTCAGCATGGACATTAAAAGATATGGATAAGTGATTCACTTTTGGAACAGAATCAAAGCTCTTGACATTTGTCCCACAGCTATCATTAATATATGTAGTTGGCTACTGGGATTTCTAACCTGCATTCATGCTGTCAAGAATAACTCAGATCCACCACATCACTGTCCTGTTAAAGTAACATCTCCCCGTTTAACCTAACCTGTATTTGTTAATTTATGTATACACTTTTAACATAACAAATGTTCAGCAATGAAGGCATAAATTTAGAATGTCTACATTTGGGAAGAGGATGCACTTTAAGACAGGAAATCAAAATGTAAAAAATAAAAAAGACATTAAACATACACTGTTCCATTCATATAATATCCACATATAAGTGAACTGAGTGCTCACAAGAATTCTTGGTTTTAAGTCTCTTTAATTTGGGGGAAAATGTCATTGTTAATATCGAGGAGCAAGGTCAGTTTTAACAGAACTCCAATATTTTCAAGCTTATTCAAGAACAAAGCCAATGCAATTATATATGACAGTTGCACTGGAAATGGGTCAAGTATTCTTGAATCCAAGAAGAAAAATTATTGTGTGATTTAATGAAACATTATCCACCTAAATTATTTTAGCACTAATTCATCACTCAAAGAATTTCTTCATTAAGTGACACACTTACTTTTTTCTTCCTTGATACACAAATTTTGGCCCATCTCCCATGCTGCACATTTTTTTTTACACTGTTCAAGCAAACTAACCAATGTTGCTTAGCTTGACTAGGAAGGGTGTCAATTAATACCAAATACAGCTGAGAGTTTTCACATGTGGACTAGATGCACACAAATACATGGGTCTGGATTTAATCCACGCAAGGGTACTGAGGGAATTGGCAGATGTCATCGCTGAGCCTTTGGCCATTATCTCTGAAGATTCTTGGAGATCGGGAGAGATTCCAGATGATTGGAAAAAGGCAAATGTAGTGCCCATCTTTAAAAAAGGAAAGAAAGACAATACAGGGAACTATAGACCTGTCAGCCTTACATCAGTACCTGGAAAATAATGGAAGGGATCCTCAAAGAATCCATTTTGGAGCACTTGGAAGAGGGGAAAGTGATCAAAAGTAGTCAGCATGGATTCACCAAGGGCAAGTCGTGCCTGATCGATCTGATTAGCTTCTGTGATGAAGTAACAGGATCTGTGGGATGGGGAAGTCAGTGGAAGTGATATATCTTGACTTCAGTAAAGCTTATGATACAGTCTCCCACAACTTTCTTTCCCATAAGTTAAGGAAGTATGGATTGGATACACAGACCATAAGATGGAGAGAAAGCTGGCTTGATGGTCAGGCCCATCAGGTAGTGGTCAATGACTCAATACCTAAATGGTGGTCGTTTTCAAGTGGAGTGCCCCAAGGTTTGGTTCTGGGGCCGATGTTCAACATCTTTATTAATGACCTGGATAAGGGACTGGATTGCACCCTCAGCAAGTTTGCAGATGACACCAAGCTAGCGGGAAAGGTAGGTACATTGTAGCGTACAGAGAGGATCCAGAGTGACCTGGATAAATTGGAGGATTGCTCCAAAAGAAATCTGATGTGGTTCCACAAGGGAAAATGTTGTCCTGCACTTGGGACAGAAGAGTCCCAAGCATTGTTATGGGCTGGGGACCAACTGGCTAATCAGCAGTACAGCAGAAAGGGACCTAGTGATTATAGTGGATGAAAGGTTGGGTATGTATGAACAGTGTGCCCTTATAGCCAAGAAGGCTAATGGCATATTAGGGAGCATTAGGAGGAGCATTTTGAGCAGATCTAGAGAAGTGGTTGTTCCCCTCTGTTCAGCACTGGTGAGGCTACATTTGGACTACTGTGTCCAGTTGTGCCCCCCCCCAGTATAAAAAGGATGTGGATGTGCTGGAGCAGTTTCAGTGGAGGGCAACATGAGGAGAGGCTGAGAGATTTGGGCTTCTTTAGTTTACAGAAGAGAAGACTTAGGGGTGATTTAATAGCAGCCTGCAACTTACTGAAGGGGAGCTCTAAAGAGGAAGGTGAGAAACTGTTCTCAGTGGTGTCAAATGGCAGAACAAGGAGCAATGGTCTTAAGTTAAAGAGGGAGATGTGTAGGTTGGATATTAGGAAAAAACTACTCCACCAGGAGGATGGTGAAGTGCTAGAAGGCGTTGCCTAGAGAGGTGGTGGATTCTCCATCCCTAGTGGTTTTTAAGTGACAGCTTGACAAGGTTCTGGCTGGGAAGACTTAGTTAGGGTTAATCCTGCTTGAAGCAGGGGGCTGGACTAAATGACCTCCTGAGATCCCTTTTAGCCCTATGATTCTATGATTCCATTTAACTTTTTAAAATGTTATTGTTAAATGACATTCCACATGACTCGTTAGAAATTGCCCAGTTTTTTTTCTCATGTAAGCATGCACAACTTTCAGCTGAAGCCAACTGAATGCTCACATTTTTAGGCAAAATTAACTCGCATATCATTATTTGTAGCCATAGCAGGAACATCGGTACCTGTGTGGAAAACATTCCTATATTTGATTTAAAAGCATGTTGATATGAAGCATGTTTGACTAATAATTGGACTAATGTAGCCTGAAACCCATTTTTCTTCTTCTCAGTGCAGTGTAAAAGAAGATTCCAGGAATTAAAATTAAAAGCTAAACAAAATCTGCAAGTCTTTACGCAGGTAAATCTTGCATGAAAAAGGAGTGGCAATTTGGCCTGTGATAAACATAATAAGAAAATCAAAGTTTTAGTCCAAGAAAAATAAAATTAAGTACCTGCCAAAGAAGCAGCAAACACATTTTTGTTGTACAAAAGGAAATTAGAGTAACAGAACTGTCCACCCAGGACAATGCAAACCCAGGGAAGCATAGACATCTTAATCTTGGTAGACTGAGCCTGTGTCTAAACAGCAGGCAACTGGAGGTCTCTTGACAGAAGGCTGCTGTGTTGGGAGCATTCCACTGCCATCCTGGTCTTCCTTTTTCCACAAAGAAGCGGAGATGTGTCAACAGAGGGGATTTTCCTGACATTTAGCCCTGTGTGGATGGGCCAAATATCAGGAAAGCCTCTCCTGACAGAACTGTGGGCAGTAGATATGCAAATATTTTGCGCAATTTGTATATATTTTGATGACAATTCTCTGCAAGCTAGATATAGCCTGAATGTTCAAAAACTCTGGGTCTGTTGATTGCTATGAATCTCTGTTTCGTTGAGTATGTTAGAAGTAGGTATTTAAAAAAAAAATCCTGGTGTTTATCCTGACTTTGTGTCTCTTCCCTCAAGTTAGCAGAGTGCACTGAGGTAGAAATCCAGTGTGAACAAGTTTGTCAAGAAGTCTGGCCAAAAGTTCATTTCACACATCAAAGCAAAACTTATAGTCATAATAACATCATGCTGATGTAGCCTGAAAAGTGTGTATTTTATGCTCCCTCTTCATCACAAGCCTACTGGATTCCAGCAAGAAACATAGCAAACAAATGGCAGTTATTCTATACATATAAGAGAGGCTTGTACACAAATGGGGGAAATGTTTATGTGCAACTCTAATTTGCATGCCAGAAGTGTCACCTCTGAATAAATTTTCTCCAAGGTCTGCTCCAGCCCTCAGTCCCTAATGTAGATTATAAAACGTTCATCGCTAACAAACAGTATTTGTAATTGCCTTTTAGGGTACCTGTAACTTCTGTTTGCTAATTGGCTCTCTGTTAGCTACGCTACAACTCACTTACACACACCATAAACCTGTGTTGCTGAAACCTTGAGAAATAAACTTGAAATCACAGCTGAGTGTTTGCTTCTCCTTTTATTTCATAAGAACATATTGGCACATTCCTGTCAGAAAGTAACGTTCCATTTCTCAAGAGCTATTTAAAAGAAAGATTACTTAACATAAGCAGTTTCTGCCTTCAGCTTTACAAATTCATTTCCCTCTTCTTGTAGACATATCACACATTAATGGGATATTAACCATTTAGCTAAGGGGAAATAAGTTCACCAACAATCCCTTCCTGTATTTAAGTCAAGATTTCTGCAGCCATTATTTTTGTAAATTGCTCCCTTTGAAGTTGAATTGACTGTAGCGGGAAGGATTTCTGGTACTGAAGGATGCCAAGAAGTTTGTAATCTAAGATATTTCTCCTCCTACCTTCCCATTCCTCCTATTCCACAGGAACTTTAATTGTCTCACTCTATCTTTTTCTACTCTTCCATATTCCGTCTTCCACCACTAGCAGCATTTCACCAATAAGCCTTAAACATTCATATACCTGTCTGAGCACCTCATTATCTCCCTCTAGTTTTCCCATCTGAAACTTTAAAGTTGTAATCATTAAATAGCCATCACTGGTAACATTTTCTGCCCCATCCTCAAAGATATATAGATAGATAGATAGATATAAAGCACTTTCATATCTGGCATTCTATTGTCTGGAACTCTCAAATAAATGGCCTTTTAACCATAAATAAATTTTAGTTATGTTTTCCGTAAGTACAGTATAGTGACAATAAATACAAAAAATACAGTGTGTTTACAGCGTACGATATAACTGTTGTTGGTAAACGAAGTACTCTGCATACATTTCTGTTTGTTTCTTAATATCTAGTCTTGTTTTTCTTTAGTGGTGTGCCTTGCTAGATATCCCTCTCTACTGTCCACAATATTTGAATAGCCAGCAACCTCCTGGTCCTGGGGCTGCCAGATATCAAAGAGTGAAATCTTGAAATCTGGTGTGATTCTGCAAGGGAAAATTCCTTTGGCTTTCTGGATCTACTTGACTGAAACACACACACACACACACACACACACACACACACACACAATAGAACTAAATAAAAATAAGCACAAACACGACGAACTATGGTGTCAATTTCTAAGTTACTGAAACAAGAAGGAAAAGCTATAACTGCCTGCACAATAGAATCTGAGCCTCTTTATAGATCTGCAATTTAATAATAAACAACAGTTTAAGACAAGTCTGAATTATTGAATATTTTATCCGTGGGCTGTATTTATGCATGAAATCTACTACAGTGTAGTACGTTTTATGAAGTATGTATTGCTGTATGCAATTTAATATAATCAGTTTGATAGTGTATTTTGCAAACTTAGTATTCATTATTTGGCAATGTTAATTAAAAAGCTGTTGAACCAAATCCTAAGTACTGGTTGTCATCGTAGTACGCACGTAAACAGATCAGTTGTTACTGATCAGCCAAAAAGGAGATCATTATTATATGGTACAAAGAGGATAAAATAGACCTCCCAAGGAACTGTATTATTGATTGGAGTTAATTTAAAAGCAGATGCATCTTATCTATCTCTATGAAAAGTTGGTGTCCTTTAAGGAATGGAGCAAGCCTTCAATATCTGATGCTGCATTGTGATTAACTATAAAAAAATCCCTTGTGTTTATTTAAAAATAATCAATTATAACACTGTATATATTGCAGGCCTTCTTCACAGACTGAATAGCTTTAAAATTTTCACAATGCTTTTTTAAAAAGATGATTTTGTGATTCTTGTTAGCTATGTAAAGCAGAATGAAGCAGTTGCTGCAATAAGATAAACTAAAAAATGATGGAGAGGCTGGCTACGTCTACACGAACCCCAAACTTTGAAATGGCCACGCAAATGGCCATTTTGAAGTTTACTAATGAAGCGCTGAAATGCATATTCAGCGTTTCATTAGCAAGCGGGGGGCTGTGGCGCTTTGAAATTGCTGCGGGTTGCTGCTGCGCATGTCGTCCAGATGGGGCTCCTTTTCGAAAGGACCTAGCGTACTTCGAAGTCCCCTTATTCCCATCAGCTCATGGGAATAAGGGGACTTCGAAGTAGGCGAGGTCCTTTCGAAAAGGAGCCCCGTCTGGACGACATGCGCAGCGGCAAGCCGCGTCAATTTCAAAGCACCGCAGCCCCCCGCGTGCTAATGAAGCGCTGAATATGCATTTCAGCGCTTCATTAGTAAACTTCGAAATGGCCATTTGCGTGGCCATTTCAAAGTTTGGGGCTCGTGTAGACATGGCCGCTGAGAGTTACACCCAATTTGAACATATATGTCAGTTCTGCATATATGGAGAGCCTGATTTTTCTCTCTCAGGGTGTGTCTACACTTGCCTTTTGAAAGAGGTATGCAAATGAGGTAAATAAAATGCAAATGAGGCATAAATTTGCATATTCAGCACCTCATTTGCGTATTCTTATTTCGAAAGAAGAAAGCCAGTGTAGATGCTGCTCTTTTGAAGATGGGGTTTACTTTCAGAAGAGCAGCGTCTACACTGGCTTTCTTCATTCGAAAGAAGCTCTTTTGAAATTAGAATATGCAAATGAGGTGCCGAATATGCAAATTTATACCTCATTTGCATTTTTGATTTACCTCGTTTGTGTACCTCTTTTGAAAGAGGAATGCAAGTGCAGACACACCCTCAGTTATTTCACCAATGTAGCTCCAATAACCTCTGTATAATTCCTTCTGATTTAAGAACAGGACTGGAAAGGTATCAACACCTTATTTTTATGTATGTTTATTCTTGAAGTTGTATTTGTTCTTGTTTTCAGTTAATACTGTCTGGCTGTTTCTACGCTTGCATTCCTCTTTCGAAAGAAGCATGCAAATGAGGGAAATTGAAATGCAAAAGACGCACAGATTTACATATCTGGTGCCTCATTTGTATTTACTGCTTTCAAAAGAAGAAAAGCAGTGTAGACGTGGTTCTTCAAAAATAAACCCCCATCATCAAAAGAACCCTCCTTCCTATTCTTTTTTCAGAAGAAGGGCTCTTTCAAGGATAGGGATTACTTTCAAAACAGCTGTGTCTACACTGCTTTTCTTCTTTTGAAAGAAGCTCTTTCAAAAAAAGAAAATGCAAATGAGGACCCAGATTGGTAAATCAGCAGCTTATCTGCATTTTTGAGTTCCCTCATTTGCATGCCTCTTTCTAAAGAAAAATGCTAGTGTAGACATAGCATCTTTGTATTATGATATAACTGTTCAAAAGACAGTTTTAGTCACACCTGAAACCCCAAAGTGATAGTCAATGGGTGCAAAGCTTCGATTAAAAATCCCAAATATATAAATTCACAAGGACCACTTTGACGCAAAATATTCCACATTTTACATGACTGTTTGATGGCATTATTCTATCAGCCACATTGACTAATGTGTTTGAACATCCTGGCTACAGTTACACTACAGAAATTACTGTCAGACGAGATTTCCCGACAAAAATTCTGTTGACAGCGTGCAGCCTCACACAAAACCCAGGGAAGGCTAGCTCAGTGGTTAGAACCTTGTCTTTGTAAACCCGGCTTGTGAGCTCAATCCTTCAGTGGGCCATTTAGGAGTCTGTTACAAAGAAAAACAAAACTGCCAGACTTGGTGATATAGGTCCTCCTATGAGTGCAGGGGACTGGACTCAATGAGCTCTCAAGGTCCCTTCTAGCTCTATGAAATAGGAGTATCTCCGGTCAGAAGAGTGCTCTGCTCTGCTGTGTCAGTAGAACTGCATGGCTCTCTCTCACATGTTGTTCTGGCTGCAGTGTCTGTCACGAGATGACCCCTCCCACAGAGCATCCACACAACTTTTCTGTCAACAGCAGTGTTATGCCTCACAGCTGAGAGGCAGAATGCTGCCAGTGAAAGTGCTGAGTTTTGGTGACAAACTGACAACAAACTACATTCTGTGGTTGGTCGTTCCACCAGTTTTGTCAACAAAACCCATGTCTTGTTGGCACATCTCACTAGTGCAGCCATAGCCCTTGAGCATAAACGAATTTTGAAAAAAGATTTCTCCCAGATTACAGTAGGCCCTGAGGTCTCCTTGTTACACATTTCTCTCTGGTTTTTTATATAGAACAAAATCCTCCCCAGCATAGATGCTTGGAGGAACCTTTCTACCTTCTTTAAGAGCTGTGTAGGTATATATCAATCCATAACACTGGTTTAGGACTCCAGATGGCTCATCTACTGTATGAACCCACAAGCATTGGAGACTGCATTAAACAATCTTAATAGTGCTTGCAAGGGTGAACTAAATGTCAAAAAGGTATTACAACTGGAAGTGATTTTATTTAAAAAAAAAAGGAAGAAGTGGCCTTTGTCTGGAACTTGTTTTTTTCCTGTGAAGTTCACATTGCAGGATTGGAACAATTTGAAGGCTTTAGAACAACAGCATCACAGTTAGCTCTTCTAAGCCAATTTGTCTACTCTTTTTTGATTACTTTGCCTTTCAGTAATCTTTAATATACTGGAGTACCAATGAAACACTATTTAACAGCTTTAGCCTATAGGGTGGTTTGGGTTAAGGAAAAAAAAGCAGTAGGATATGGGAAATTGAAGTTGCTAGTGTGGGAAAACTTACAGATAAGTTGGAGACAGTAAGAACATGACCTGACATTATGTTACCATTATGTTTTGGTTATAACTGCTTTAAACAAGCTTTCTAATGTCTTATTGAAAATTATGAATATTTTATTAAAATGCTGTCTATGTTGATTATATAGGACATTGGTGCAGATGCTAATTTACATAATAGATATTATGAAGAGCCAGTAAGGTGTCAGAAATATAATTACAATAAAGGCTAGTTTAATAATAATTAAAATCATAATGGTACCATTAGTTTCTAGGATTACAAGGCTATTCTTCACTCTGTTATCAGTAGCCTGATCACCCATTAATACACCATTCAATTTTGAGGATAACAGAAACATTGTGTAAACAGTAATTGCATGTCTGCTTGTTTAATTAATCATTTTTTCTTTTAATGAATTTAATTGTATCATTCAAAGTATTGCCTATTCTTCCTCTACTAAATACATTTTCTGTAATCAACATAGGGGCTCAAACCTGAAAAGGTTACATATACTTACGGAAATTGCTTATGTTATGTAGTATGCAAGCATCAGCTCGCTCAGAACAAAGGCACATCCTCTATTAGTTATACAATTGTCAAGCCTATTTACAAGCCATTGCATACTTTCAGTATGTTATATTAAGTCTTTGATTATACAGAAGATAAAACACTCAGCAAAATTGCCAGCCTGAAGTGGTTTTCTTCTTTGATTTTTGCTGACCATACCTAGGATCATCCCTGTTCTCTCTCCCACATTATCTGTGAAAGACAAAAAGCCACAAAGATTATTTCCTGAAGAAAGATAAACAATTATTTTTTATTTCAGTGTCTTAGGCTGCATCTAAACTATGAGATAAATTCAAATTTATTGATATCGATTTTGGAATTCTGGAATTTATAAACTCGAATTTGACCATCCTCATCTCTCCACGTGCTCCTCACAAAGTCGAATTATTGCTGCCAAACTTAATCAGTAAACATCGACTGTTCAGTAGTGCCTTGTGGGAACCCATCCCACAGTTCCCTCATCCCTATAGCATTCTGGGTATGCTCACTAGTCTTTGACAACATCTTCCCACATTGCATTTTCCTCATTCCCCTCCTGTGTTAAGCGGATGTCCATTTTTCCTATTGGAAGGAAGGAAAAGTAGGACATCCACAAAGATGGCCAAAAAGTTTACAGAAATTTCTTTCTTCTTGACCTGAATTCTCAACTGGCCATCCACTGAGTGTCCCCTCTCCTGTAATGGCAACCAATCGCTGAAAATTATACAGGGATACAGACTGTATTCTCAAAGTTAGAAGAAAGAAGATAGAAAAGTTTGGGGAAAAAAGAATTTTTGACTCTCCCCTTCACTACACAGACATTGCCAGCACAGGTTATGGCAGCAAAATATCATATGCTGAACTTATAACAGAAATGGGAATCTCAACTAGCCCCTCCTCCCCAGGTTTCTGAGGGGGTCAAAGCATGAAGACAGAGAGGAAATGTTTGCAAAAAAGATTTTATGACCAAAATATAAAAACAGCAGGTGTCTGCACTGGACAGCAAGCTCCCAAAAATATTTTGGCGGTATGTGGAGGGATGCTTTGGTCTGTGGCTGCAGAGCCACTTGGAATGTTGAAGGAGCTGAAGTAGTCCTCCCACTATCTTAGCTGCTAAAGGAGACTTTCCCTCGGTGGCTGCAAGCCCCAGTGGCCTCATGCTATGCATTCCCTATTTTTCCTTGCCTAGCCTCACCAGCTCTCTTCTTTTCTTCAGCTGTGTCTTACATTTTCTCTTGAGGTTTATTTTGATGTCTGTGATCACTAGATTGTGGTCCAAGTCTATAACCACTCCTTGGAAAGTTCAGCACTGCTATACTGATGTTCCCCATCTTCTTCAAAATCATATATATCATGTTCTTGGACTTTCTGTCGTTCGATCTCCATGTCCACTTCCTACATTCCTTTTGTTGGCATCTCATGTTGCAGATCATCATTTCGTGCTCCATAGCAAACTCTAGAAGTTTCTCACCTTGTTTGTTTCTTTCTATGTATCCAAAATGTCCCGTGACTCTCTCCCAACCTTCATTATCTGTTCTGACCATCACGTTCTAATCTCCTCCGATGATCAACACAACTCTCTTCAGCATGTTCTACAGTATCTTTGTCAAGTCTTTATAAAATAGCTCAGTCTCTTCCTCTGTACTGTCCAACGTGGGAGCATACACCTGAAATGATGGAGATGTTGAACAGTTTTTCTTTGAATCTCACTTCCATCGTTCTTGCCCTTACTGGTTTGTATCCTAACAATGTTCCTCTAGCTCTTTTGCTAAGAGGGAATCCATCTCCTGCCTCATGCTTTGTTTTGTTCCCAGACCAAATAACTTTGCAACCACTCATCTCGCCTGATGCTATCGAATGTATCTCCACCAAGCCAAGTATATCATATTGATATCTCTCCATCTCCTTCTGAAGCACCTCTAATTTTCCAGTTGCCCACAGTGTTTGAACTTTCCATCTTACAACTGATAGAATGTGTGTTAGTTGTAATTTTCTTTCAGCGGCCAATTTTTCGACCCAACTCCAATCACTTGTTTGGCGTGGCAATGTCTGAGCAGGCGTCTTTTATCATTCAGTCATACTGGCATCAGATTTAATTTGTATTTCTGTTTCTTGGTCAGTGCATCATCACTCATCTGACCACTCCTCCTCCTCTATCCAGGCATGGGATCAGCATAGATCCCCCAGAGACTTCATGGTGGAGTTGATGCAAAGCAGCTTAAAGTAGTTCCTTAGTGTCACAGAGCTGTAGGTAACTTCTGTGCTTCCCTATCCAACCCCCACAGAATAGAAAATGTTTGACTATACTTCATATACTTCCCTGTTCTAGTGATTCATTAAGACCCCTCCTTGGTAGCCTAAAAGCCAATTCTTTGATTTAAGTGTGAGGGCTTAATGAACAGCTTTTGAATAGCTGCTAGATATGTTATGTCGTATATAATTTAACCTTAGTATGTAATGTAGAACAAGTCCTCAAGTTCATGAGAAGTTAAGATGTCCCATTCCTAAGTAGTAGTTGGAATTTATTTATATATAGATCAGGTGATATTCATGCGGTAGTCACAGAAGAAAAACTCATCAAGCATCTGGGATGTGAGAGACCAGGCTGGGTTCCTTCTTCAACCTGAAACGGAGCAAGGAATTGAACTTGGATCTCTACCTTCCTAAAGAGGTGAACGCTAAAGCATTTTGGTGGGGGGCATTCTGTGCTTCTTGATGAAGCTGCTCTGCTATGTATAAAATATTTGAATAGTTGTTGGACCACAGAAAGAGAAAATGTCCAAATGACTCTATAGCCTGAAGTTTGGGGCACTCACTTTGGGAGAGATGGGTGAGATCAAAGCTCACCTTCATGTTCCTTTAAATATTTGTTTATACCAAGTGGAACCTCTTCAGCTGGACAGAATCAGAGGACCTGCCTCTCCCAGAGCCCAAGTGAGTACCCTAGCCACTAGGCTAGTAGCTATATAGAAGTTGCTCCCTCTTCCAGCTGTTTCGAGTATTTAGTCCTTTACAAATGCTTTGAGTTGAACAACTTGCTTCATTTACTCAAAACAGACTTTTTTAATTAACAGAAATTTCAAAAATGCTCGTTCAACCCAAACTTTTTTTTTCCAGAACGATTATCAAACAAAACAAAACAAAAATCCATTATTTACCCAGCAAGGACATGCATATTTTATTTTGGTCTACCAATAAATAGATCTAAACATATATACCTGCAGGAAGTAAAATACAGTGAGGTACATGCTCCACAAAGATGAAATTTATAGCAACTAAATATGACACACAACAGTGAGTAGTTTGTCTGAAGTCTGAGCACCTATTATTTAATGGTTATTTTTAGGGTTAACATGGCAAGTGATAAACCTTTGGCTTACTAATGAGTGGCTGTTTATATATTTTACACCTTACAATTATGAATGGCCACTTGCAAACATTCACATTTCAAAGGACAGACTAGTCTGAAGAGGTCCCTACAAGTGATTTGAATTTGAAAGCACACAGAACAAACATCAGCTGTTTAGAGGCTAATTTATACTGGACACAGCAGGAAGAAAAATCTCTATTGTTTTAAGGCATTGCATACAATGCTTTAGAAAATTGAAGATTTTGATGTAAAATTTAGTAATTGATACAGGAGGTTAACTAGCATACTTTTTCTTCGTTTTGCACCTGTGCAAATCACTCATTGGAATTATACTGGTAAGAAATAGATGTATGGGAGATCAATATCAGACCCTGGATTGAATTGTGGCTGAGATCATATATCAGATTAAGTCTCTAATAAATTTGCTAGACAGTGGAACATTTAGTATTTTGCTTTTTGTGATGAAAAGCTAATAAAAATAGATACATGGGTAACTGCTTAGGTTCAGTTATCAAACAGAAGGAAAAGGGGAGAACATGTCTGAATTCAGACTTAATATGCTATGCAATAGTGATACAAATATTATGTTAACATTTTTAAATTTCTATTACACTCAGCTCTGATGCAGAAGAAGATCATCACAGAAACTAAATGTTCTTTAATGTGACCACGTAGTCTTAGAAGATAAGGAATTTAGAAATCCCACTAGTCCACAGACCCCATATGAAGACCCTGTAGTCTTGTTAAAGAACTAACAGAATTCTTATCAGAGCAGCATGTCTGTTCATCATTTTTATTGTAGCAATAAGTGTGCCATCTCCTTAGAATAGAAGCTTAAAAGGAAATGAAAGATTGTTTCATCAGACAAATAAACATGTATAAATGTTTTCTAAGCTCTTAAGGTTTTGGTTTTTTTGGTTTCGGAAAAGGAATGATAAATGGCTACTATCAACATGGTAATTAATGATTGAAAATTGCCACGTTGAACGCTGGAAGCTATTCCTGTTTTGAAATATATCAATGGTCTCTTTTCCTTTTAATCATCCCATAACCCCATCCAATCATGAGCTGTTTTGTGAACATTGTTGATCGGGATAAAAATGCTAGACTGCACAGTTAGCAGTATAAAAATAATTATCAGAATGCTACATGTTCATCCATTTAATCTCATATTATACTTCCTTATATAAAGGCTTTTATGTAAATTTATGCAGAGATCCCCAATGAAAAACCACTTTGAAATTCCAGTCAGGTGCTTTCTGCTTGAAGGGCTCCAGTGTGTGGGTGTCTGTTTCTTTTGTACGTGCAGCAGTAATCCCTTTCCTTCAAAGAGATGTTTTTCTGTCTCACATTCATATCACATTTGTAAAGTAGGACACTGAGTGACATGTTCTGAACCAGCCTTGGAAAGTTTTAATGAGAATTACGCATCTACTCAGAGTGCAGGAATCACCTACTGGCTTAGCATAGTAAAAGCTGTTATCCAGCACTTAATTAATGAGAAAGCTCCATTAACCAGCATTTCTGATATCTTCCAGTACAAATCTTTACTCCAGAAACCGGGTCTAATTTACTGCCCAGCACCTTATGCAATTTCATATTCTGCACTCTACATAAGAAACAGAAGGTAAGTTAGAAGCTGATATTAGGAGTTTATTAAAAAAAAAAAAGCAACTTGCAGCGTGTGTCATTGGGTAATTACAGAATCAGTCCAATCTCCTACACCTCCAATGTCTGCAGTGGTGTTTGATGTGGATAATAATGACTGAGGCACTGCAAGTTCCTGAAGTACCTTCTTAATCATCAAAAAAGATTAAATTATGTTCAGTGTAGTTTTAGTCTTAAGTGTATATTTAGTGATCTGCATGTACACCATGCACCGCCCATAGTGATATGAAGTGTCACAAGATAACTTTAGCTCATAGGGTCTCAAGCTGGCCGGGGGTGCACTCCCCATGGGGAGGAAATGAAGAAATTCCTGGTTTAGTGCGAGGAGTCCCAGACTTCCATCAGTCTCTCCCACCCCAAGAAAGGACCTGTGCTGGCATTACCTCCTCCAGAAATGAAGGTAATGCCAGCTTCCTGTGGTGTGGTGGGGAAGTCCCACAGCTGCACATCTTGAAGGTGCATGCGCTGCTTCCCCTCTCCTAGCCACTCAGTTGGAGCTGGCATGGACTCAGGACTCCCACTCCCCCCCACTACACGCAGGGAGGGAGCAGGAGGAAGGAAGTTGCTGGAGGGCAACAGACCCAGCTTCTCAGGAAGTGCACCACCTGTTCAGGGAGGGGAAGCAATGGATTCACTTTCTGAGACCCTGGACCTGGTGCACAGCTGCAGAACCCCCCACATACCAGCTAAACTGTCCATTTTCCTTTCCCAGACCCCCCAAGTACCCTTTTTCCCCCCTGCTAAGACCCCATCGAGCACCCTGCCCCATGCTCAGGGACCCACCAGCACCCTATTCCTGCACCCTACCTACTGGCCACTCACCTACCTCCAGCTTACTCCTGTACCTTATTTTCACCCAGATTCTGCACCCCATCCCTATCCCACTTACTGGCAGCCCTGTGCCACATGCCCGAGCCCTCATTTTTGGCCCCACCTCAGAGTGTAGAGAGGCCCACAAATTCCACTAAGCCTGGGAACCCCAGAAGAAATAATCTTCAGGCCTTGAACCTCAGTCCTACCTACCATGGGGCTGGGGTGCCAGGGGAAGGAGGTGTCTCGGTTGTGGCCATATTAGTGGGGGTTTGTGGGGGGGGGCTTGGAAGAGGCTTTTTTTTTTTTTGCATCACATTTGCACAGTTCCTAATTTACTTTTCTATGGGTGAATGACCCCTGACCCAGAACAGGTTCCCCACCCCTCCCATCAATAGAAACAGTGCTGAAAAGTTTGTGTTGGACATATTTTATATAAAAATGAAGCCTGGACAAGTCCCCAGTCGGGGCCAAGCCCTCATCTGGCCACAGCATCATAACACCCCTGCATCCCCACATACACCTCAATCCTGAGCCCATCATACTCCAGAACCCCCTGTCCTGAGCCTCTCACATCCCCAGCCTTCTGCCACAACACTGCAAATCTGTGTCCTGAGCCCCCCATACTCCTAACCGCCCTGCCCTGAGCTCCTCATACACCCCAACCTGAATTCCTGCACCCTCACATCCACAAACCTGTGATTTGCTCAGCACCTCAACACTCCACTCAACCCCAACACTTACCAGCCTGATGCCCCCTACCTAAGCCAGCAGCCCCATCTCTGCCTCTTCCTGAACCCACATTCCCTCCCAGAGCTTGCACCTTTCACCCCTACCCACACCCAAATCCCTCATTCCCACCCCAGAGCCCGTACTGCCTGTCTCAACCCAGTGAGAGTGAGTAAGTGCGGGGGACAGCAAATGATGGGGACAAGGGGAATGGAGATGGCAGTGCCTCAAAAAAGGGGTGGGGTCTTGAGGCTTGCCCTGACATTTAAAAAGTGATCTTGGGTGTATAAAGATTTGAGACCACGGCTGTAAAAACACTTAACTTTCAAATTTCATACCACAAAATGTGACTATATATATTTGCCTTTCAATATGCCGGAGTACCAGTTGAGTCAGTGGAGAGGCCATAGAATGATGTAGAAGGCAATAGAACTTTTTTGAACTTTCTAGCATGTTCATGGGAGTGTTTGGGACTGTTGTATCACGGGAGTACATCTTGCACGGTTACTGGTGGTGGAGTATGTATAAAGCAGCACGCATCGGTACATAACAGTAAGTAAATAAATATTCGTGATAATTTATCAAAGTAACTTGTGTCCATTAAATTTATTCTAATTAGGAAAATTATTTTTATAGATTTTTTAATTAATATACTATGGCCGTGATTGCGAAACGAAAGCATGATGAAGACTACATTAAGTATGGCTTCACTGTTAAGGAAAAAAATGAGATCAATTATCGTCAACGCAGTGTATGCCACACAATTCTCAGCAGTGATGCCTTGAGACCTAGTCATCTTGATTGACATCTGATGAAGAACCACAGTGCTTTGACAGACAAACCAAGTGCTTTTTGCTGCTAAGCTTCAAAATTTGAGATGCCTGAAGATGGACACTACTTGAGCTTTTCATCAAGCATCAGCCAAAGTGGTAGAAGCATCTTATGAACTGTCAGTGCTCATCACTAAAGCCAAGCAAACGCACATAATCGGAGAAACTCTTGTGAAGCCTCGCTTGTTAAAAGCAACTGGTGTGGTGCTTGGTTTCAAAAGCAAGAAAAAGTATCAGGAATTTCACTTTCTGACAATTCCATGGAACATCGCATTGATGACCTGGCAAAAGATCTTAAACTTTAAGTTGTGGAGGCAGTGTTGGCTTCTCTTTTTTTCGCAATTCTATGCAATAATGCCACTGATGCAGCACAATGCTGTCAGTTGCTTGTCTACGTTCGATTCATTTACAAGGGAACTGTGAAAGAACATCTGCTTTTTTTTGAAGGAATTGATGACCACATCAAAGGCTTCTGATGTTATGAAAACAATTTCCAACTTTTTTGAAGAAAATAGACTTCAATGGGGAAAACTGATTGGTGTATGCACAGATGATACTTGGCTCTCGCTCTGGATTTGTAATGTTAGTGAAAGAAAAGAATTCAGCTGTAAGCACAACTCATTTGAGTAGCACCGAAGTTCAAAATAAGTTAACACAGAATAATTTATGCAATTTGCATTGTGCAAACTATGTAAATTATTTTAGTTATGGCTACAGTCTAGGCATAGCCTTAGTGCACTGTAAGAGCATCCCCAATATGGAATACCTAGTGTCCACTAGCTATTGTGGGCTTCCCCCCACCCATTTTAGACAGTCTCCCTGATGAGATGGAAAAATGGTGTTTTCCTCTGTCACGGGGTGCACTCACCTCTAGAGGTACCACCTCATGCCAGTCCTGAGCTCGTGAGTAGATGTTGCTCCTTCCTTTGGAAATGACTCTGTTGTCATCCTCTCTTTATCTTCTTCTCCTGGGCTTCTGTTTTGTGACTTGGTCCTTTGGTCACTTCACCACATGCATTTCCTCTTTTGGGATGGGGAGTTATCAAATGCTCTCCATCCAAAAATTACCCTTTTCCCTTTTACTCCTGCAACTGTGTCACTCCTCCAATGGCTGCTAGGGCGACCTGAACCCCACCTTCTAAGCCAGGTCCTGGCACAGGGGCCTCATAGCAGCAGCTAAGATCTGACCTATTCCACACTTTGCTGCTTCTTCCCTGAGCTACACTTCTCTGATTCTTCCCCCTCTTGGTTTGCTAGCCCAAACTTTCTCATACACATACAGGCTGTGTCTACACCGGCGCCCACCATCAAAAGAGCAAAATCGAAATTCAGTAATCGATATACCATCTTTTGAAAAAACATGACCACACAGCAAAGATGTATTGCAGTTCTGACCCACTCTTTCGAAAACCCCATCCCATTATTTCGAAAGGGTGCATCCACATATGTACGAGCGCTTTCAAAAGAAGGGAGGCAGAGATGCTGCAGATGGGGTTGCATGGCCACCGAGCCCTTACGGGGCCCGCAGCCAGCTGCTGCCTTAAAGGACCCCCCTTCACTTCCCCCATCCTGCACTAGCTGAGGCCTGCCAAGCTGCCAGAAGCAATGCAGGACCCCAGCACAGCAGCACCATGGCCGACAACACCTTGTTCCTCACACGGCATGCAGACATTGTGGGCACTGTTGCCCACGTTGTCTGCACAGCTGCTGCAGCCACCCCCATCCTCCTTGGGAGACAGAACAGCCCCCCCGAGGACATGGAGTGCACCCAGCCTGCACCCCGCCCCCGACACCCAGCGCCTGTGGAGCCAGCCCAGCAGCACGGACTGGTGGGAGTGACTGGTTCTGGGGCAATGGGATGATGCCACCTGGCTCCAGAACTTTTGCATGAGCCAGGACACCTTCCAGGAGCTGTGTCACTGGCTGGCATTTGCACTGAGGCATCAGGACACCACCATGCAGCCCACACCCCGCCTCGAGAAGCAAGTCGCAATTGCGGTATGGAAACTGGCCACCCCGGACTCCTACCTCTCAGTGGACCACCAGTTCAGGGTGGGCAAGGCCACTGTCAGAGTGGTGCTCATGAAGGTAAGTGGGGCCTGAGGCAAACTCCCACCACAGCCACAGGGACCCCTTGGGGGTCACTGGCCGGGGGGGGCAGGGAGAGGGGGTTGCTGGCTGGGTGGGGCTGGGAGAGGGTTGCTGGCTGGAAACACCCTGCCACACCCTCATGAGAGCGCACGGCCTCCCTCCCTGCAGGTTGTCCATGCCCTGAATGCCATGCTCCTGTACAAGGTCATCTGCTTCGGGGACCTGGATGCCATCATCGAGGGTTTCTCCACGTTGGGGTTCCTGAACTGCTTTGGTGCCCTGGACGGGATGCACATCCCCATCTGTGCCCCACCATGCAGCACTGGCCGCTATATCAACAGGAAGGGCAACCAGTTGGTGGTCCTCCAGGCCCTGGCTGACCACAAAAGCCAGTTCATAGACATCTACATTGGCTGGTCAGGGTGAACCCATGATGTCAGAGTCTTCTGCAGTTCTGGCCTGTGTCAGCGTATGGAGGCTGGCATCTTCATCCCCCAGCAGGAAATGCTGGTTGGGACACCACCATGCCACTATTCTTAGTTGCGGATGCGGCATACCCCCTATTGCTGTGGCTGATGTGGCCCTATACTGGCCACCTCAACCCCAGCAGGGAGGCCTTCAACACCCATCTCAACCAGGCCCATCACGTGGTCGAGCGGGCCTTTGGGCACCTCAAGAGGCGGTGGTGGTGCCTTCATGCCCACCTCGAGGTGGGGATGCTCAGTGTCCCACAAGTGGTAGGCACCTGTTGAATCCTCCACAACATTGTGGAGGCCAAGGTGGATGCCTACATCCACGGGTGGGCAGTTGAGGCCAACATGGGGTTTGAGCAGCTGGCTGCTGTCGCCAGCCCCCAGGCAAACCGTGACAGTGTCCGGATCCAGGAGGGCCTTCATATAAGTCTTGCCCCGGGGCTACAGTGACCACCCCGATGCCCACCCCTCCACCTCCCCCTATACATCCACCCCCCGCACCCCATGCACTGCCACCACCACCGCAGCCATGCCTCCCCACCATGGAACCATGGGACACAAGCATTGGTACACAATATAAACCTTTACCAACAATAAACTGTAAAAAACTGTGGTACAAAAGTCCAACTATTTACAACGGGTGTGGGGGAACACCCCTGTATGTTGCGGGGCAGGGGGGGCCTCAACTTGGAGGGGGGAGGGGGCCAGAATTGGGAGAGGAGTACAGGGGGCCTAAACTTGGAGAGGGGTGAGGACAGGGCCAGAATTGGGAGGGTCACTCAGGCAAGGGGGTTGTGGGCCAAGATCCACACTGGCCCCTAGATCCCCTTCCCCCACCAGGAGTGGGTGCCATGGCGGGGCTGGGACAGGGCAGGGAGCACCGGAAGGTAGGGGCGTGGTAGGACGGCAGAGGGGGCATCGGTGTGGGGTGGAGGACTCTGTGGGGGGTGTGGGGTGGTCAGGGGACCCTGGGGAGACATTTCTGGGGGGGTCCTGTGGGGGGCTTAGGGGATTGGGCAGCTGGCGGGGGGTGCGGAGGGCCACCTTGCCCGCGTGCTCTTGCAAAGTCCCACGGATGGCACCCAGGAGGGACATGAGCCAGTCCCAGGCCTCCCTCTGCCATGCCAGGTCAGACTTCTCCAGCCGGAGGCAGCACTCCATAAGCTCCGTCTGGTGGAGGTTGGCAGGGTCATCCCCAATATGCCACTGCGACCTCCAGCTGCGCACCCGGCGTGATGCTGCTGCTGAAGGTGCCTGGCCCATGTCCGACGCCTCCAGGGGGCTCTCGGGGGTCACCAACACTGATGGGCTGCATGGGCCCTCACTTGCTGCACCTGCAAGGGGTGATGGATAGCATGTCAGTTTCTGAGTAGGACCTCGTCCCCCAGTTCCCCCAAGGCCCCGCCTCCTCCAGGGCATGGCCATGGTGGGCATGGCATCCCTGTGGCGTCAAGTGCACAAGGGCTTCCTCCCTGGGTGGGACCATCCCCGGGTGTGGGCTGGCCTGCGGGCATCCCACTGGGCAACTAGGTGCCTGGAACTGTCCACGGGTCCGGGTTGTGAGTGGCGCTGGCAGGTGCAGAGAGCGTGTTTGGGGCTGTGGCCGGTCCACTGGCAGGAGTGCTACCCCCACCCTGCCTGCCAGGGTGCTGGCCCCACTGTGCACATCTGACCTCAATGATCTCTGGGGGCACCTGGCTCCCCACGGCCCAGCTGGATGACCGCTAGGGGACATCGATGACAAGGTCGCCCTTCTCGCTGTACCAGTCCGAGGTGGTGTCTGCCCCCGGCTCGGGCTGACTGGTCCTGGCTCCTGCAGCTCCTCCAGCTCGTGCTGGTCTGCCGAGCTGCCCAGGACCGCTTTGGGTGGGGGAGCTGTCCCGGGGCCCCAGGATGCTGTGGAGCTACCTAATAGTAGGGGCAGGTGGATGGGCCTGCCCCTGAGCATCCAGCCTCATCCCAGACCCAGGGATAACCCTGCCGGAGCTCTTTTACTTTGCTCCAAACTTGCTCTGGGGTCCGCTCCAGGTGGCCTTAGGCGAAGGCAGCTGCATTCCTCTGCTTTACCCCCATCTCCCAGAGGACCTCCTCTTCTCTCCAGAGGCCCAGGAGGTCTCTGAGTTCACGGTCCGTCCAGGAGGGGCCCCTCTACTTTTTCTCAGGGACAGACCCCTGGTAGACCTGTGGCTCAGGGGACTGCTGGGCTCTGGCCATGTTGCTGTCGCTGTCATTGGGGGTGGCTGAGAGGGCGTGCTGCCTGGGGCTTGTGCTTTCGCAGCTTACTTGCTCTCAGCTTCCTGCCACGGAGTTTCCGGGTCCGTGCGGCCTGGCACCATCATGGAGGACTCCTCTTGCAAAAGAGTGGGCCATAATGCCTCTACACATGCCTTCTTTTGACGTTGTTTTTTGACAGATGATGCTCTTCCTGTAGGGGATCGGCATCCAGCTTTCGATATCTAGGCTGTGTTCCTTTGATTTCAAATGGAAAGAGCGCATGGCACGTGTAGACGCTCCCTTCATCCTTTCAAAAGAGGGCCGGTCTTTTTGAAATACTGCTCACATGTAGACACACCCATAACGTATGTATGTGACATTCAATAGACAATGCACTAATAACATTACGTTCATGATCTCCTGCAAGTCTGCAAAATTTCAAGTATGTTGCCCACTACTGCTGTTTAATAGATTTCTCACTAAACACACATTTTATGCATTTAAATGTATACATTTTAAAATTGTTCAGTGAAGCTTCTAAATGTCAGGAAATGACAAAATTATGGTTGCCTATGCAACATTAAATTTTAGCTTCCTTGTGCCAATGCATTTTGATAGTATTTAATTACATGATTCTGAAATTATATTTTATATATATATATTTCCCCAGAACTCTGAAGGTTAATATTTGACAAAATTATAAGCTACTGAAAAGAGTGTTTGTAAATGGAAGTGGAAAATGACCTTAACTACCAGAACTCTCAGCTCCACCTCTCACCACGTCAATATATTGATTCCATAAATTGATTTGGTGAGAACTGTGAAAACAGTTCACAGCCATTTTAAAAAGTGCCAAAATGAGTTTGTTCTGTTCTGTATAACATGGTGAAAGCTAGGAAACATCATTTTGTGATGTGGTATGAAGATTATTTAGCACTCGTTTTAAATACCTTTGTGGCTTTGACATTATTAGAAAATGTGATTATCCCAAATTTTATCTATCATAAAGCTATTTCTAACTAACATATATATATATATATATATATATATATATATATATATATATATACACACACATATATATTATAAAATTTAGCTCTTTCTTAATTAAGCTTTTTGAATATTTTAAGCTGTCTTTGAATGTTTTACATCCCAGTGATATCTTATATTTGAAGATTGCTGCTGTGGATCACTAATTTATAAAAATGAGTCTCAGCAAATGTCAAACAGTGAAGAAAAAAAATCACGTTTTAATGAACTGGAAAAAACAGATGATCATACACTAACCATCTCTGCCACTACTCCTCTGCTCTGAATTATTGGCACACTACCCCTCCTCACAAAAAAACTACCCTCTAGCTGTTATCTGTCAATGAAGTTTCAGCACCAGCTATACTCAGAGCCCTGAAGCACCCACAGAGCTGGCACAGATTCTGGATAAATAAGAAAAAAAAAAGCCAGTTTATGAGCACTAGCAGGTTTATTTAAAAAGCACTATTATCTGTAGTTAATGAATTACATTTATTTTTTCTGACATTTCAAGGTTTTAGAACTAGTAGCTTATATCCTGTTACACCTAATTTTTGTTGATCCAGAAACCCTGTCTGTTGACTGAGGGCCCCCTGGAGTGTGTACATGGCTTTTTTGTTGACAGATTATGTCGAGAAAGTTGTTCTGCCTCATGGCAGAGAGGAAGAAGGCTGTTGACAGAAGTGCCAAGTTCCGTCAACAGTATGTCAACTGAATGCATTTTGTGTGTGGATGTTCTGTGAGTTTTGTCAACAAAACCCTGCCTTGTCAGCAAAACTCTTTAGTGTAGACATAGGCATAAAGTGCAGTTATAGTACGAAACATGACTCCGTGATGAGACATGTCTTTCTCAGTAGATTACAGATACGCAATTCTAGCTATGGCAATTGCATAGCTCTAATTGACATATCTGAAATCAAATTACCTGACTGTCTTCACTGAGAGAGGTTGATGGGGGCACTTCTCCCACTGACCTCCCTTACTCCTTGCAATAGCAAGGAGTATGGGGTCAACTGTTGACCCCAGACAGATCAAACTTCCTGGAAATGTAGACATACTGTAGTGTGTTGCCTGATCCTGGACCTGAACTGGCTCCTTTGTACCTCTGTGCTTTAACTAGCCCTTTAAGGGCTCTTGTTTACTAAACTACTGTGCAACTGTCACACAACAGGACTAAAGATGGCACAAGTGTTGCAAATAGATTAATCTGAAGTCACTGGGGTTGGAACGAAGGCCTAATTTGGCTTGCAGCATCTATATGATGAAAGATATGTTTAAAGGAAAGAACTCAGCTTGATTTTGAGGTGGAGGTTAAAAGTGGTCTCTCATTTCTTCTCTTATCAACAAAGCACATTTGAGCTGGACGTCTGAAAAAATTCTTCAATATTGCTTTAGAGGCTTTGCTTTTAACAGAGTAAAATCTAATTATAGGTCAGATTTGCTGGTATGCTGTGACATTTTACATGCCTTTCTGGTGATGCAAAGCAGCTGTAACCTCAAAATAACTAGTCAAACTGCACTTAAAGCTATTTTTAACCCAGAGCAATGGAAAGCAACCAGGATGAATGATCCTGGCCCTGTTATCTGCTTTTTTGCATATAGCAAATTCCATACAGCTTTGGAAATGGCATGTTGGTGTCAGACATGCCATTACATCTAGCCAGAGGTGTGCACATGGAGTAGACATCTTGCAGGTTTGGCTCCCACTCCAGAGAGGTGAATATGTGGAGAAATTCCTTTCTCTGAGATATCGCAGCCTACCTCTTGACAGTGAGCTTTAGGCCAGGAAACAAGGAGACCCCAGCTTGCTGCAAGAGGAGTGGTAGGTTCTTCATCAACTCAACAGATGGATCAGGCTGCTGACCCCTGCACAGTTCCATAATGAGAGTTGTGTCCCTGGTTGAGCTAAAGGTCCCAGACTGTTCTAATCTTGCTCTTATTACACTGAGACTGTACTTTGACACTGCTCCATAGTTTGGGCTACTTGGGACCAGCAGGGTCAACAGCTGCTATAGGCCCCAGGGCAAGGTGGGAGGAGGGCCCAGTTCTGTGCCCCAGAAGGGCTGGGGCCAAGGGAATGAGAAGGCAGAGTCTAGGGCAGTGCCTCCCACCTCACTTCTTCACAGCTACATAACAGTGGCAGAGCAGCACTGCCTTGGCATTTCAAAGGGGTCTGGAGCACCGGTGGTCTCCTTTGAACCCTAAAATCCACATCCACAGTGTCCATGAGGGAGATAGAGTGCAGTAATTTGGTATGTACTCTTATTCACACAAACTTTAGTTCAACCAAACTGTGTTTGGTGCAACTCTGGATGAAAGGGCTTGGCAAGCCCTTGATCTTGAAGCTAGTTTGCACTGGCCAGGCCATTGGAGCTATATCAATGTAAGGGCCTCTCTTTTGTACTCAATTAATACTTTATGTAAGTGTTGTCCCACCTGTGCAACATAGGACTGAATATATTCCCACAAGATGGCCAAAACGCATTAGAGTACTTTCTCTCAACTATTTTGTGCCCTTTCCATAGTTTGGATAGAGCCAGAGTGAGGCAATTTGTGGCCCTAAGTAAATCACTAAACTGTTGCTTCCACCTCCCTGCTCCCCATCCTTTGGTCCTGGTCCGTTGCCCTGCCACAATGCCAACTTCTTGCCAAGGACACACCCACCTGAGTGGATGATTCAGCCCCATGACATGCTTCTCCTGCTACCTACAGAGTCCTTCACAGGTTGGTAGCAACCTCTAGTGCAGTGCATCCTGGATTTGAAACTCTGTTAAGGCTCTGTTAAGTTCACCTCTTTCAGAACAATTGCTCCAGCATGTTTGCAGACACAAGTAGCTATCACTGCACCACCTACACTTGAGGCACGTTTTCATATTTTTCTTTGCAACGAGGTTGGGTAGATAGAAACTTTTTTGCTATTACCAAAGTCCTGGCAGCAAGGGAAAATACTGCCCTGACTGAGGTAGGGGAACATAGAGTATAACATATAGTTACTTAGAGAAGCAGAGAGGGTAGTGAGGAACCTCAGGAAAAAAATGACCAAGCTAGGAAAATAAAAAATGACCAAGTTACGAGAATGGGTAACTGTATGGAAAATTGTCCTGTGGCACCTTATAGACAAAACAGATATTTTGGAGCATAAGCTTTAGCGGGCAAAGACCCACTTCGTCAGATGCATGAGTGAGTCCAGAGGAGGGTCTAAATACATTGGTTCATGAAAAGGAAAGGGTCCCAGTCCAGAGGAGGGCCAGGATTGACAAGGTTAGTTCAGTCACAGAGGATGTGGCCTATTATAAGCAGCTAATGCAGAATTACGAACATCAAGAGAGGAGAAACTGCTTTTGTAATTGGCCAACCAACACCTACAAGATCTTTACCAAGCTTTCCTGAAACCAAAATACCTACCTAAGGAACTGAAGAAACAGATTTACAGAGCCAGATGTGTACTTTAAAGCCACCTGCTACAAGACAGGCCCAACAAGCAAAACAACCAAACACCACAAGCCATCACATACCCTGTGTCTACACGAGCCCCTTCCTTTTGGAAGGAGCATGTTAAGAGCGGGTTCAAAAGATGCTAATGAGGCACTGCCATGAATATGCAGCACCTCATTAGCATAACGGCAGCTGCAGGGATTCGAAAGTGTGGCTTTCAAATTGTGTGCCACCCTTGGAGATGGGGACCTTCCAAAAGGACCTCCCCAGTTTTTGAAAGCCCCTTCTTTCTAACACCAGAGAGGAAGAAGGGGATTCGAAAACTGGGGGGTCCTTTCGGAAGGTCCCCGTCTCCACGGGTGGAGCGCGATTCTAAAGCCACACTTTTGAATTGCCGCAGCTGCCATTACGCTAATGAGGTGCTGCATATTCATGGAGCACCTCATTAGCATCTTTCGAACCCGCTCATTAACATGCCCTTCCAAAAGGAAGTGGCTTGTGTAGACCCAGCCATACGGTCCCCAGCTAAAACCTCTCCAGTGCATCATCAGTGATCTACAACCATTGTCATGCTCACTGAAAACTAGTTGGATGTTCTGGGAAGGGAATTATTATCTCAATGGTTATTTTGTTTATGTCTTGAGATATTTGAAATCAAGTTTACCACCAACAAAACAATCTGTGGAAATCTCTCCCATTACCAGAGAAACATTACTCTTCAGTGCTACAATTCTGACTCTTCGTATAATGACTGTACATTGTGTGCACACTGAGCTGAAAAATTTTCAAAATTACATTATAGTACCCACAAATATTAAAGATAATTTGGAATCTTGATCTCATCGTTTCTCTGAGTGTGCATCTAGTTAATTAATGCTTTAACATGAATTGGAGAGTTAGAACCTTATCTCCCAGGGAAATTATATTCAATGAGCTCTATTTTATCATTAAATAGAAAGCAGAATATAAATGATGATTATACATTCATTATTACATTATTTCTAACATATTTCATTTATAACCAGTAGCATAAAATGTTGAGTGGGTTGGTTTATGCTTTTCCATTATCTGTAATACATATTCTACATCTCATTTTTTAAAGAGCAGTTACGTGAAAGCTTCATTATCTGGACCCAAAATCTGGGCAGATGACCTGAAATATTATCTGAACATTCACACAGCTATAATCACTACTACATCAATATTATGTATTCAAACTAATTATAGTACATGAATTAGAGTTCTAATAAGCAGACGCCCATTTGGCTAATTAGTAGATTTTAGTTGGCTTATATTAAAACTGACAAAGCTTCCTAGCCCTCCCTTGTTTGACACAAGTACAGAGCACTAGAGGCAGACTTTCATTTTGTGTGATAATTTACATATGTACTAAACTGATGTAAATGACAAACTATTCAGAATGGGTATCAATATTAAATAGAACTTTAAATGTCCCTTCTCTATACAATATCCAATATTTCAAAAGATGAATTTTGTGCTTCCAAAATGTTTAGTCTAACTTGGAATAGAATTTTCAATAAAGGTAGAGTCAAAGATCTGTTCTTCTCACAAAAGCAAGATATTTTAAAAGGTTTCTGTTTCATATTTCCTTTTGTTAATTGGATGAGGCCTTTGACATTACTAATTATTATTATTATTGTTATTATTTGGATTGTAACACCCTTGTCCAATAAGTTAGCTGTTATGAGACAGTGGCTAGGTAGTCTGGATGCTCTGTCAACAAAGTGGTCAACCAAAAGCTCAGCAAACAGGGCTTCCCAGGGAACTGGAAGCCCTGTCAGTGGGGGGAAAAAAGGGCTCCCGGAGCATCTACACAATTTTTCTTTTTAAATCTTCTGAAAAAGGCACTTTTCCTCATCTGGGAAAGGCAGAAGACCTCTGGAAAAAGTGCTGTGTTTTGCCATTTACTTTCAACAGAACATGTTTTAGGTGTAGATGTTCCACCTTTTTTTTTTTAAATGCTCACTAGTGTAGACCTAGCTTGAGTATGTTGGGGTTTTTCAGATTGTGAATCCCTACCATGGTATTCCAACTTCATGTCAGTATAAAGGAAATGGAACTTGTACATTTTAAAGTCAATAGAATTACCATAATTTATGTTGGTGAGTTTGGTCAGGTAAACACCATCTTTTTGCTTTTCCCTTTTCTTGTATTTATGTTTTCATTATGAATCTGCTGGATATGAACTCTGAAGGCAGCAAAAAAAGACAACCCTGTTGCTGGATTCACTTTGAAATCTAGCATCTGTCAGTGCAGCTACAGTTGTCTTTCTGGGCAGGATGTCTCATATGTCTTAGGCCAATCTCTCTGCTATATAAATGCTCTGATGACAGACTCACAAATCTCAGAGGAAATGTTACCTGACAAAGGGTGTCCAAAGGTGGAAGCTAATAAATGGCTTACAGGATATTTGCACCATTCAATTTAGACACCAGACAGTGTTTCAGACACAGTGAAAATCTGAAATAGATTTAGACTAACAGGTCACAATATACAGATGCCACTCACCTGTCCACTCTGCTTCTATTCACTGTGCCTGGGTTCCGTTTTCTTTAATATCTCAAAGTGAGACAGTCAAAGGGAGTTTTCCCACAATCAAGGAACAGGTAAGTTCCCTTTACCATCCCCTCCTGGAGTGAAGTATGGATTGAAGGACAAAAGGTACCCAATGTTCAAATGTCTTCCAAATATTCCCCATCCTGAACACAAATATCACCAGTAATGGGCTAGTCCTGATCCTCCCTTCCTCGGCCACTTTCACAAGTTGTTTCACTCATATGTTGTGTCTTTTCTGTGAGACTAAGCTTTTCGGGGCAAGGTTTGTTTCTTATCATAGCACAAAGGGGTACCAACCTATATTTATTATATTAAGACTCTGAGGCCCTGACTAAATAATACTACTAATCATCCATCCCTACTTTGGAGACTTGTTTTTAATGTAACTGGTATACAGTTTCACCATCAAATGTGAACATCTTTTAAGGGAACTTCAGTCAAAAGTGTCAACCCTTTCAGGACTGCTCTATAAATTATATGACAAAAATGTTTAGTCTCATTGTTTGCTATCTTTGACTACTTTTAACACTTAGAAATGGGGGTAGATGAACTTGGAGGACAACAATACGAAGTATCAATTCAGTGAATTATAAAGATTATTTGGGTTCTCAAAAATAAAATAGTTCAAGTTCATAAAGTTTTTTTCTTCTGATTTCAACTTATTTTGCCCCCAGCATTGTGTATATATACACATTAATAAATGGTTTGTGTAAAAGTGGCATTAATGCAGTGATTAATCAGCAAAAGAATCTCTAATTTCTAGCAATTTTCTTTTAAAGAGAATCATAATTAAAGCAGTTATTCAGCCTGAAGAATTTTATGAAGCTATGTTACAGCAACAGAAAGATTTAGTTCAGTGTTTAATATATTTCAACAAATTATTTATTACTGCAGTTTCCAAGAAACACTGACAAACAGACCTGACTGTGATGCAATGCACCTGAAATGGACATTTTGATATGGCTGATCTAGCACAACACATACATATAATGTTCTAAAAGTGAACTTTAATGTTCTTTCATTTAACCTGGAGAGAGCTGTGTTTTCTCTGCAGCCAGTCAGGACATAACATTTCAAAGAGACCTGAACATATCTTGAGTTGCCAAGAAAACCCAAGTTCCCAAACTCAGATTTTAACAGGAGAATGGATGACCTTATATTCACATATATGATTTCACATGTATTTTTAATATTTAAAGCTTTCCATATGCTTCTGATATGGACTTAATATCTTCATTAGGATGAAAAAGAGTTATCCCCTCAAGACTGAGAATGGGAAAATTAAGGGGCACAAAGAATTATACACACTTATCAAAGAAAAGAGATTGATAGAGCAAGCTGTAGCAGTTGCAATTTTAAGGTGGTGATGGCACATATCTGCCAAATTTACATACCACGGCCAAAAAGGCATGCTGGGGAATAGGTGTAAATGGAGGAATTAATCAGAATTCTACACTGAGTAAAATCACTAGTGCTCAGGGGGGATATTTTTTTTTCTGTGTTGGGTATTGCTATGATAGGATAAATAGTTTTAATTATTTTAAACAATTAACATCGCTGGAGAAGAGCAGTGATTATCCATTGCTATTTTCTTGCTACATACTCTGTTGTTAAGCATCTTAATAAAGGAAAATTATGACAAAAATAAAAATTGTAAAATGACAACAGAGGAATAAAACAGGTATTCACAAATATGCACACAACCCACAATATTTCCTTGTAATAATTTTCATACCTGTCTCCCTTCCAAGTGTTCATGTGTTTATTGTCTTCTCTTTTTTGTTACATCTTGCTTAGATGCTGAGATCATCAATTTAGGGATTTATAAAATGCTTTTAAAGCACTATGCATTCCCCATAGTGATATGTAATTTAAACCTTATTTCTAAACAGCATTATTATACATTTTTAAATTTATGGTTAACTATGCATGTTTATTACAAAACAGCTTCCCCAGCAGCAGAGAGAGACATAGCAAAACCATGAAAAACTTGAACTGTATCAGCTTTAGGAATTTCATAAGAATTCAAACAGTAAATTGCTACTCAAATCAATTTACACTTGACAGAAGCTTCACACAGAGTGGGGTCTACACTTGCCCCCAACTTCCAAGGGGGCATGTTAATCAGAGTGATGGGAGATTACTAATAAAGTGCTGCAGTGAATATGCAGCACTTTATTAGGCTAATTCTCCCCCTGTGGCAACTTCCAAGTGTCAAATTTCAAAGTGCTGGCATGAGGCTAGCCTCAAAATTTTGGGAAGTAAAGGCACTTCTAAGTAGAGCAGGCACTTTGAAGTGCCCGTGGCTACACGCATGCCAGCACTTCGAAGTTTGACACTTGGAAGTTGCCGTGGGGGAGAATTAGCCTAGTGAAACTCTGCATATTCACTGCTGCACTTCATTAGTAATCTCCCGTCACCCTGATTACCATGCCCTCTTCGAAGCTGGGGGCAAGTATACACAAGCCCACAGTGTTTCAGGTAAACAAATGTAGCATTCCCATGCTCAAAAACTGTTCCAGTTCTTAATAAGAAAAAATATAGGTGAGATGCTGCAAATACAAAAATAAAATAAACAAAAATGTTTATAATGAAAATAGGAATACAGAACAAGCTAAATTCTAGACCTTGAATGGTAAGTGTGTAGTTGTCACAAACTGACATTATTGAGAGCATTTTGGAATTCTTTTGGAATTCTTTCAGGACTAGCTCTAATGGATAATCGAAACACTGCCTGAAACATGAACGTCTGTGCCCTATGATTTGGCAATAATTCTGGATATTGTTTGTGTACCAAGGGGACCAACAGTCTAAAATTACTTCAAGCCTAAAAGTTACAGACACATAGGCTATCTTTTTAAGAAGTGTGTTCAAGGACCTGGAGTAAAAATAAACCAATATATTATCAAGCTCTACAAACCGATGGGGACACGAATACAATGTTTTACATACAAGGCTAGTATGTTATCCATTACTAACTAAAAGGCTGGGCTGTCAAATGAGTTTGCTTGGAGAAGCCACATTAGAAAGACATTAGGAATGTGATTTTCATATTCACATCTGAAAATTTTATATTATAGAATTATCAATTGAAAATGTTAATCACAGTGATTTTTTTAAAAAACTTCTAAGTTAGAAATTTGATTATTTCATGAATTTGACAGAACATTTTTATCAACATTTATTTCCCCACACAGGCAGGCCCTGATTCTCTGAATGAATCCACATGCGCAGCCATTTGCCCCTGTGTTGGACTCTGGTACAGGGGGATTCATTCATGCAAATCCAAAGACAGGATCAGAGACCTAATCAGTTTGTGCCTTGCAGAAAGGGTGTTGATAAGAAGCAACAAGGACACAGAAATATACTTCCTTTTCAAAAGCTTTTTTTTTTTCATTTCAAATAAACTTCCAGACAATTATAGGGGTCTTTTGTCAGATACTGAGGTTTTTTTAAAATTAATCAATTAGTTTATTAATCAGCAGTGTCCACTTAACACCATGAATGGATGTAGAATTGTGTAGAGTAAGTGAGGAATCACATCCAAACATAGGTACTAAGCTTCATACAGACAGAAAACATTCATTGAGTGACATAAAACAAGTACAGACCTCTCCACTTCCAATTTTACTCCCCACATCAATAATACATTCCCGCACAACCCACAGAAATATATGCATAGGGAACTATACGAATACAAAGTATGCAATAAAACCTGCGGGTTAGAGATGACTGGAAAATGTCAGTCACCTCAGCCCACGTGCATGCTCAGGCACAGAAAATTTCAAAGAAAACAAAAAGAATTGGAAAAAATTCCAAAACCAAAAAACTTGCAACTGAAAAGCAAATGTTTCAATTCAGACAGGCTGCCATCATGCTGAATTTTCTCATCCTTCTCTATGACTCAGAAATCCTTGCCAGACTACTGCACCCAAGAGGAAACTTGGTCTCTCCTGACACTGAGCCACTGTGATACATCTTGGGAGACCGGCTGGTTGGAGAACCTTGCCTACAGAGCAGAGGTAGGCAAATACTGGCCCACAAGCCACAGGCCAGATCCAGTCTGCCAGGGTTAGTCCCTGGTAGGCTTCCACATCCATATTTACCTGAATCTCCACAGGTATAGGGCAATCACAGCTCTCTTTGGCTGTGGATTGCTGTTCTCAGGCAATGGGAGAGGCAGGAAGCAGTGTCCTGGTCTGTACCACTTCCCACTGCTCCTATTGCCTGTGGTGGGAAGTGGCACAGATCTGCATCCAATGAGAACTGTGATCGTCTGATAACTGGCATGTGTCAGCCAAATTACTCTTGGATGGCATTTCCAAAAACGTTTTTGTTTGTTTTCAGCTGAAACCTAGAATCTATTTTTAAAATCAGAAGTTGAAATTCCCATGCAAAAATTGGCAAAGGAGATGACTATGATAGCTACCAACGCTTTTCTAACTCCAAATTTGTAATTGTATTGATTCAGGCAGCCAGGAACCATGAGCCACAACTGGGTGTATTAATGTAACCCTTACTTCACTTACATCAGTTGTACATGAATGTAACTTCACTGTTTGGCATTATTCTTGATTTACATTGGTCCCAATGAAGTAAGAGTTAAGTTTTTAAAAACTGTTAAATGATAAAAAGGCAATGTTATTTGCTTATACACTGCATAAGATGCAATACCAATACTACAGAAAATAATTTAGAAAAATATAAATTCTCCTGCTTACACAGGAAATCATCATATAGTTCTGAAAATATCACAGTAAGAGCACTTATTCTACAAACAATATTATCTTGCTAAGACGTTGTGCAAAAGTACAAATTATGATTTCTTCTGTAATAAGTTTAAAATGAAATTTCTTATAATAAAATATCTGATTACATAATGCATGTTGAGAATATAATTGTGTTTTCTTGAAAAAATATGAATTTGTATAGTCCAGATGCTGTGCTCTGTTTTCCATTTGTAGGGTGCGAGAAGACTTTGTAACGGTTGAGAGTGCAGTCCAACCCCTCTGTGAATCCTCAGGAGAATTCCAAACAGACCAGTCTGTGCAAGGTAAAAAGCTGCCAAACAACTAACCCTGCCATGGCAACAACTGCAAGCAAAGCACGCTTGCCAAGACTTCAAGGCTACGCTGGCAGTAGGCCACAAGAGATAGTGATAAGGAATGCATAGGCAATTTTAGGCAATCTTATGTTAATGAGTTGAGCTTTACCAGCTAGCGTTAGGAGGCCTGTTACAGAGCCTCTTCCCGAGCGAAGCTCCGACGCGTCGGATTTTCCCCCACTGGTGACTGCAGCGTCTCCGGGGCTCCTGTCGCGGGTGTCACACGCTTTCAATAAACCAAATATAGCACTCACCTTCTGGGTGCAGCCTCGTTTCTGGGGAACCTGAGCCTGGCTGGTTACAACTGGCACAGTGAGCAGAGTTCTCCAGGTACGATGCCTTTTTGGTCGAAAGCGGGGGAGGCAGGGAAGCCAGCACTGTTCCTGGAGCGCATACCAGGATGCCCCTCAACGGAGCGATGGGGGCTGGTAGCGCGGATGGTGGCCTGCTGGGCAGCTCCGGCAGACTGGCTGGAGTTGCATGAGGCGGCAGGCATGATGCTGGTACAAGTACAAGGGGTATTGCGTCGACTGCGGCTGAGCTGCCAGCCAGTGACGGAAAAAAGGGTGCTGGGAAAGGTAGCATGGCTTTTCCTAACTGCCCTCCGGGCCCTGGATGATGAGCTTCTCCACCTGCAGAAGGCGCTGGCGGGGAAGGAGCAGGAATGTTGCAATTTGGCGGATGCGCGGGCAATAGCGCCGGAGGTGGTTACCTCGCAGTCCGAAAGGACGCAAGAGTTAACCCATCATTGTGAGGTGTTGGTGACAAGAGTTGTGAATCGGTGGCACGTGAAACTAGGGAAAGAACCAGTGTCAATGGCCCAAGTGCGTGCGGTCCTTGCGCTAGCCACTTGGGACCCTGAGACCTGGGATGGGAACATTTGGAGCTCTTCCTCGTCTGAGGAGGAGGAGGTGGTGAACAGGGAGGCTGTGCAAACCGACCCGAGACAGGCGCACCCCATTCGGGAGTTGAGGGCAGAAGGAGGTCACTGCAATGAGGTCTGGCAGACATTCAAGACAAGTGAGTTGCAGGAGATGGTAAAGAGTTTTAAGCAGGAGCCAGGAGAAGGCCTGTTGGCCTGACTAGTGCGTGTATGGGACAACGTGGGCAACACTGTGTTGCTGCTGCTTGCGGAACTCCACCAGATGGGCGTGTTGTCCCAGGATTCACAGGTCAGACAGGCTCTGCAGACTATGCAAGGTATTACTGATGCACAGGGAAGTGCCGTGGAAGCGCCGTCCCTGTACTGCTGGTTGACTACGGCAGTGGACCAGGTCTACCCCTCTCCAGGGGAACTGGAAGCACTGGTGAGGCCGTGGCGTACAATCCCAGAAGGGGTGAGTGCGCTGCGGCAGCTGGGCATGCTGTGGGCTGTGGCTTTCATCGACATGGGACCGGACGATATATGGGTCCATAAATCCAACAAGGCCACTCTGTTACGCCTTGCCCCCCTCGAGCTGAAGGCCTCCCTTATGGCTGTGGTCATGGCAGCAGGTGGGAATGTAGGTGACTTGGTTGGAACGTTGATGCAGTTAGAGGCTGTCATAGGCGCGAAAGCGGTCTGTGCCACAAAAGGAAAAGGTGGTTGGGCTGGAGCCCCTGGACAGGAGAAAGGGCACACTCGGGTGACCCGGAGAACCATGTGGACGGACTTGCTGAAGGCAGGAGTCCCCCGTGAGGAGATCAATGGTTTGCCAACACCAGACTTGTACAAGCGTTGGTTACAACTGCCACCTACCCAGCGGAGTGAAAATGTGGGTGCCTCCAAGAGGGCGGGCGAGACCCAGGCACCACAGAAAGGTACAGGAGCTGGGGGAAGGACCGAGCCCAGCGCCCCCGTCGACTGGACTCTTCCCACTAGGAAGTGACGGGGAGGCGGGTCCCCTGAGGTACGGGCTGTGGCGGTGTGACAGGTAGCAGGGGACCAGTGCCCATTCATCTCGATAACCATCAAGTGGCTCCGGGGAGGGGAGCAGCATGTGTTAGCTCTGTTAGACACTGGAGCCGAGGTGACCATTCTGCATTCTACGCAGACTGCGGGTCACGCAGTGGTCGTGCAGGTCCTCGGAGGAGTGGAGACCACCACTTATTCAGTGGAGGTCACCCTAACACTGGGGAAAGCCCGTCCCTTTCGGGCGACCGTGCTGGCTGCACCTTTAGGTGAATACATCATTGGAATGGATGTCTTGCATGGCTGGTGTGTGGATACACAGTATGGACTGTTTGCCTTTGGGCACCCCTGCTACATTCGGGCAACCAGAACTGTGGAGGCCCTACTGCGGGGACATCCCAAATGGGACCCTGTGCGCCTGCTGGTCCCCCAGAGCCTGGTGTCAGTCAAGCAGTACCATATTCCTGGTGGGGAGCATGAGATCAGTGACACTATGGCTGCATTGCTACAGGCGGAGATTATTCGCCCCACGCTGAGTGCCTTCAACAGCCCCATCTGGCCAGTGGAGAAGCCGGATGGATCGTGGCGCAGTAGTAGGCATCCTTCAGTCTGCATAGGACTATGGATTGCGCCCTTTAAAGTTTCAACTGAGGACTTCATTTACAGCGTCTATTGTGACTATGAAGATCCACACGAGAGTGACAGTCCTTGCTGCATCTCTTGCAGATGTAGCGGGTATCTGGCAAGTCCTTATTGTGCTTTCTGTGCGCTCGCTTCTCCTCTGATAGCTGTCTGATCTTCATCTCGCCCTTCTGAAGGCCCTTGAGTAACCCCTGCCTCCATCTGCCGCGGTCGTCTGCTAGTTCTTCCCAGTTGTCCAGCTCAATGTCTACCTCTCTGAGGTCTCTCTTGCAGACATCTTTGTAGCGCAACTGGGGGCGTCCAGGAGGTCTTTTGCCAGAGGCTAGCTCACCATACAGGATGTCTTTTGGAATCCTTGACAGCGGACTATTGAGAACTCAATAAGGTAACACCAGAGCTAACGGCCGTAGTTCCAGACATGGTTACCATCCTGGAGCATATCACCGTGGCGGCCTTGCCGTGGAATGCCGTCATAGACCTGGCCAATGCGTTTTTCTCTATTGACATTCATCCTGAGAGTCAAGAGCAGTTTGCCTTCATGTGGCTAACAAAGCAGTACACGATTACCATGTTGCCACAGGGCTTTAAGCACTCCCCGACGATCTGCCATCAGCTAGTGCAGGCCGATCTGGAGCGTCTGGACCTCCCTGACCAGACGGCCTGCTACCACTACATTGACAAAGTTATGATCTCGGGACCAGATGAACCGACTGTTCAAGCTGCCCTAGACACCGTTGTAACAGGTTTGCAGGAACGGGGGTGGGCTATTAACCCCAACAAAGTGCAGGGGCCAGCCACCAGTGTGGTCTACCTGGGTGTACTGTGAATGGGTACAGACAAATGCATTCCGCCGAAAGTGTGGCATACCATCCAGGCATTCCCCACACCCTCATCTAAACAGCAGTTGCAAACCTTTCTGGGCCTTCTTGGTTTCTGGAGTGCTTTTATTCCACACCTTGCTTTTCTTATGCGTCCTTTACAGGAGCTTGTGCGCAAAGCCACCCAGTGGAACAGAACAGAGAAGCACCAACGAGCCTTTGCTCTCTGCAAAGAGGCGGTGGTGGCACACGCCCACCTCACTGCACTGCTGCAGGGCCAACCATTTGAACTGGAGGTAACAACCGTCGGCGACGTGGCATCCTGGGGTCTGTGGCAGCAGGTAGGAACCCAGCAAAAAGAACCTATCAGCTTCTGGTCACGAACCCTCCACGGAGCCAAAAGCAGGTACACCCCCCTGGAAAAGCAGATCCTAGCAGTGGTGTGGGCTTTGCAGAATTCTGAGCAGGTCACAGGTGTCACCCGTTACTGTACGAACCCCGATCCCCTTAATGGGGTGGGTCACGGGTACCCCTGGACTGCTGTAGCAATGGCCTCAGAGTGGGGCCCACATATCAGTAACAGCTCCAACGTGTGGGTAACGTTGGCACAGACTGCCATCAATGCATCTGCCTTTTGTCTGCCCCACAGTTTGGCCATGGGACAGCTCATGGACACCTGTTTCATAGGTGTCAGTGCTACTCCTGCTCTCTTGCAGAACTATACCCTTTTGCAAAACTTTGCTTTTACTGCTGTCATACGCTGTTGTCAAGTCTGTTCCACAGGTGCATGCTGTGTTGCCAGAAGAGCATCAACCACCTCACTTGATTCCTACTAGCCTCGGAATTCACAAAGGGGTCGCGGGGAGGAGTGTAGGGTGCAAGACTTTGTAACGGTTGAGAGTGCAGTCCGACCCCTCTGTGAATCCTCAGGAGAATTCCAAACAGACCAGTCTGTGCAAGGTGAAAAGCTGCCAAACAACTAACCCTGCCATGGCAACAACTACAAGCAAAGCACGCTTGCCAAGACTTCAAGGCTACGCTGGCAGTAGGCCACAAGAGATAGTGATAAGGAATGCATAGGCAATTTTAGGCAATCTTATGTTAATGAGTTGAGCTTTATCAGCTAGCGTTAGGAGGCCTGTTACAGAGCCTCTCCCTGAGTGAAACTCCGACGCGTCGGGTTTTCCCCCACTGGTGACTGCGGCGTCTCCGAGGCTCCTGTCGCGGGTGTCACGCGCTTTCAATAAACCAAATATAGCACTCGCCTTCTGGGTGCAACCTCGTTTCTGGGGAACCCGAGCCTGGTTGGTTACACCATTGTAGCAAAACTCACTGAGATCACACTTACCCTATGTCAAAGGAAACACAATGGCCTCATTAATACACTGTTGCAAAATCACATCATCATCATCAACCACCATGGGCTTAGTGCCCATTGGTGTTTGATGCCTCTCACTGTTTCTTTCCATCTTTCCCTGTCCAGTACAGAGTTTCTATCTACTACACCATGTACCATCTGTGGGATCTGCCTCTCCTATTTGAACTGTCCATTATGCCGAATATCAGACTCTTGATTTTTCGATGTTTATTCTGCAAATATGCCTGAATATCTGTAACTTGAGTTATATAGCCTTCTGTCGTAAGTTCTCTTTCGGCTGTATCTTCCCATATAATTTTTCGTTGGTTGCCTTCTGCATCCATCCTATTCTCAGGATCTTTCTATAACAACTCTCAAATGCCAATATTCTTCTCTTTGAATCTTTTGTTATCACCCATGTCTCACATCTGTACAACATGCTGCTGAATACACACATTTTTAAGATGTTCAGCTTCATTCCTAAGTTAATCGCTTTGCTTTTCCAGATCTTATCCATTGCCTTCAAACTTGCTCTTGCTTTTGCTATTCTAGTTATTTCCTTCTTGCAGTCTAGATCATGTGTCATATTGCTCCCCAGATACATGAACTTCTCTACATTCTCTGGTTTAATCCCATTTACACTGACCTTCCTTCCTATTTCCTTATTTCCAAATACCATTGTTTTTGTTTTATTAATGTTCATAATCAGTCCATACCTATTCATCTTCCTTGTTTAACACCTGCACCATTTTTGCTAGCTTCTCCTCATCTTTCTCAGTGATAACTATATCATCCACGAACCTCAAGTTGTTAATTCTTATGCCTTGCACAGATATCCCTTCTGCCTCTTCCTTGCTCTTGTCCATTGCTCTCTCCAGGTGCATGATGAAGATACTCGATGATATCGGATCTGCTTGTCTTGTACCTCTACTCGTTCTAAACCAACTTCCCAGTTCTCTGCACGTTCTCAGTGCTGCCTCTGCAATGTCATTGATATCCTTCAACAACCATATCAGTCTGCTATCTCGTCCATATGACTCCAACATTGCCAAGTCACTTTCTGATCTATACTGTCAAATGCCTCCTGAAAATTGATGAAGCAAGTGTATATGTTCTTGTTCTTTCATCAAGCTTTCTCCACTATTAATCTTAGTGTCAATATCTGCTGTATGGTACTTCTGTCATTCCTGAATCCAGCTTGCTCATCCACTAGATGTTCTTCTATCTGTGATCTTAGTCTCTCCGTCGGTATCATCATCAGCACCTTGCCTAGATGACTTGTTAGGGCTTGTTCTGTAGTTTTTGCACTCCAGTGCACTTCCTTTCTTGTGTATTGTCTCTAGCATGGATCTTGTTGATTTCTTAGGTGCCTTCCCTTCTTTCTATTCTTTACTACATAGTCCATGTATTTCTGGAATCATACTTTCTTCACCATATTTAATCATCCCTCCCATAATCTTATTTCCAGGGCTCTTGTTGTTCTTTATTCGCTTCACTGCTCTTTCTACTTCCTCCTTCAAAATATCAGTCTCACTCTCAATGCTCAGTGGAGATACCTTTTTCAGTTCTTTGATCAGTCTTTCTGAGATGTTCAGGTCCAACAGTTGCTTTCCTTACCTCATTGCATTTCACCCTATATTGCTGTTCTGCCCTCTTGGAAACATCCTTTTTGATTTCCAAAGCTCTGTTCTCTTGGACCAACTTCAGAGCCTCCTGAGTAATCCATTTCTTATCTATCTTCTCTTCTTCTGGAACAAACTGCTCAATTGCCTCTTCTCTTGCCGTGGCTATCACTTCAACTCTCTTATCTAGGTCTTTCTCTGTGGCTGCATTCCTAATCTTCTCTTCGAGCACTGCTTTGTATGCATTCCCTATTTCTTCCTTGCCTAGCTTTGCCACATCTCTTCTTTTTTTAAATGTCTCACACTTCCTTTTGAGTTTTATCTTGATGTTTGCAATCACTAGACTGTGGTCCAAGTCTATATCTGCTCCTTGGAAAGTTTGGCACTGCTATACTGATGTTACCCATCTTCTTGTGATCAAAATCATATCTATCATGTTCTTAGACTTCCCGTCATTTGATCGCCATGTCCACTTTCTACAGTTGTTTTGTTGGAATCTCGTGTTGCAGGTCACCATCTCATGCTCTGTAGCAAACTGTAGTAGTTTTTCACCTCGTTCATTTCTTTCTCTGTATCCAAACCTTCCCATGATTCTCTCCCAACTTTCATTATCTGTTCCGACCTTTGGGTTCCAATCTCCTCCAATGATCAACACATCTCTCTTTGGTATTTCCTCCAGCATCTTTGTTAAATCTTTATAGAATAGCTAATCTCTTCCTCTGTACTGTCCAACGTGGGTGCACACACCCGAACGATTGAGATGTTGAATGGTTTTGCTTCGAATCTCACTACCATCATTCTTGCACTTACCGGTTTGTATCCTAAAAATGCCCCTCTAGCTCTTTTGCTAAGAAGGAATCCGACTCCTTCCTCATGCTTCATTTCATTCGCTGACCAAATGACTTTGCAACCACACACTTCTTCAGATGTTGCATTGGTATCTCTCCATCTTCTTCCAAAGGAGCTCTAATTTTCCACTCATTCACTGTGTTCAGATGTTCCATGTTCCATTTGATAGTATATATGTTAGTTGTAATTTTCTTTCAGTAGCCAACTAATTGACCCAACCCCGACCACCTGATTGGTGTTGCAGATCTTGTTTATGTGGGCAATGTCCGAGCTGGCACCTTACATCATTTAGTTGTCCTAGCATCAGATTTCACTTATGTTGTTGTTTCATGATCAGTGCATCATCACTCATCTGACCAACCCTCCTCCTTTATCCAGGCTTGGGACTGGCATGGATCCCCCAGAGAGTCAAATCCTTGGTATGTAAGGCCCCTTTCTTGCAATCAGCTCCTTACAGACAGATTTAAAACCTGTGAAGAGTCCCAGTGAAGGCCATGGGATTTTATGGATCTCTGTGCCTGTGAAGGCACATTCTTTTCATTTTTATGTGTAAACAAGGTGCCATTGTTTTTTATTTTGTTTTTTCCCCATAATCATCCCTGAGATTTTTCTTCCTATTTGGGCTGCCAAAATATGGGAGTAAATTCATTGTTATATTTAGCAGGCACAATTCTCTCTTTAATTCAGCAAAGATAGGTTTCCATAGTCCATTGTGAATTTTCTCTGTGGCGTATAACAGTACATGCCTGCCACTGAGAAGACAGAGGAATTTTTTGGACCTCTCTACTTATTGATGTCAGTCTATACTGGAAATGCTATTGATCTGATGAAGTGGATCTGCCCCATGAAAGCTTATCACTGAATAAATCATTTTGTTAGTGTTTAAAGTGCTATATTTCTGCTGTTTTGCTTTATTAGAATTCAGATAACATGGCTACCTCAGTTACTTTCTACTTAGACCCTTCCAGGTTCCTTCCAGCTACAAAGGAGGTATTAAACTTCTAATTCATTTATTATGCAAAAACCACAGCCATTCTATGAAACAGTCAATGGTTTAGAATGTTTCCTGAGTCTTAAATGGTACCTTACCTGCTCATGCATGTCCTCACATTAATGCATTTTAAACATGTTTCTCAAACAATGACAACAGCAATGGCTCAAGGTAGACACTTCCTTCGGAATTGGCATGCTAATACACGGAGCGAAAGATGCTAATGAGGCACGGATGCAAATTCCCCATGCCTCATTAGCATAATGTCACGTGATTTGGAGTCCAGAAGACCGTTCTTCCGGACTCCAAAACACTGTGTAGAAGCACAGCCACCTGGGGGGGCTTCCGGAAGGAAGTCCTCCTTCTGGAGGCCTCTTCTTCTGGAAGCCACCCCCGGGGCCGCACTTCTACATGGCGTTTTGCAGTCCGTAAGAACGGTCTTCCGAACTCCAAATCACGTGACGTTATGCTAATGAGGCATGGGGAATTTGCATCTATGTCTCATTAGTATCTTTCACTCCCTGTATTAGCATGCCACTTCTGAAGGAAGTGCCCTGTGTAGAAATGGTCCTGGAGACCAGGAAATAGCTTTCACAGGTAATTTGTTGCCCTTTGATGTTTCCACACAAATCAATCTGAGTTCATAATTGAAGCAAGAAAAAGTGTCAGTGAAACCTTCATGTTGCATTGTAACATTATGTATTTTGTTTCTGCAACATTTTACAAAAATCCTACTTTCAAGATTTTTAAGTATTACAATTATTTCTCATACCCTTACACCTATAAAGTCAAATGCAAGCTCCACACTATGATCTATTTATTAACATATGATTGACCCGCCAAAGCTTTGGAGGAGGAATAAGTTGTCATTAATATATTTTAGAAATCTCTGTCACTCTTTGGCACATATTATGGCAGCTTTAAGGTCTGATGCATTGCAACCTTTCAAGACTCGAACGAAGTGAGGAATGTTTGTTTTCTTGTGTTAAAGAGGTCTTAATTCTAGTTTTCATAGGTCCCAAGATATTAGCTATAGATATAGGTCTTGCTTGCTTCCTGTTTTGGATGAAGGTAACTCCATTTATGGGGGAAAAAATATTTTTCACTGGTATTTAAAAATGGGGCTGTTTGAAGCAGCTCAGGAAATTATAATATAATAATATATGGAGATACACATCTCAAAGACCTGGAAGAGACCTCAGGAGTCCAGTTATCTTGGCAGGACCAAGCACCACTACCACCCCTTTTTTAAAAAATCTATTTACCCCAGATTCCTAAATGGCCCCCTCAGGGATTGAACTGGACCATAAGAAGTTACCGGACCATAAATTAACTAGTAAAGTGCAAGAGAGGCAGTCCAAGAAGCATAATGAACCCAATTCATCACATGGATATAACCACTACATAGGAGTTTGTGGTACACTGTGCATATCATACAATACACTTGTATGTAACATTCAATTATTATAGGTAACAGTGATTTTAATAAGACTACACAAATGCTCAGAGTAAAGCACATGATTCAATGTTTTGCTAAATTGCAGCCAAAGTGCTCCCTCCAGTATCAAGCTTTACGTTAAAAGGGCCTGCTCTCTCACCCCTTCTCTTTCTAAAGCTTTCTGGGTCTCTTGCCTGGATTTTTTTTTAAAGAGTATGCAAAATAGTAACGGTGGCAGGGTGAAATACAGCTGGGAACCTATGGACATGTGCTTGCTGGGGGGTCTCACGGTGCTGGATGGTCAAATAATGCTAGCACTGCTCTGAGGTGGAAATTTGAATCAAAAGACAGATGAAAACATGCTAATGATTGTACTGTATTCTTCTTCTATAATCATTGCAATTGGGAAATTATATGCAACCCTCAGTAGGATGGGAGAAGAAGACAAATCAGACAAACTCCTTGCAAAGTTATGTCCCATACTATAACCTATACCTTGTAAATTTTATCTTCAACTTTGACTTTATACTTATTCTTTGATATTACAAACTGTTTTTTACAGTTCTGAGATTGATTTATAATAGCAGGACCATTAACATTTACTTTAAATACGTGCCAAGTCTCATTTCCTCTGTCTGCTGATGATACATTAATCATCCGCTCCAATCAAAATTACTGATCCAGGAAATATTTGACAGTTCTTAGGTACAGTAAGACACACATAAACACAATCATCAAGAGGGCTATGTACTGAAAATACAACAGCATTGTTGACAAGAAAGGTAATTCAGAGGTAACTCAAGCAGAAGTAAATATACCTTTATGTGAAATATTTTCTTCCTGCATGAAAGACTTGCATTCTACTTGCAGAACTCTTTAAGGATTTCACTTCTATAGAGATAAACATGTTTATTCTCTGCTAAAGTTTATTAAAATACTGTTTTATGAGTAAGAGAATCAGATGTCAATAATACTAAACAAACAAATTAATGGCCTTTTGTCTTTTTTAAGAACAGGTTTTATGTATGATTGAAGTTTTTACAACACTCCAGAAAAGCCATCATGTGTTAGATTTAAAAATAAAATCAGAAACGTTGTCTTCCATAAGTACATTTGAAAAAACTGGGAACGTTAATGTCTTCAGAAGTCTTAGAAAGTATATGTCCAGCTTTGTACCAATACCCATTTAACAAAGCAGAAATAAGATACTATATTGTAAACAAAAACCTACAGTAAAGGACATTTTGAAATTTACACAAGAATAGTTCATAAACATTTTGGTTGTTCCACAACAGTTTTCATACAAAACGAATATAAAACCCTTAGACAGCTGTCATCATTCTTGACTACTTTTTCACTTAAATGCACACAGACATACTTTATATAGCAATATACTGATGTACCGTAACATGGATATTAAACTATGATTACTGCTTTTTAACCAAGATGTGTATTATCCAATCAACATTATTTGTAATTGAAATACTTATATATTACGTATTCCAATCATGTCGTAAGTATAAAAACATGAAAATATACCTTTACATTATTTCAATTATATACATTATTTCAGGCTTGACAAAGGAAGATTGAAACACTGAAGTTTTTAGAAGAGTTGGCCCAGAGTACAATAAATAGCTTTCCATTGTATACAGTATTGTAATGTAACTTATAAAAATGGTTTTAAGTGTCACATGAATATTATTAGATTTCAGTTTGGTCACTCTAGCATTGAATATTAAAACTCAGACTGCCCCCCCCACATTCCTGGTCAGGAGTAATGCACAGAACTCCCAGGGATTAGTTCAGCATACGAGGCTGAGAAATGCGTAAACTTAGTGAGAGGCAGGTCACTAGAAGAGGGCCCAATATTGCAAGCACTTGGCATATATATATCTAGCTGACAGCATTAGATGTACTGTATGCATTGTGCTTTCAGAATCAGGTCCATAGCTTGTATCAAAAGAAGGATTTAAAGCTTGTCATGAAGCTACAATTCACTATTTCCTTGAATGTTAAACAGCATTTATTGAAGACTGTGAAAATAATCCCAGCTAACACCATGCATTAGGTTTCAAATTTTATTTCAGTAAGAAATAAAATAGGGGCCTAGTATACTGCATGAGGGCTACTGTGTCTTTTTGTAATCACAACAGAGAGATATAAACATC